>NC_057813.1:172741172-173070059 GCF_018294505.1 Triticum aestivum
AGCTGGGACCTACCAGCTACATCTTCACAAGCAAGGAAATGCGTCCATATTACGGGCAAAAAAATGATTCTCCCCCCTGACCGCTGGAGCCCACCATCAATAACTTCGCACGCAAGGAAGTGCCTCCTTATCCTCCCTGATAGTCGGGACCCACCTGGTCGAAACGTACACAGCATTGTCATTCTGGTCGCGAACGTGTACGTACATACTGGTCGATCGGTCTCTCTGCAACGATGAACCATGGCCGAGCAAGCAACGGCACGTGTAGTTGTAGAGCCCCCGACGTAGCAGTTCAGGCAGTCCAGTCAAAACCGTGTACACGTACGTACAGCCAGATGCCAAAAAATACGACCACGTACGTACATACGGGCGGGGTCTCGAACGCCTACTCGCGCATTTGTACGACCAGGGCTTGTGTACATGGAGAGGCAACGGACGACAGCAACGGCGTCCTGTTCATCGGAAGCCAACCGGCTGGGTCGGAATGGAGAAACTGCGTTGTGCTCATGGGGAGGCAACGGAATACGTCGTGTTCATCGGGAGGCAACGGATTACGTCATGTTCATCGGGAGCCAACCGGCTTGGACGGAGCAGCCGAAACGAGGAATAGCATACCGCACAATGGAGGAAATGGGCCTTCTGTTACGGGGTCGTGTTCATCAGGAAGGGTCTGGCGTACCGCAGAACGGGGGAAACAGACTTGTGTTCGATCACGTACGGTCGAAGCGGGTCCTGTTCATCAGGAAGGGTTTGGCGTACCACAAAACGGAGGAAACAGACTTGTGTTCGTCCGTGTACGGTGAAAGCGAGGTCCTGTTGCTCGGGAGGGGTGTGGCATACCGCAAAACAGAGGAAACGGACTTGTGTTGGAGTGCCTATGGTCGAAACGGGGTCCTGTTCATTGTGAGGGGTGTGGCGTACCGCAAAATGAGACTCCATGGGCTACTGTTCATCCACTGTCGACTTCCTCCAGCCTCCACCTGCTACTGTTCATCCACCATCGACTTCCTCCAGCCTCCACCAGCTATTGTCCATCCAAGGGGTCATGTTCATCCAGCCTCCACCGGCTACTGTTGATCCAGCCCTCCAGGGGGTCCTGTTCATCCAGCCTCCACCGGCTACTGTTCAACCAGCCCTCCACGGGGTCATATTCAACCAGCCCCTCCATGGGGTCCTGTTCAACCAGCCCTCCACAGGGCCCCTCCACCGGCTACTGTTCATCCACCCCCACCTCCTCGATTGGGGTCCTGTTCATCCAACGGCAACGCCCTCTACTACCACATGATCCTATTCATCCAACCCCCACTGGGAACTGTTCATCAAGAGGCAGCTTCGGGCTTCAGTTCACAGCAGTAGCAAAGGAATCACTCGGGTTCAGTTAATAGCAAGGGATCGATCAGGGTTCAGTAACGTAGCTAGTGTAATTGCTCGGGTTCAGTTAGAGCCCAACACCTCGCTCGGGTTCAGTTACAGCGCAACGCCTCGCACACATGCGCGTACATGTACGAGAGAAACGTGCAAACCTCCGTGCATCGCTCGGCCCCGACCACCCACCGTAACCAGGAACTCCCCGAAATTTTCCTCACCCTCGCTTCTACATGATTCTTTCCGTCATGGTCGGCCCAAAGAATGTCATGCAGGTGCATCTTTGGCCCGCCCAGGACGAAAAGCCCATTTTCTGTCATGATTTTTTGTCATAGAAGCCCATCACATCTATGATGATACCGGGTTTTGTCACTATTATCGTCATAGAAGTGTCATAAGCATGACAGAAAAAAATTCGTTCGGCCCAAAATTTCACGGATGTGTCTTTTTTTGTAGTGATGTCTCGGATATTTCTGTGGACTCGGCTGAATCTCTACAAGTACTTTCACAGAGTCTCTCCTTCTTTCCGCCGAAGAAGCTGCAAGTCGCTAGGCCGTCCTAGTTCTTGATGGCTGCCCATGAAGGCACCAATGAACTGATGGCACAGGTCAGCCCATGATGCGACACCGTATACAGAGACTGATGTTTTGTTGTTGGAGAAGTATGTCGTACCAGCTAAGCACCGTGACAAAGGAAATCAAATTGTTACTACTAGTTCTATGCATAAACAAAGTACGACCATGACGTGTTTAGCTTCGGAGGCACAGGTACTACAGATTGGCACGTTCAAGTTTCAAATTGTTCCGAAGAAGGAAGTGGAGCCTACTTTCCGAACCCCATGCAATCTTGCTACGGTGGAAAAGATTTGAGCCAAAGTCAATCCTAAAGTTTAGCACGTGCAGGCGTTTTCTTAGTTTCTCAATAGTACTAGTATGTTTTGTCCTTTTGTGATCAGTGTGCCGGACTTTTAAATTAGTTAATTAGTGATTAGTTAAAATAGGGGATAGAGTCCGGGTATTTTTTCTAGTCCATATCCTTTTAGTATCCAGCCAAGGAAACGAGTCGGGCTTGGCCCGTGTGCCTGCGAGCACTATTTAAAGGCCAGGCCAACTATGTTCGAAGGCAGCTTCTGGTTTTAGGTTATTTTCACCGATGAATAGATCGGCAAGTCGGGGTCTCTTGGAGCCGCCGCTGGATATCTGTTGAATTGCTATATTGAGGCTTTGTGAATCTGGTTTGAGATTGATTTTCTTTCAATTTCTGTTGATCTATTGAAGATCGTCCATGTACTTCCTTTGTTGGGTGTGCGTGTTGTTTTCGTGGTGATTGCATCTACAAGATCGTGAGCACCACGTCCTTTCAAGTCAAAAAAATTGAGATCATCACTAGACATCGTACCATGAAAGATTGGGAAAAAATATTCGCACCATCGTTTTTCTGTTGAAGGTCGCATCAAGTGGTACTCAGAGCAAGGTTGATCACGATACAATTTTTTTCCTGCTATTTGATTCAATTGTTTGAAAGATGGTGAACTCGCAGCATGAGAAATCTGATCATGAGGAGGGCGATGAACTTCCGTAGGATCTGAATATAAGTGATGATTTACGTATCCATCTGATGTCGATCAAGGGAGCGAACAAGAAGCTTGGGACAAGGGTTGAGGAGTTGTCTGCAAGTATTGTTGGCGTCAAGGATCGGTTGAACGAGCGTTTGACTGCCAGCGACCGACAGTGCACTGATAGTCTACAGGTGGTGACTGCGAGTCTTAATCGGCTCACCGCAGCAGTTCAGCGCCTTCAAGCAAGAGATGTGGCACCCCGACAGTCCCGCTCACCACGACGACATCGTGACCGCGACAACGATGATGATGGTGATTTTTCTGAGGATTCCGATGCCCGTGGAGGCTTACCTCACCGACCACGCCATGATGCTGGGGCTCACCGCCATGCTGGGCGGCGCCGTGACTATGGCGGCAATGGTGCCCACGACGATGATGGTTTGGGTCGAATCAAGATAATCATACCTGAATTCTCGGGACGTGGTGCTGACCCGGAAAAATATTTGGAGTGGGAGATGCGCGTAAATCAGATTTTTGATGGTCACAACTACTCCGAAGAGAAGAAGGTTCGTGTTGCATCGATGGAATTTACAGAGTATGCTCTTGTATGGTGGGATAATAAAAATCGTACTCATGAGGAACCAGAGACATGGGCTGACATGAAGTGAATCATGAGGGAACGTTTTGTGCCTGCTTATTACACTCGACAGCTTCATAGTAGATTGCATCGGCTAGTGCAAGGTACAAAATCAGTTGATGAGTACTACAAAGAGATGCAAGTTTTGATGATCCGTACAGCTGTGCATGAGTCTGCTGAGGCGACCATGGTACGTTTCTTTGAGGGGTTAGAAGAAAAGATTCGTGACCGTGTTGATCTAATGCAGTATAATGATATTCATGAGTTACTTCATCAAGCGGAGCGTGCTGAACGTTGGGTATTGGAGAAGCAAGCTTTAGAGACTCGTCCAACTTACAACAGTGGGCGACGTGGTTCTTCTCCTCTTGAGGGTGGGTTTAGTTCTAAACCGACTCCTTCTTATAAGTCGGGAAGCATTGAACAAAGCAAAGTGGCGGCTGCGCCAAAGGAGGTTTCTTAGATTTCATCTAGTGCGACGTCATCGCATCATCGTAATATTATTTACCACAAGTGTGGAGGACGTGGGCACACGAAGCATGAATGTTCCAATCAACGAAGGGTTCTACTTATTGATACGGAATATATTTTAGAGTTTGAAGAAGAGACGCCTAAGTTAGAGGATGGAATCGAAAGAGGTCATGGTGATATCATACTATGTTATCCTCAAGATGATCCTGATATGGAGAGTTTGCTAGCACATAAGGTCCAGCGAGATGACAAGACCATTGTTGAACAAGGACAATGGCGGAGTATTTTTCAAACTGCATGTACCATCAAGGGAGAAGTTTGCAAACTGATAATTGATGGTGGCAGTGCTAGCAACATGATTAGCAAGGATGTGGTGGAGTCTCTTTTCTTGCCAACATGGGAGCACCCAAGACCATACTATATGAAGTGGATAAATGATGTTGGCAAAGTGAAGGTAACTCACAGGGTGAAGGTTCCTTTTTCTGTTGATGGCTATGTTGATAAGGTGGAGTGCGATGTTATGCCACTACATGTTTGTCACCTTATTTTGGGGCGTCCGTGGTAGCATGATGTTAACGCTCTTCATCATGGGCGAACAAACAGGTACACTTTTACGCATAAGGGTGAGTTCCATGCTATTCTTCCGAAAGATGCACAGAATATAAAGTGTACTATAGAGGTATTCAAGAAGAAATCAGTAAGGCCTAAGTCGAAACCGAGGACGGTTTCTTTTCAGGGAAGGGAGGATGATGCGACACCGTATACAGAGACTGATGTTTTGTTGTTGGAGAAGTATGTCATACCAGCTAAGCGCCGTGACAAAGGAAATCAAATTGTTACTGCTAGTTCTATGCATAAACAAAGTACGACCATGGCGTGTTTAGCTTCGGAGGCACAGGTACTACAGGTTGGCACGTTCAAGTTTCAAATTGTTCCGAAGAAGGAAGTGGAGCCTACTTTCCGAACCCCATGCAATCTTGCTACGGTGGAAAAGATTTGAGCCAAAGTCAATCCTAAAGTTTAGCACGTGCAGGCGTTTTCTTAGTTTCTCAATAGTACTAGTATGTTTTGTCCTTTTGTGATCAGTGTGCTGGACTTTTAAATTAGTTAATTAGTGATTAGTTAAAATAGGGGATAGAGTCCGGGTATTTTTTCTAGTCCATATCCTTTTAGTATCCAGCCAAGGAAACGAGTCGGGCTTGGCCCGTGTGCCTGCGAGCACTATTTAAAGGCCAGGCCAACTATGTTCGAAGGCAGCTTTTGGTTTTAGGTTATTTTCACCGATGAATAGATCGGCAAGTCGGGGTCTCTTGGAGCCGCCGCTGGATATCTGTTGAATTGCTATATTGAGGCTTTGTGAATCTGGTTTGAGATTGATTTTCTTTCAATTTCTGTTGATCTATTGAAGATCGTCCATGTACTTCCTTTGTTGGGTGTGCGTGTTGTTTTCGTGGTGATTGCATCTACAAGATCGTGAGCACCACGTCCTTTCAAGTCAAAAAAATTGAGATCATCACTAGACATCGTACCATGAAAGATTGGGAAAAAATATTCGCACCATCGTTTTTCTGTTGAAGGTCGCATCAAGTGGTACTCAGAGCAAGGTTGATCACGATACAATTTTTTTCCTGCTATTTGATTCAATTGTTTGAAAGATGGTGAACTCGCAGCATGAGAAATCTGATCATGAGGAGGGCGATGAACTTCCGTAGGATCTGAATATAAGTGATGATTTACGTATCCATCTGATGTCGATCAAGGGAGCGAACAAGAAGCTTGGGACAAGGGTTGAGGAGTTGTCTGCAAGTATTGTTGGCGTCAAGGATCGGTTGAACGAGCGTTTGACTGCCAGCGACCGACAGTGCACTGATAGTCTACAGGTGGTGACTGCGAGTCTTAATCGGCTCACCGCAGCAGTTCAGCGCCTTCAAGCAAGAGATGTGGCACCCCGACAGTCCCGCTCACCACGACGACATCGTGACCGCGACAACGATGATGATGGTGATTTTTCTGAGGATTCCGATGCCCGTGGAGGCTTACCTCACCGACCACGCCATGATGCTGGGGCTCACCGCCATGCTGGGCGGCGCCGTGACTATGGCGGCAATGGTGCCCACGACGATGATGGTTTGGGTCGAATCAAGATAATCATACCTGAATTCTCGGGACGTGGTGCTGACCCGGAAAAATATTTGGAGTGGGAGATGCGCGTAAATCAGATTTTTGATGGTCACAACTACTCCGAAGAGAAGAAGGTTCGTGTTGCATCGATGGAATTTACAGAGTATGCTCTTGTATGGTGGGATAATAAAAATCGTACTCATGAGGAACCAGAGACATGGGCTGACATGAAGTGAATCATGAGGGAACGTTTTGTGCCTGCTTATTACACTCGACAGCTTCATAGTAGATTGCATCGGCTAGTGCAAGGTACAAAATCAGTTGATGAGTACTACAAAGAGATGCAAGTTTTGATGATCCGTACAGCTGTGCATGAGTCTGCTGAGGCGACCATGGTACGTTTCTTTGAGGGGTTAGAAGAAAAGATTCGTGACCGTGTTGATCTAATGCAGTATAATGATATTCATGAGTTACTTCATCAAGCGGAGCGTGCTGAACGTTGGGTATTGGAGAAGCAAGCTTTAGAGACTCGTCCAACTTACAACAGTGGGCGACGTGGTTCTTCTCCTCTTGAGGGTGGGTTTAGTTCTAAACCGACTCCTTCTTATAAGTCGGGAAGCATTGAACAAAGCAAAGTGGCGGCTGCGCCAAAGGAGGTTTCTTAGATTTCATCTAGTGCGACGTCATCGCATCATCGTAATATTATTTACCACAAGTGTGGAGGACGTGGGCACACGAAGCATGAATGTTCCAATCAACGAAGGGTTCTACTTATTGATACGGAATATATTTTAGAGTTTGAAGAAGAGACGCCTAAGTTAGAGGATGGAATCGAAAGAGGTCATGGTGATATCATACTATGTTATCCTCAAGATGATCCTGATATGGAGAGTTTGCTAGCACATAAGGTCCAGCGAGATGACAAGACCATTGTTGAACAAGGACAATGGCGGAGTATTTTTCAAACTGCATGTACCATCAAGGGAGAAGTTTGCAAACTGATAATTGATGGTGGCAGTGCTAGCAACATGATTAGCAAGGATGTGGTGGAGTCTCTTTTCTTGCCAACATGGGAGCACCCAAGACCATACTATATGAAGTGGATAAATGATGTTGGCAAAGTGAAGGTAACTCACAGGGTGAAGGTTCCTTTTTCTGTTGATGGCTATGTTGATAAGGTGGAGTGCGATGTTATGCCACTACATGTTTGTCACCTTATTTTGGGGCGTCCGTGGTAGCATGATGTTAACGCTCTTCATCATGGGCGAACAAACAGGTACACTTTTACGCATAAGGGTGAGTTCCATGCTATTCTTCCGAAAGATGCACAGAATATAAAGTGTACTATAGAGGTATTCAAGAAGAAATCAGTAAGGCCTAAGTCGAAACCGAGGACGGTTTCTTTTCAGGGAAGGGAGGATGATGCGACACCGTATACAGAGACTGATGTTTTGTTGTTGGAGAAGTATGTCATACCAGCTAAGCGCCGTGACAAAGGAAATCAAATTGTTACTGCTAGTTCTATGCATAAACAAAGTACGACCATGGCGTGTTTAGCTTCGGAGGCACAGGTACTACAGGTTGGCACGTTCAAGTTTCAAATTGTTCCGAAGAAGGAAGTGGAGCCTACTTTCCGAACCCCATGCAATCTTGCTACGGTGGAAAAGATTTGAGCCAAAGTCAATCCTAAAGTTTAGCACGTGCAGGCGTTTTCTTAGTTTCTCAATAGTACTAGTATGTTTTGTCCTTTTGTGATCAGTGTGCTGGACTTTTAAATTAGTTAATTAGTGATCAGTTAAAATAGGAGATAGAGTCCGGGTATTTTTTTTCTAGTCCATATCCTTTTGGTATCCAGCCAAGGAAACGAGTCGGGCTTGGCCCGTGTGCCTGCGAGCACTATTTAAAGGCCAGGCCGACCACGTTCGAAGGCAGCTTTTCGTTTTAGGTTATTTTCACCGATGAATAGATCGGCAAGTCGGGGTCTCTTGGAGCCGCCGCTGGATATCTATTGAATTGCTACATTGAGGCTTTGTGAATCTGGTTTGAGATTGAGTTTCTTTCAATTTTTGCTGATCTATTGAAGATCGCCCACGCACTTCCTTTGTTGGGTGTGCGTGTTGTTTTCATGGTGATTGCATCTACAAGATCATGAGCGCCACGTCCTTTCAAGTCAAACAAATTGAGATCATCACTGGACATCGTACCGTGAAAGATTGGGAAAAATTATTCGCACCATCGTTTTTCTGTTGAAGGTCGCATCAGCCCAGGTTGAAATGGAGTTCTCCGACAAGTGCATTAGCCAAGACCTCACATTTTACTTGAGCGCCAATGGGAAGTAGTTGGCGAACACCTTTTCATCCCTTTCCCTGGTAGCTTGAACATAGATGGTATAGATGCTCAAGAACTCCGCCGGGTTTAGTCTTCCATCATACTTCTCGGGTATCTCTGGCTTGAACGTGCGAGCGAACGGCCAACGGACTTGTCGCGGCTCACGGGTGAAGGCAGGGCACCCAACCTCGAAAGGTGGGCACCTGCCATCTCCGAGCACGGGCTCGTCGACGTCGGGGCTGTCGCACTCATTGGGCTGGCAGTGGTTGTCGCGGCGTCGCTCGATGACACACGCCTTCCCTCCGCCTATCCTCCGGGGCCCGTCGCTGGCCTTGACATGCTTGAGGGTCGGAAGAGGCCATCGAGACATCATTGTGCTCTTGTATACGTGGCTCCCGTGCTGCTTGCCATGGTGTGGACTGCACCGTGGGGGTGGCCCCTTCCGTCTGGCAAGCCGCACGAGCCGTTGCCATCGCCTGAGGAGGTCGTGGCGGGCCAGCTCACTCTGATCCTCCCGCCTCGATGAAACCAATCAGGCTTTGGATGGTGGCTCACCACTCATCCATCTAATCGGTTGTCGGCAGAAATCTCAACAGCAGCTGGGCCCTCTCCATGGCATCTGAGGCAGTGCTTGGCATAGGTGATGATGATGTAGACCACAGTGTCGCTCGACTCCTGATGGTGCCGGTGGCGACCGCGTTGTGCCCTCATTGTTGCGAACCAGCCATTTGGATGGCGTGGTGACGTGATAGAGGTGATGGAGGGCCAACGGCCCCATTGGGCACAGTAGCTGGGTCAGCTCGTACCGAGGGTGGCGCGTGCCTACGGTTGTTCCCGTGGCGGGGGCAGCCAGAGGGTTGCGATTCACCCCAGAACATGTGCCACCACTGCGGTTGTGCCCTTCGGCAAGAAGAGAGGGTGCAAAAAAAAATAATCCCTTTGTCTGTACCTCATGGAGCATGGCCGCTGGGATGTTGCTGATTCTGTCCTTCCCCGGTGCCTCCCGCTTCTGCTTCGGCCGAGGGGGTGGTGGTGACAACGCAGCTTACCCTGACCACATCACCCGCAACGTCCACATCCTCACGCGTCCCTACATTCCCCGTGACATCAGCGGTCGCGGGTGGCGGTGCCTTCAAGGTGGACGGGTGATTTGCAGCTTCTTGGGCGCCATAGTCGATGACGCCCTCGATGAAAAGATGGCGATGAAGATGACACGTGATGTCTACTAGAACTACGTCGGTATTTCCCCAAAGAGGAAGGGATGATGCAGTATAGCGACGGTAGGTATTTCCCTCAGTGATGAGACCAAGGTTATCGAACCACTAGGAGAACCTCCTCGCACCACGTAAACAACACCTGCACATAAATAACAAATACTCGTAACCTGACGTGTTAAAGGGGTTGTCAATCCCTTTCGGGTACAGCGCCTCAAGATAGGAAAATAACGTGAGATAAAAGTGGTAGATAGGATAAATAGATCACAGAACAAATAAATTGCAGCAAGGTATTTTTGTATTTTTGGTTTAATAGATCTGAAAATAAAAGCAAAGGAAAATAGACCGCAGAGGCAAATATGATGAAAAGAGACCCGGGAGCCGTAGGTTTCACTAGTGGCTTCTCTTGAGAAAAATAGCAAACGGTGGGAAAACAATTACTGTCGGGAAATTGATAGAACTTCAAATAATCATGACGATATCTAGGCAATGATCATTATATAGGAATCACATCCAAGATTAGTAGACCGACTCCTGCCTGCATCTACTAATATTACTCCACACATCGACCACTATCCAGCATGCATCTAGTGTATTAAGTTGATGGAAAAATGGAATAATGCAATAAGAACGATGACATGATGTAGACAAGATATATTTATGTATAAATAGACCCCATCTTGTTATCCTTAATAGCAACGATACATACATGTCGTTTCCCTTTCTGTCACTGGGATCAAGCTCCATAAGATCGAACCCATCACAAAGCACCTATTCCCATTGCAAGATAAATAGATCAAGTTAACCAAACAAAACCCAAATATCAGAGAAGAAATATGAGGCTATAATAAACCATGCATATAAGAGATCAAAGAAGACTCAAATAACTTTCATGGATAAAAACATAGATCTGATCATAAACTCAAAGTTCACCGGATCCCAACAAACACACCGCAAAAAGACTTACATCATATGGATCTCCAAGAGACCATTGTATTGATAATCAAGAGAGAGAGAGAGAGAGAGAGAGGAAGCCATCTAGCTACTAACTACGGACCCGTAGGTCTACAAAGAAGTACTCATGCATCATCGGAGAGGCACCAATGGACATGATGCACCCCTCCGAGATGGTGTCTAGATTGAATCTTATGTTTCTGGACTATGCAACGGCTGGAATTGATTTTCGTCGACTCCCCTAGGGTTTCTGGAATATTGGGGTATTTATAGAGCAAAGAGGTTGTGCGGGAGGCCAACGAGGAGGGCACAACCCACCGGGGTGCGCCTGGGTCCCCATGCACGCCCTGGTGGGTTGTGCTCCCCTCGGAGCTCCTCTCAGGTGCGTTCCTGCCTCACTGGATGTCTTTTGGCCCAAAAAATCCATAAAAAGTTTCACTGTGTTTGGACTCCGTTTGGTATTGATTTTCTTCGATGTAAAAAACATGCAAAAAACAGCAACTGGCTCTGGGCACTATGTCAATAGGTTAGTACCAAAAATGATATAAAATGACTATAAAATGATTGTAAAATATCCATGAATGATAATATAACAGCATGGACCAATCAAAAATTATAGATGCGTTGGAGACGTATCAGCATCCCCAAGCATAATTCCTACTCGTCCTCAAGTAGGTAAATGATAAAAATAGAATTTTTGATGTGGAATGCTGCCTAACATGTTCATCACATTTCTTTTCTTTGTAGCATGGAAATTTGGACTTTTATATGATTCAAAGCAATAGTCTAGTTTTGACATGAAGACTTTAATACTCAAGCATACCAATAAGCAACCATGTCTTTCAAAATCCCTAGCCCATTATGCTCAATCATTGATCCATTCATGAAACACACTCGAATATTAGCTACACCCAATGCTCAAATACGATCACAATGCCCCTTAGTTGGTGCTTTATAAGAGAAGATGGAGACTCAAATTCAAAATAAAAATTGCATAAGTAAAAGAAAGGCACTTCACGGAGGGAAGTAGGGATTTGTAGAGGTGCCAGAGCTCATAGCAAAAATTGAGAGATAAAAACATTTTGGGAGACATACTTTTCCCACCAAATAAAACGACTTAGTGCACCCAACACTTTCCATGCTAGATACATCATAGGCGGTTCCCAAACAGAAAAATAAAGTTTATTCCTTTTTCCACCATTACTTTCACTTTCCATGGCTTGTCCGTATCCACGGGTGCCCTCCATACCAACACTTTCCAAGGAATTTATTATTTGACAACTTAAAGTCAATTCATTTTTTATTTCGGGACTGGGCATCCCTAATACCTTTGCCATACTCTCGTGCAATGACAAGTGAATAAACACTCATCGTGAGAATAACACATCTAGCATGGAAAATATTGGCCACCCCTCACCGCCTCGCGAGCGGTAGAGCACACAAAAGAGAAATTTATTTTGAAAATTAGAGATGGCACATGCGAATTTGCTTAGAACGGCACGGAAATACCGCATATAGGTAGGTATAGTGGACTCATATGGCAAAACTGGTTTAAAGGGTTTTGGATGCACAAGTAGTGATCATACTTAGTGCAAAATGAAGGCTAGCAAAACGATTGAGAAGCGACCAACCAAGAAACGAAAAATCTCGTACCCAAGCATTAAGCATAAGTAACACTGAATAATGCACCACAAGTAGGATATAAATTTCACTACATAACTATTGACTTTCGTGCTTGCATAGGGAATCACAAACCTTAACACCAATATTCTTACTAAAGCACATTTACTCATCAACATGACTCACATATCATATCGTCATATCTCAAAACCATTACTAAGAATCAAGTTTATTTTGTCCAATGATCTTCATGAAAGTTTTTATTATATCCTCCTTGGATATCTATCACTCTGGGACTCTTTTTATATGTCGCTTTTGATAAGCTCAAATAAATTTAAGTGAAGAACATGAGCATAATTTTTCTTTCTCTCAAAATAATCTAAGTGAAGCAAGAGAGAATTTCTTAAAATTTTACTAACTCCCAAATAAATATAAGTGAAGCATGAGAGCATTTCTTCAAAAATAACAAAGCACACCGTGCTCAAAAAGATATAAGTGAAGCACTAGAGCAAATCCATGGCTCTAAAAATTTAAGTGAAGCATAGGAGCAAGCATAGCATAATTTTTGGCTCTCTCAAAAAGGTGTGTCCAGCAAGGATTCAAGACTTAAAACACAAAGCAAAACAAGCAAAGACTCATATCATACAAGACGCTCCAAGCAAAACTCATAATATGTGACGAATAAAAATATAGCTTCAAGTAAAATACCGATGGTTGTTAGAAGAAAGAGGGGATGCCACTCGGAGGCATCCCCAAGCTTAGTTGCTTGCTACTTCTTTGAATATTATCTTGGGTTACCTCGGGCATCCCCAAGCTTAGCCTTTTGCTAATCCTTATTCCTTCATCCATCATAAGATCACCCAAAACTTGAAAACTTCAATCACACAAAACTCAACAAAACGTTCGTGAGATCCGTTAGTATAAGAAAGCAAACCACTACTATAACTATTGTTGAAACCTATTCATATTTTATTTTTGCATTATATATACTGTATTCCAACTTTTATATGATAAAAGGTCATCAAAGAAAACCATAGAATCATCAAAACAAGCACACAACACAAAGAAAACAGAATCTGTCAAAAACAGAACAGTCTGTAGTAAGCTAACTACTTTGAGTACTTCTGTAACTCCAAAAATTCTGAAAAAACTTAGGATGACGTGAGAATTTTTTTATTAATCTTCTGAAAAAAGAATCAACTCAAAAACACTATTTTGTTAAAAATGAAAAATAATTTCGTGAGTGCAAAAGTTTTTGTTTTTCAGCAAGATCAAATCAACTTTCACCCAAAACATCCCAAAGGCCTTGCTTGGCACAAACACTAATCTAAACTAAAAACACATCTAACCAGAGGTATAATTGTGCATTACAAAAGATAGAAAATAAAAAGAAAAAATTTATTTTATTCGTCGGGTTGCCTCCCAACAAGCTCTTGCTTTATAGTCATTAAGATAGGCATGAGATTTCAATGATGCTCACATGAAAGACAAGAATTGAAGCACAAAGAGAGCATCATAAAACATGTGACAAACACATTTAAGTTTAACATACTTACTATGCATAGGCATTTTGTAGGCAACCAAATTATCAAGACAAGAAACATCTAGCATATGAAAGGAAGAAGAAAGAAACAAAAGCAATCTCAACATAACGAGAGGTAATTTAGTAACATGAAAATTTCTACCACAATATTTTCCTCTCTCATAATAATTATATGTGGGATCATATTAAAATTCAACAATACAGCTATCACATAACATATTTTCTACATGATCCACATACATGCAAAGTTTACACTCTTCCAAAATAGTGGGATTATCATCAAATAAAGTCATGACCTCTCCAAACTCACTTTTATCAAAACATTCATAAGATTGATAATTCTCCAAAGTAGTGGGATAATTATTACCTAAATTTGACACTCTTCCAAACCCACCTTCAATATTACCGCAAAGATATACATCATGAGGCTTACATAAATTTTCAAGATCGTAAGAGAGTCAACCCAATCATGATTATTGCAATAAGTAGAGAATATATCAAAATTAGCATCCCCAAGCTTGGGGTTTTGCATATTACTAGCATAATTGATATTAATAGAATTTATTATAACACCATTGTAATCATGCTTTTCATTCAAGGAGTTATCATGAATCACTTCATAAATTTCTTCTTTTATCACTCCATCACAATTTTTAGATTCATGAATCTCAAGCAAAACTTCATAAAGATAATCTAGTGTACTCAACTCACTAGCAATTGGTTCATCATAGTTGGATCTTTTAAAAAGATTAGCAAGTGTATGTGGATCCATAAGGTTTTTGGTTTCAGATTTCCAATAAAACACACAATTATGCCAAATAAACAAGTAAACAAACCAAGAAATACATAAGGGCAAACAAAAAAGAGGGCGAATAAAACGGCAATTTTTTGTGAAGTGGGGGAGATGAAATCGAGATGAAAATGGCAAATAATGTAAATTGTGAGGAGATGAGATTTGTGATTAGGAAACTGGTTGATGTTGAAGATCCTCCCCGGCAACAGCGTCAGAAATTCCTTTTGATGACTGCTAGAACTACATCGGTATTTCCCCAAAGAGGAAGGGATGATGCAGTATAGCGATAGTAGGTATTCCCCTCAGTGATGAGACCAAGGTTATCGAACCAGTAGAAGAACCTCCTCACACACCTAAACAACACTTGCACACAAATAAAAAATACTCGCAACCCGACGTGTTAAAGGGGTTGTCAATCCCTTTCGGGTACGGCGCCTCAAGATAGGCAAATAACGTGAAATAAAAGTGGTAGATAGGACAAATAGATCGCGGAACAAGTAAATTGCAGAAAGGTATTTTTGTATTTTTGGTTTAAATAGATTTGAAAATAAAAGCAAAGGAAAATAGATCGCAAAGGCAAATATGATGAAAAGAGACCCGGGAGCCGTAGGTTTCACTAGTGGCTTCTCTCAAGAAAAATAGCAAACGGTGGGAAAACAATTACTGTTGGGAAATTGATAGAACTTCAAATAATCATGACAATATCCAGGCAATGATCATTATATAGGCATCACATCCAAGATTAGTAGACCGACTCCTGCCTTCATCTACTAATATTACTCCACACATCGACCTCTATCGAGCATGCATCTAGTGTATTAAGTTCATGGGAGAATGGAGTAATGCAATAAGAATGATGACATGATGTAGACAAGATCTATTTATGTAGAAATAGGCCCCATCTTGTTATCCTTAATAGCAACAATACATACATGTCGTTTCCCTTTCTATCACTGGGATCAAGCACCGTAAGATCGAACCCATCACAAAGCACCTCTTCCCATTGCAAGATAAATAGATCAAGTTGGCCAAACAAAATCCAAATATTGGAGAAGAAATACGAGGCTATAATCAATCATGCATATAAGATATCAAAGAAGACTCAAATAACTTTCATGGATAAAAACATAGATCTGATCATAAACTCAAAGTTCATCGGATCCCCACAAACACACTGCAAAAAGACTTACATCATATCGATCTCCAAGAGACTATTGTATTGATGAGAGAGAGAGAGAGAGAGAAGAAGCCATCTAGCTACTAACTACGGACCCGTAGGTCTACAAAGAACTACTCACGCATCATCGAAGAGGCACCCCTCCGAGATGGTGTCTAGATTGGATCTTGTGTTTCTGGACTCTGCGGCGGCTGGAATTGATTTTCGTCTACTCCCCTAGTGTTTCTGAAATATTGGGGTACTTATAGAGCAAAGAGGTGGTGCGGGAGGCCAACGAGGAGGGCACAACCCACCAGGGTGCGCCTGGTCCCCCAGGCGCGCCCTAGTGGGTTGTGCTCCCCTCGGAGCTCCCCTCGGGTGCGTTCCTGGCCCACTGGATGTCTTCTAGCCCAAAAAAATCCACAAAAGTTTTGCTGCGTTTGGACTCCATTTGGTATTGATTTCCTGCGATGTAAAAAACATGCAGAAAACAGCAACTGGCACTGGGCACTATGTCAATAGGTTAGTACCAAAAAATGATATAAAATGACTATAAAATGATTGTAAAACATCCAAGAATGATAATATAACATCATGGAACAATCAAAAATTATAGATACATTGGAGACGTATCAACGCGCTACTAACGCTCTCAGATTTGCGCAAGTGATGCCCCTACCTGGCGCGCCAAAGATGTCGTGGGAAACCACGGCCACCTATGGTCCCATGAGCCCCTTTTGGTTCGGCGGGGGGATGGGCACGTTTCACAAAGAGTGGAGAAGTGTAACACAGGACGGCAGAGATCACAGGGGTAGTTTTTACCTAGGTTCGGGCCGCGTGAGGCATAAAACCCTGCTCCTGCTTTGGTGGAATGATGGTGGAAAATGGTGGTTGATGCAGGCGCACTTGCCCGGCAAGTGGCTATGCGCATATGAATGTGTGAGGGTTCGAACCGCTGGATCTCCGAGCCATTGGAATCAAAACTTCCGAACCAAACCCTTTCTACGGTTGACATGGGTCTCCTTTTATAGATTAAGGGATCACCACAGTGGCAAATCAGTCTTTACGTATTGATTAGATAGCAAACGGTGCTATCATACCTAACTCTGCAGGCTGACAGAGCGCATTAAATGCGCCGTCGAGTTTCACATCACAGCGCGCCCGGCAAGGGTTTTGCCAGCTTCGCGCCTGCTTGCTTGACATGTCTCAGGACGGGTGTCGTATGGAGGTGTTTGCTATAGGAAGCGGCTGCCATGTGGCGAAAAGCATCCTTTGTCACTTGTGAGGTGGAGCGATGGAGTGGCTTGCCTCCGCAAGCCCCGGCAGGCCTGCCGGGATGATCAGGAAGCTTGCTTCCGGGGCAAACCCAACCTTGCCAGGCTCGCCTGCCCGGCAAGGGAGGTTCTTTTCTTAGCAATATCTTGCTTCTCTGGCTCATCTTGATTTTCTTGATCTGCACTTGGAACCTTCAAAGAATTGATCCCTCTTTCTTGGTCTGATATTGGCACTGTAATCTTGTCCTTGGGCATGTGCATAGTCTGGGCAATGGACCCAGGGTTTGTTGCACCGGCAACAGCGGCGGTGGAGTCCATTGATGGGCGAGCTCGATCCCTTTCATGGAGCTTCAGGCCAGCACCAGTGACCTTGCAAGGGCGGTACGGTTAGATGCAGTAGCATGGCGGGCGGGGTGCTAAGTCTTGAGCTTGTGTTGGTTTTCCTTGAAGAGGAAAGGGTGATGCAGCAAAGTAGCGTAAGTATTTCCCTCAGTTTTTGAGAACCAAGGTATCAATCCAGTAGGAGGCTCCTCAAAAGTCCCACGCACCTACACAAACAAACAAGAACCTCGCAACCAACGCAATAAAGGGGTTGTCAATCCCTTCACGGCCACTTGCGAAAGTGAGATCAGATAGACATAATATGATAAGATAAATATTTTTGGTATTTTTATGATATAGATTGGAAAAGTAAAGATGCAAATAAAAGTAGATGGTAAACTTATATGATAAAGATAGACCCGGGGGCCATAGGTTTCACTAGTGGCTTCTCTCAAGATAGCATAAGTATTACGGTGGGTGAACAAATTACTGTCGGACAATTGATAGAAAAGCGCATAGTTATGAGATTATCTAGGCATGATCATGTATATAGGCATCACGTCCGTGACAAGTAGACCGACTCATGCCTGCATCTACTACTATTACTCCACACATCGACCGACTCCTGCCTGCATCTAGAGTATTAAGTTCATGAAGAACAGAGTAACACATTAAGAAAGATGACATGATGTAGAGGGATAAACTTATGCAATATGATGTAAACCCCATCTTTTTATCCTCGATGGCAACAATACAATACGTGCCTTTCTGCCCCTGCTGTCACTGGGAAAGGACACCGCAAGATTGAACCCAAAGCTAAGCACTTCTCCCGTTGCAAGAAAGATCAATCTAGTAGGCCAAACCAAACTGATAATTCGAAGAGACTTGCAAAGATAACTTAATCACACATAAAAGAATTCTAAGGAGATTCAAATATTTCTCATAGATAAACTTGATCATAAACCCACAATTCATCGGATCTCGACAAACACACCGCAAAAAGAGTTACATCGAATAGATCTCCAAGAAGATCGAGGAGAACTTTGTATTAAGATTCAAAGAGAGAGAAGAAGCCATCTAGCTAATAACTATGGACCCGAAGGTCTATGGTAAACTACTCACAACTCATCGGAAGGGCCTTGGAGATGATGTAGAGGCCCTCCATGGTCGATTCCCCCTCCAGCGGAGCACCGGCGAAGGCTCCAAGATGGGATCTCGCGGATACAGAAGGTTGCGGCGGTGGAAATAGTTTTTCGTGGTGCTCCTGGATGTTTTCGGGGTACATGGGTATATATAGGAGGAAGAAGTAGGTCGGTGGACGCTCGGCCCACGAGGGTGGGGGGCGCGCCCACCTCTAGGGGCGCGCCGGGCACCCTTGTGGCCGCCTCCTCTGTTGCTTGACGTCTACTCCAAGTCCCCTGGATCATGTTTGTTCCAAGAAGATCACTCCCGAAGGTTTCATTCCGTTTGGACTTCGTTTGATATTCCTTTTCTTCGAAACACTGAAATAGGCAAAAAAACAGCAATTCGGGCTGGGCCTCCGGTTAGTAGGTTAGTCCCAAAAATGATATAAGTGTAAATTAAAGCCCATAAACATCCAAAACGGGTAATATAATACCATGGAACAATCAAAAATTATAGATACGTTGGAGACGTATCAAGCATCCCCAAGCTTAATTCCTGCTCGTCTTCGAGTAGGTAAATGATAAAAATAGAAATTTTGATGTGGAATGCTACCTAGCATAATTCTCAATGTAATTTTCTTTATTGTGGCATGAATGTTCAGATCCAAACGATTCAAAATAAAAGTTCATATTGACATAAGAAATAGTAATACTTCAAGCATACTAACTAAGCAATCATGTCTTCTCAAAATAACATGGCTAAAGAAGGTTCATCCCTACAAAATCATATAGTTTGGTCATGGTTCCATTTTCGTCCACAAGAATGCTCTCATCTTGTACACCCCCGATGACAAGCCAAGCAATTGTTTCATACTTTAGTATTCTCAAACTTTTTTCAACTTTCATGCAATACATGAGCGTGAGCCATGGATATAGCACTATGGGTGGAATAGAATATGATGATGGAGGTTGTGTGGAGAAGACAAAAAGGAAGAAAGTCTCACATTGACGATGATAATCAACGGGCTATGGAGATGCCCATCAACTGATGTCAATATGAGGAGTAGGGATTGCCATGCAATGGATGCACTAGAGCTATAAATGTATGAAAGCTCAACAAAAGAAACTAGTGGGTGTGCATCCAACTTGCTTGCTCATGAAGACCTAGGGCATTTTGAGGAAGCCCGTCGTAGGAATATACAAGCCAAGTTCTATAATGAAAAATTCCCACTAGTATATGAAAGTGACAACATAAAAGACTTTCTATATGAAGAACATGGTGCTACTTTGAAGCACAAGTGTGGAAAAGGATAGTAACATTGCCCCCTTTTTATTTTCTTTTTCTTTTTTCTTTTTTTTCTTTTCGGGTCTTTCCCTTTATTTTGGACTTTATTTTTTTATTTGGCCTTTCTTTTTTTTGGCCTTTCTTTTTTATTTGGGGATAATGCTCTAATAATGATGATCATCACACTTCTATTTATTTACAACTCATGAATTACAACTCAAAACTAGAACAAGATATGACTCTATATGAATGCCTCCGGAGGTGTACCGGGATGGGCAATGAATCAAGAGTGACATGTATGAAAAATTATGCATGGTGGCTTTGCCACAAGTACGATGTCAACTACATGATCATGCAAAGCAATATTACAATGATGATGTGTGTCATGATGATGAACAGAACGGTGGAAAGTTGCATGGCAATATATCTCAGAATGGCTATGGAAATGCCATAGTAGGTAGGTATGGTGGCTGTTTTGAGGAAGATAAAAGGAGGTTTATGTGTGATAGAGCGTACTGTATCACGGGGTTTGGATGCACCGATGAAGTTTGCACCAACTCTCAAGGTGAGAAAGGGCAATGCACGGTACCGAAGAGGCTAGCAATGATGGAAAGGTAAGAGTGCGTATAATCCATGGACTCAGCATTAGTCATAAAGAACTCCTATACTTATTGCAAAAATCTACAAGTCATCAAAAACCAAGCACTACGCGCATGCTCCTAGGGGGATAGATTGGTAGGAAAAGACCATCCGCTCGTCCCCGACCGCCACTCATAAGGATGACAATCTAAGAACACCTCATATTTCAATTTTGTTACACAACGGTTACAATACGTGCATGCTACGGGACTTGCCAACTTCAACACAAGCATTCTTTAAATTCACAATTACCCAACTAGCATGACTCTAATATCACCACCTCCATATCTCAAAACAATTATCAAGTATCAAATTGATCATAGCATCCAATTCACTTCCTATGATAGTTTTTATTATACCCAACTTGGATGTCCATCATTCTAGGACCAATTATATAACCATAGCAAATACCATGTTGTTCTAAAAGACTCTCAAAATAATATAAGTGAAGCATGAGAGATCAACAATTTCTTCAAAATTAAGCCACCGCGGTGCTCTAAAAGATATAAGTGAAGTACTAGAGCAAAACTATCTAGCTCAAAAGATATAAGTGAAGCACATAGAGTATTCTAATAAATTCTAATCAAGTGGGCTTCTCCCAAAAGGTGTGTACAGCAAGTATGATTGTGCTAAACTAAAAGTCAAAGACTAATATCATACAAGACACTCCAAGCAAAACACACATCATGTGGCGAATAAAAATATAGCTCCAAGTAAAGTTACCGATAGATGAAGACGAAAGAGGGGATGCCTTCCGGGGCATCCCCAAGCTTAGGTTTTTGGTTATCCTTGGATATCTTGGGGTGCCATGCACATCCCCAAGCTTAGTCTCTTGCCACTCCTTATTCCATAGTCCATCAAATCTTTAACCAGAACTTGAAAACTTCACAACACAAAAACTCAACAGGAAATCTCATAAGCTCCGTTAGTGCAAGAAAGAAAAACCACCACATAAGGTACTGTAATGAACTCATTCTTTATTTATATTGGTGTTAAACCTACTGTATTCCAACTTCTCTATGGTTCATACCCCTTGATACTAGCCATAGATGCATCAAAATAAACAAACAACACACGAAAAACAGAATCTGTCAAAAACAGAACAGTCTATAGCAATCTGTAACTCTCGAATACTTCTGGAACTCTAAAAATCCTACCAAAATAGGAAGTCCTGGGAAATTTGTCTATTGATCTACAGAAAAAATAATCAACGAAAAATCACATTTCTGTGAATTACTAAAATCATTTTTGTGCGTGCAAAGTTTCTGTTTTTCAGCAGAATCAAATTAACTATCACCATAGGTTATCCTATAGGTTCTACTTGGCACAAACACTAATTAAAACATAAAAACACATCTAAACAGAAGGTATATCAAATATTTATTACTAAACAACAGCAAAAACAAAAAACAAAAATAAAATTGGGTTGCCTCCCAACAAGCGCTATTGTTTAACGCCCCAAGCTAGGCATAAAAGTGAAGATAGATCTAAGTAGTGCCATTTTTGGCACTCAATTCATAAGTAGCTCGCATGATAGATTCATAAGGTAATTTAAATTTCTTTCTTGGAAAGTGTTCCATGCCTTTCCTTAATGGAAATTGGAATCTAATATTCCCTTCCATCATATCAATAATTGCACCAATCGTTCTAAGGAAAGGTCTACCAAGAATAATAGGACAAGAAAGATTGCAATCTATGTCAAGAACGATAAAATCTACAGGCACACAATTCCTATTTGCAACAATAAGAACATCATTGATCATTTCTATAGGTTTCTTAATGGTGGAATCCGCAAGGTGAAAATTTAAAGAACAATCATCAAGATCATGGAAACCTAGAATATCACATAAAGTTTTCGGAATTGTGGAAACACTAGCACCCAAATCACACGAAGCATAGCACTCATGATCTTTAATTTTAATTTTTATAGTAGGTTCCCACTCATCATAAAGTTTTCTAGGTATAGAAACTTCCAAATTAAGTTTTTCCTCATAAGATTGCATCAATGCATCAACAATATGTTTGGTAAAAGCTTTATTTTGACTATAAGCATGAGGAGAATTCAACACGGATTGCAACAAGGAAATACAATCTATTAAAGGACAATTATCATAATTAAATTCCTTGAAATCCAAGATAGTGGGTTCAATGCTATTTAAAGTCTTGACCTCTCCAATCCCACTTTTACCAAATTTAGCATCAAGATATAAAAACTCTGAATCATTGGGACGCCTTTTAACTAAAGTTGACTCATCTCCAGTCCCATCATTATTAAGATTCATATTGCAAAACAAGGATTTAATAGGGGACACATCAATAACTTTTAGATCTTCATCATTATTCTCTCCTAACCCTTCTGGTTTGGCAGCCATCTTATTGACCAAGGTGGACTGCTTATCAGAAATTTGGGCTGTTGATTTTTCAAGACGAGTAATTTGAGAGTTCAAACCATAAAATTCCTTAGACATATCATCAAGCTCTTTGTTCACATACTCCATAAATCTTTTTTGTTCTTTAAGCTCTTTTCTAAAGAAACTATTATGCTCAAATTGTAAAGTCATAAAACTTCTAATGTTCAATTCAATCTCTTCCAACCTTCTAAGATGAAGGTTGGTGTTCTTAGGCAAAGCCATGAGGGCAAACAGGCACACAAGAAGATAAGTGAAAGAGAGAGGAGATTGGGAAAGAGAGGGCGAATAAAATGGCAAGGGTGAAGTGGGGGAGAGGAAAACGAGAGGCAAATGGCAAATAATGTAATGCGAGGGAGATGAGTTTGTGATGGGTACTTGGTATGTCTTGACTTGAGCGAAGACCTCCCCGTAACGGCGCCAGAAATCCTTCTTGCCACGTCTTGAGCTTGCGTTGGTTTTCCTTGAAGAGGAAAGGGTGATGTAGCAAAGTAGCATAAGTATTTCCCTCAGTTTTTGAGAACCAAGGTATCAATCCAGTAGGAGGCTCCTCAAAAGTCCCACGCGCCTACACAAACAAACAAGAACCTCGCAACCAACACAATAAAGGGGTTGTCAATCCCTTCACGGCCACTTGCGAAAGTGAGATCTGATAGAGATAATATGATAGAGATAATTCGGGTTGGGCCTCCGGTTAGTAGGTTAGTCCCGAAAATGATATAAAAGTGTAAAGTAAAGCCCATAAACATCCAAAACGGGTAATATAATAGCATGGAACAATCAAAAATTATAGATACATTAGAGACGTATCACGGGGCGAGGGGAAGAGAGGGTCAGGCGGCGGGGTACCTTGGCTGCGCGGTAGACTAGCTCGGGGACGGCGACACTCCGTGAGGCCAAGCTGGTGCTCCACGGTGGCCATGGCGGCTTCGTGCGAGATTGCAACTAACTCCTTGTTGTGGTCCAGGGAATGCAACAAGAGCCTAGTTGCACGAAACATGGGCACAGAGCGGGTTCCTCTAGTTCATGTGATCAACAGTCGATCTGACGGACACTGAGGTAGCAGACGCTCATGCATGATCGATCGGCCGAAGATAAGCTTTTGCCAACAAAAAATGGAGAAGAAAAAAATGAAAACCAAATAAAAAACAAAGGGGAAACGAAGAAAAACCTGTCAAAAAACAAAAAGAAAAAAACCCTGAAGAAAACAGCTGCAGTAGCCTCAAGTAGAACGTGCCCCTTGTTCTTACCATGAAGGGAGCTTGGGTGGAGTGGTTAGCGTGGCTCAAGTTCCACCCGGAGACCCCGGTTCAGCGAGGGAGGAAAAAGCTTCAGCGATAGAAGTTGCTTGTATCGCTTAAGGCAATAAATAGTCGCGGCACCAGAGGAGTTGTAGAACGGACACCCCTATTTTGGCGTGCGGGTCGCCACAAACCGACCTGGCGTACCCCGCCTCACACGCTCTATATTATTATGGGCCGGCCCATTACCAGATTTCATCTCACCGGTTTTGGGAAGGTTCTACGACATTCCTTGAACCGGGTTTTTTCTTTATTTTTATCTTTCATTTTTCTTTTCTGTTTTCGTATTTCTTTTCTGTTTCATTTTTCAACTGCCAACATCTTTTCAATTCATGATCAATTTTTTTTTAAATCATGAACATTTTTTTAAATACATGAATATTTTTTTGATTCACAACCAATTTAAAATTTGTGAACATTTTTTACAAATTCATGAACATTTTTCAAATTCAAGAAGATTTTAAGAATTTGCATGTATTTTTTGGAACACCTGAATAATTGTTTTAAATGGCAAACATTTTTTGAAATTTGGAAAGAATTTTTGAATTCAGCAACAGTTTTTCAGAACATTTTTTGAGTTCATGGACACATTTTGAATAAGCGAACATTTTTTGAATTTTTGTGAACAATTCTAAAAACTAACTAACAGTTTTAAAACATCCAGAATATTTTTCTAATATTGTGTAAATATTTTAGAAATTCATGAACATTTTTTTATAGAACTCATGAACATTTTTTGGATTTGTGAGCAATTTATGAAATAGATGAACAATTTTTTAATCTGTGGTATTTACCATTTTTCTGAATATGCAAATATTTTTGTATTTGCCGATTTTTTTAAAACCATGAACTTTTTTGAATTCGTGAATTTATGATTTTACAAAAAAAAATCAAAATTCGCAATTTGTTTTGAAATTCAATTTTTTGAGATCCTGAATTATTTTAGAAATGAGAAAAGGGCACATGCTGGGGCGAACCCTCACGGTCTTTGCAACCTCTCATGCGGTAAATAGGAGGTCCCTTCCTTGAACCGGTTTTTCTTTTCCTTTTTTACCTCATATCTTTTTAAAATTTGTAAACTTTAGTAAAACTTGGGAATTTTTTGCACATTCTGAAAATTTTCAAATTCATGTTTTTGTAAAATTGCGAACAATTTTTAAAAATTCAAACTTTTGAAAAATCATGAACGAACTTTAAATTCATGAAAAAGTTACATATTGGTGATTTTCTTTTCTGAAATATGCGAACTTTTTTAAGATATGGGAACAATTTTTGCAAACACTGGAATGTTTTTTCAAACCCAAGAAATTTTTTTCAGATTCATGACGTTTTTTTTGCAAATAAGGGAATGTTTCCTTTAAATACATGAGCGTTTTTTAGATACATGAATTTTTTTAAAATTTGGGAAATATTTTGGAAATTCACAAACATGTGTTGAATTTGTGAACATTTTTCGAATCAATGAACATTTTTTTAAATTCATGAACATCTTTGTATTCACAAAAACAAATAATTTTTGAACAGTTTTTTCAAAATTTGAAATTCGGAACATTTTTTAAATTAGTTAATGTTTTAAAATTTTCATAAAATTTTCTTCAGTCATGATGTTTTAAAAAAAATTGTGGACATTTTTTCAGTTTTCTATGAACATTTTTTAAAATGCAAAAAAAACTAAAGGAAAAAACCTAGGGTGCCCCGCACCACAATGGGCCGGCGAAAAGAGCACGCGGAGTCCGAAGGCCCAAAAGATCGCCGGACAACAACGTGTGTGGAGGAGGCGGCAGGTGGCGACTTGGGGGCGTGAGTGCAACTTGGGTCCCTAGCCCCCACACGCTCCCCTATATATAGTTGGTCGGTCTGATTACCTCGGGTACTCGAACTCAAGGAGACCGGGTACCTGGGCTATCCAGAGACTGGTGAATAAGTTTGAAAGTCAGCTCTATGGTGTCGAAAAATTTGTAGACTTTCCAAGAAATAGTTCAAAAATCTACACAAATCAAGGATACTCGCCGCATGGATATCCTAACTACATGAATATGATTAAAAAGGGAATTCTGCAAATCTGAAAGCATGCCTTTGGATAAAATGGCTTGGGATAGAGCGCAAACATTGTCTTATAGAGATCTAGAACACACATATTTGTAAGAACGAAAGCGAAAACCAACTATAAGTGCTATGATCATACTTTAGCATGTAGTGACATAGGTTTACAATACCCAAAAAACACTAATGAAGTCCAAACTTCTCTTAACAAAGAAGGGCGGTGGCCGTAGCCACCTTGTTTGAGTATGTTTTCGCTTGGAACTGCGAAGATTTTAACCTTCAGGCTAACACTAACACTCATCTTTGAAGCACAATTGTCATGATAAATGGCAGATGTGAAAGATTTGTTTTCTTTATGCACTAGTAGGGATATTGTAAATAATGAATTGACTTCAACCCCCCTACTTGTGTGCTTACATCTAAACAATGTACTTAGTTAGGTTTGTGTTTGTATGCAAGATCATCAACCCAAGTTACTCATGTCCAAGATATTTAGCTCATGCCTTAACTCACGGAATCTTGCTTCATCAAGTAGCTTCGTGAAAATATTGATAAGTTGCTTCTGGGAAAGATGGTAAGCGGATGTAGATATATTCGGGCTTGACAGATCGAGTGGTGAAGAAACTTCGACTTGTTAAATTTGTGGCTGGCGGGCACAAACGCGACGAGGTTGGTGCTCTAAAATGAAGATTAGTGATTTGGAGTTTTTCTATGATGCATACGTCCAGTCGGCATGCTATGACCTAAGATTTTTGTTTGGTGCAAACATATGAGTGACAAGGTGTGATGATTCTGGAGGTCTGTTGCAAACTGTTTTTCTATTGGTTCAAACATTGGTTTAGATGCTACATATATTGTGATGATTCTTCTGGATTATTGTGGTACACAAATGAAGATTTGTTGCATACACATGAAACAATGTTGCATGGATGTGTTTAAAATGTTGTGACCTTGTTACATGCTTTTGAGATGCTGCGATAAAAATTACTATGACAATATGTGTTTACATGGATGTGTGTAAACGCATAAAAAAGTGTTGCATTGAGTTTTTATGCTATAATGGTTGGTCCATTCGGATTTTTCCTCCTCAAAATAGGCTTTATTCCCACTTTATAAATAAAGCCAACATCCATACAACAAGTTCAAGTGCATCGAAGTTACATAGACTGGATGGGGTATAAGCACAAATACGCCCAAGGAAAAGTAGAAAAGAAATCAGAAAAAGGCCACAAAGTGGTTGCAGACTCAAGGATCCTGATGTGAGGATAGACGTCTAGCGGTAGCATGTAGCGCATCCATCATCAGTCCAAGACGCTTGTGGTGACGCTACCTAGACAAGGGGGGCCAGTGCTGCACGAAAGTAAGGAAATTGAAGGGCGAGTCTGAGGCACACCTAGGAAAGACCCTCTCAATGACTATCTTATTACATGTTGTGCACATCATCCAAGCTAACACCGCAAAAATCAACCAGAACAGTCAGCATTGTTGCCCGATCGGATTGGCCCTAGTCTCAAGAAACCCAGCTAGGTTCGAGGCCTCCTAGTCCGGCCCTAGAGCCTCACGGACGAAGCTACATGGAACTCTTCCACCATGTAAGAGAAAATGATATGGGTACCTGTTTCCGGGACATCACATTGTGCACATCATCCAAGCTAACACCGCAAAAATCAACCAGAACAGTCAGCATTGTTGCCCGATCGGATTGGCCCTAGTCTCAAGAAACCCAGCTAGGTTCAAGGCCTCCTAGTCCGGCCCTAGAGCCTCACGGATGAAGCTACATGGAACTCTTCCACCGTGTAAGAGAAAAGGATATGGGTACCTGTTTCCGGGACATCACAAAGGGGACAAAAGCCATTACTAGGGTCCTATCTCTTAAGCACCTCTGTCCCGGATGGGAGCCGGTTTCTCAACAATGCCATACAAAAATCTGGATCTTCAAGGGCGGAGGCGCTTTCCAAAGAGGAGTAGTCCAAAGAATAGTATGACAATGACACAGAGCATGACAAGTCGAGCCAACGAAGAACACACCTGAAGGTTAGAGACTCCACAATATGGTGTCCAGACTATCCGCGAGCACCGGTGGAAGGCAGCCCGCAAATTAGACGAATCTACTATCTCCGCCTACCCAAATGACCTTCGAAACAAGAAGTTCCAGTGGCCATTCTGGGTAGTTGTCAAGACCAACACCATCGGATATGCACAGATGGCAAACAAGCCTGGGAATCTCGTACGCAATGGGACTCCGCCAACTCATGTATTAAGCCAGAATAGAGTTCCTTCACCATTGCCTATAGAAAAGGAAACCCTAAGGTGGATTTCCTATTTGATCCACTGCATGGACTTCCAGAACTGGGATCCCTCAATGTGCAAGCAAGCAAGGAGGGGCTCGCCCGCAGGTACTTAGCCTGAAGAAGCCATAGACACAAACCCCTCTCCCTATGAATGATCTGCCAAACCCACCGCAACATGAGGGCCACATTAATGCGACGGGACACTAGGATGCCCAACCCTCCTAGGTCCTTGGGCATACAAATGTTAGCACACTTCACTATATGGTATTTCTGGCGGCGGCTCACCGCCTGCTAGAAGAACCAGGACATGTCTTTATCAAACGAGCTATGAACCCCCTCCAACAAGATATACAACCCCATCATATATATGGTGTGGCAAGATAGGTTAGAGTCAATCAAGATTGACTTACTTCCTTTCGAAGTAAATAGGACGTACCACGGTTCCACCCGAGACACAGCCCTTCCCGTAAGTGGCTCGAACTTGCTCATCAGGACCCTCGAGTCAGATTGTGTGCAAGGCCACAATAGGTGCAAAACGTGCTACATAGACCTTCGCCAAAATTCGCTCAAGCACATTAATCACCATAATCATCCTAAAGTGCAGAATATTCGTCACCCTAACTACTTTTGAGTTCAAGGTAATGACACCAAAGTTTAGACGTGTCATGTCAAGAGACCCAATGTAAAATTCATGGAACATCGACATGATAACTGACTGAAGCTAGGGCCAAAGCTTCAGAAACAAGGCCACCAGGAGGACATCCGGCCACAAGGCTACTACTTGTGATAGGCATTGAGATTTCCCGAAGAGTAAGGGCCTGTTCAGTAATCACCCACTCCCGGAATCTGCGGAGCGGAGAAACTGTAACTTCACCATTTTGAATTGCAGCTCCACCAACTCCGCTCCCGGAGTTCTAGAGCGGAGCGATACCGAACAACGCCTAAGGGTGATGTAGTATAGTAGAAGATATTATTTCCCTCAGTTAAGAACCAAGATTTACCGAACCAGTGGGAGACACCACACAAACAATATAAGCGGTACATGGACACACAAAGCAAATGCTTGCACCTGATGTCTACTACACAACCTTCTTCTTGTAGACATTGTTGGGCCTGCAAGTGCACAGGTTTGTAGGACAGTAGCAAATTTCCCTCAAGTGGATGACTTAAGGTTTATCAATCCGTGGGAGGCGTAGGATGAAGATGGTCTCTCTCAAACAACCCTGCAACCAAATACTAAAGAGTCTCTTGTGTCCCCAACACACCCAATACAATGGTAATTTGTATAGGTGCACTAGTTCGGCAAAGAGATGGTGATACAAGTGCAATATGGATGGTAGATATAAGTATTTGTAATCTGAAAATATAAAAACAGCAAGGTAACTAATTATAAAAGTGAGCGTAAACGGTATTGCAATGATAGGAAACAAGGCCTAGGGTTCATACTTTCACTAGTGCAAGTTCTCTCAACAATAATAACATAGATAGATCATATAACAATCCCTCAACACGCAACAAAGAGTCACTCCAAAGCCACTAATAGCGGAGAACAAACGTAGATATTATGGTAGGGTACAAAACCACCTCAAAGCTATTCTTTCGGATCAATCTATAAAAGAGTTCGTACTAGAATAACACCTTAAGACACAAATCAACCAAAACCCTAATGTCACATAGATACTCCATTGTCACTTCAAGTATCCATGGGCATGATTATACGATATGCATCACACAATCTCAGATTCATCCAACCAACACAAAGTACTTCAAAGAGTGCCCCAAAGTTTCTACCGGAGAGTCAAGAACGTGTGCCAACCCCTATGCATAGGTTCATGGGCGGAACCCACAAGTTGGTCACCAAAACATATATCAAGTAGCACATGATATCCCATTGTCACCACAGATAAACACGGCAAGACATACATCAAGTGTTCTCACAAAAGACTCAATCTGATAAGATAACTTCAAAGGGGAAACTCAATTCATCACAAGAGAGTAGAGGGGGAGAAACATCATAAGACCCAACTACAATAGCAAAGCTCGGGATACATTAAGATCGTGCCATAGAGGGAACACGAGAGAGAACACGAGAGAGAGAGAGAGAGAGATCAAACACATAGCTACTGGTACATACCCTCAGCCCCGAGGGTGAACTACTCCCTCCTCGTCATGGAGAGCGCCGGGATGATGAAGATGGCACCGGTGATGGATTCCCCCGCTGGCAGGGTGCCGGAACGGGCTCCCAAGAGGTTTTTGGTGGCTACAGAGGCTTGCGGCGGCGGAACTCCCGATCTATCTTGATATTCGATGGTTTTAGGGTACGTAGGCTTATATAGGCGAAAGAAGTCGGTCGGGAGGTGCTCGAGGGGCCCACGAGACAGGGGGCCACCACCCTGTAAGGGGGCGCGGCCTCCTATCTCGTGGCCTCCTCGAGGATCTTCTGACGTGGACTCCAAGTCTCCAGGATCATATTCTTCCAAAAAATCACATTGCCGAAGGTTTCATTCCGTTTGGACTCCGTTTGATATCCCTTTTCTTCGAAATACTAAAACGGGCAATAAAACAGCAATATGGGCTGGGCCTCCGGTTAGTAGGTTAGTCCCAAAAACGATATAAATGTGTAAAATAAAGCCCATAAACATCTAAAAGGGGCAATATAATAGCATGGAACAATCAAAAATTATAGATACGTTGGAGACGTATCAAGCATCCCCAAGCTTAATTCCTGCTCGTCCTCGAGTAGGTAAATGATAAAAACAGAATTTTTGATGTGGAATGCTACCTAGCATAATTCTCAATGTAATTTTCTTTATTGTGGCATGAATGTTCAGATCCAAAATGATTCAAAATAAAAGTTCATATTGATAAAAGAAATAGTAACACTTCAAGCATACTAACCAAAGTAATCATGTCTTCTCAAAATAACATGGCTAAAGAAAGTTATCCCTACAAAATCATATAGTCTGGTTGTTGCTCTATCTTCATCACACAAGGTATTTAGTCATGCACAACCTCGATGACAAGCCAAGCAATTGTTTCACACTTCAGTAATCTCAAACTTTTTCAACTTTCACGCAATACATGAGCGTGAGCCATGGACATAGCACTATAGGTGGAATAGAATGGTGGTTGTGGGGAAGACAAAAAGGAGAAGATAGTCTCACATCAACTAGGCATATGAATGGGCTATGGAGATGCCCATTAATAGATATCAATGTGAGTGAGTAGGGATTGCCATGCAACGGATGCACTAGAGCTATAAATATATGAAAGCTCAACAAAAGAAACTAGGCGGGTGTGCATCCAACTTGCTTGCTCATGAAGACCTAGGGCATTTGAGGAAGCCCATTGTTGGAATATACAAGCCAAGTTATATAATGAAAATTCCCACTAGTATATGAAAGTGACAACATATGAGACTTTCTATCATGAAGATCATGGTGCTACTTTGAAGCACAAGTGTGGGAAAAGAGATAGTAGCATTGTCCCTTCTCTCTTTTTCTCTCATTTTATCATTTTTTTCTCTTTTTTTTCTCTTTTTTTTCTTTGGCCTTTCTATTTTCTTTCTTACCCTTTTTTTTGTAAAGTCCGAAGTCTCATCCCGACTTGTGGGGGAATCATAGTCTTCATCCTACTTTCCTCATTAGGACAATGCTCTAATAATGAAGATCATCACACTTTTATGGATTTACAACTCAAAAATTACAACTCAAAGCTAGAACAAGATGCCTCCGGCGGTGTACTGGGATATGCAATGAATCAAGAGCGACATGTATGGAAATTATGAAGGTGGCCTTGCCACAAATACAATGTCAACTACATGATCATGCAAAAAGCAATATGACAAAAGTAATGCGTGTCATATGAACGGAACGGTGGAAAGTTGCATGGCAATATATCTCGGAATGGCTATGGAAATGTCATAATAGGTAGGTATGGTGGCTGTTTTGAGGAAGGAGTATGGTGGGTGTATGGTACCGGTGAAAGTTGCACGGTACAAGAGAGGCTAGCAATGGTGGAAGGGTGAAAGGGTGCGTATAATCCATGGACTCAACATTAATCAAAAGAACTCATATACTTGTTGCAAAAATTTAGAAGACATCAAAAACCAAAGCACTACGCGCATGCTCCTAGGGGGATAGATTGGTAGTAAAAGACCATCGCTCGTCCCCGACCGCCACTCATAAGGAAGACACTCAATAAATAAAATTGTGCTCCAACTTCATCACAAAGCGGTTCACCATACGTCCATGCTACGGGAATCACAAACTTCAACACAAGCATTCTTTAAATCCATAATCACCCAACTATCATGAATTTAATATCACTACCTCCATATCTCAAAACAATTATCAAGCATCAAATTGATCATAGCATCCAATTCACTTTCTATGATAGTTTTTATTATACCCAACTTGGATGCTCATCATTCTAGGACCAACTCTATAACCATAGCAAATACCATGTTGTTCTAAAAGACTCTCAAAAAGATATAAGTGAAGCATGAGATACTAGCAGTTTCTACAAAATATAACCACCGCCATGCTCTAAAAGATATAAGTGATGCATTAGAGCAAATGACAAACTACTCCGAAAGATATAGGTGAAGATCAATGAGTAGTCGAATAATTGTGTAACTATGTGAAGACTCTCTAACATTAAGGAATTTCAGATCTTGGTATCTTATTCAAACAGCAAACAAAACAAAATAAAATGACATTGCAAGGATAGCACAACTCATGTGAAGAAGCAAAAACTTAGGCTCAACCGATACTAACCGATAGTTGTTGAAGAAGAAAGGTGGGATGCCTACCGGGGCATCCCCAAGCTTAGATACTTGAGACTTCTTGAAATATTATCTTGGGGTGCCTTGGGCATCCCCAAGCTTGAACTTTTGTGTCTCCTTAATTCCTCTCATATCATGGTTTCTCTTTTTATCAAAAGCTTCATCCACACCAAACTCAACAAGAACTCGTGAGATAGGTTAGTATAAACCAATGCAAAACCTTATCATTTTCCACTGTAAAAAATCACTAAAATTATTATTTAACATTTCATACTAAATGCCTCTGCATATTTAATACTCCTATCCTCAAATATAATCATTAAACAAGCAAACATATGCAAACAATGTAAATATAACAGCAATCTGCCAAAACAGTACAGTCTGTAAAGAATGCAAGAGTATCAATACTTCCCTAACTCCAAAAAATGTGAAATAAAATTTCCACTGTAATAAATTTATCATACCTCATTATGCAAAAGGTTTCAACATTATATCATGCTCTGACTTTTCTAGGGAATTTTTGCAACAGCGGCAAACTTTCTGTTTTTCAAACAGCAACATGTATACTAGCAAAATAAGCATGGCAAAGGCTATCCTTGACTTTTTTTTATTAAAACTAAAGATGCAAAACATTATTCTAACTAACAGAAAACAAATACTAACAAAATAAAATGACACTCCAAGCAAAACACATATCATGTGGTGAATAAAAATATAGCTCCAAGTAAAGTTACCGATGAACGAAGACGAAAGAGAGGATGTCATCCAGGGCATCCCCAAGCTTAGGCTCTTGGTTGTCCTTGAATATTGCCTTGGGGTGCCTTGGGCATCCCCAAGCTTAGGCTTTTGCCGCTCCTTATTCCATAGTCCATCGAATCTTTACCCAAAACTTGAAAACTCCACAACACAAAACTCAACAGAAAACTCATAAGCTCCGTTAGTATAAGAAAATAAAACCACCACTTAGGTACTGTAATGAACTCATTCTAAATACATATTGGTGTAATATCTACTGTATTCAAACTTATCTATGGTTCATACCCTCTGATACTACTCATAGATTCATCAAAATAAGCAAACAACACATAGAAAACAGAATCTGTCAAAAATAGAACAGTCTGTAGTAATCTGTATCAAACGTATACTTCTGGAACTCCAAAAATCCTACCAAATTAGGAAGTCCTAAGCAATTCGTGTACCAATCCAGAGAAAAAAGAATCAGATCATAAGCACGTTTATGTGAATTAACAAAACTAAATTACTGGGTGCAAAAGTTTCTGATTTTCAGCAGGATCAACACAACTATGACCGTAAGCTATCCTAAAGGTCTTACTTGGCACTTTATTGAAACAAAAGCTATAAAACATGATTACTACAGTAGCATAATCATGTGAACACACAAAAACAGTAAGGGTAATATTGGGTTGTCTCCCAACAAGCGCTTTTCTTTAATGTTTTTCTAGCTAGGCATGATGATGACAATGATGCTCACAAAAAAAAGATAAGAATTGAAACATAACGGGAGCATCATGAAGCATATGACTAGCACATTTAAGTCTAACCCACTTCCTATGCATAAGGATTTTGTGAGAAAACAACTTATGGGAACAACAATCAACTAGCATAGGAAGGTAAAACAAGCATAGCTTCAAGATTTGAAGCACATAGAGAGGAAACTTGATATTATTGCAATTACTACAAGCATATGTTCCCCCCTCATGAATGGATTCAACAATATAACCAGCACCTAAATCATTCTTTTCATGATCTACTAGCATAAAAAAATTACTACTCTCCACATAAGCAAAATTCTTCTCATCCGGAATAGTGGGAGTATCATAAGAGACTTGAACACTAAAAATTGTTTCCACATTAAAAGAGTAATGTTCAGAAAAAGGGTAATCATAATCATGACAAGATTTGTAAATATAATCATCACTACTTTTTATAGCATAAGTTTCATCACAATAATCATCATAAGTAGCAACTTTGTTCTCATCATAATCGATTGAAACCTCTCCCAAGATAGTGGAATCACTAAATAAAGTTGACACTCTTCCAAATCCACTTTCATATTCATCATAATAAAATTCAACATCCTCCAAAACAGTGGGATCACTACTTCCTAAAGTTGACACTCTTCCGAACCCACTTTCATCAATATAATCATCATAAGTAGGAGGCATGTTATCATCATAACAACTTTGCATATCAAAACTTGGGATGCTAAAAATATCATCTTCATTAAACAAAGCATCCCCAAGCTTGGGATAAACATTAATTTTAGCAAATATATTCTCAAATATTTCATCCTCATCAAACATAGCTTCCCCAAGCTTGGGCCCTTTCATATCATAAGCATAATCACTCTCATCATTAAAAATATTGATAGCACCAATAGTATAGCAATTATCATCATCACAATGAGTAGTAGGAGCAACATCATTTGGGAGGGATACCTTTTTACCTTTGTTGCTCCTTCTTTTCTTTTTCACATTATGTGTGGTTTCAACCTTCCTCTTTGAGCTCCTTATTGATGAGATTGGTTGAATAGAAAGCTCCTCCTCGTTACCTAATTCATCATGAGAAATAATATGAGGATATTGGGAAGTCTCTTCCCTTTCATTAGTATTCTCATCGTCTTCTATTTGCTTTCTTTTCTTTAGGTAATTGGCAATATAAGGATTTTCAATGCAATTCTCCGCACAAAACATATAAATCTTTTCTAGATCAATATCAAGAAAATGCATAAGATTAAATTCTGGAATAGGCTTGGTTAAACGTTTCAACTCTTCACAACCCAAAAGCAATCTAAGTTCATTGTAATGAGAAAGGGAGATCAAATCATCACAATTTTTGGACACGATCCGATCATGAAACAATTTGCATTGGAGATGTAAATGATCTTGTTTATTGCAAAATTCACAACGGGAAAGATATCTTAAATTCTCCGCACTCTTATCTAGACTTTCTTGCAACTTCTTAGTTTCTAAATACTTATGCCTCTTGCAATATATATCTTCTCTATTTGGTGTGTTCATGAAAACATGAACTCCACAAAAGTTGACATGCTCATAAGATATATTTTCATCATGACTAGAGCAATCATCATTAGTACTAAGGATATTCAAGGAGTTTATACTAACAACATTGCAATCATGATCATCATTCAAAGATTTAGTATCAAGCATTTTAATGCACTCTTCTTCTAGCACTTGAGCACAATTTTCCTTATCATCAAACTCACGAAAGATATTAAAAAGACGAAGCGTATGAGACAAACTTAACTCCATTTTTTTGTATTTTTATTTTATAAACTAAACTAGTGATAAAACAAGAAACTAAAAGACTTGATTGCAAGATCTAAAGATATACCTTCAAGCACTCACCTCCCCGGCAACGGCGCCAGAAAAGAGCTTGATGTCTACTACACAACCTTCTTCTTGTAGACGTTGTTGAGCCTGCAAGTGCACAGGTTTGTAGGACAGTAGCAAATTTCCCTCAAGTGGATGACATAAGGTTTATCAATCCGTGGGAGGCATAGGATGAAGATGGTCTCTCTCAAACAACCCTGCAACCAAATAACAAATAGTCTCTTGTGTCCCCAACACACCCAATACAATGGTAATTTGTATAGGTACACTAGTTCGGCGAAGAGATGGTGATACAAGTGCAATATGGATGGTAGATATAAGTATTTGTAATCTGAAAATATAAAAACAGCAAGGTAACTAATTATAAAAGTGAGCGTAAACGGTATTGCAATGATAGGAAACAAGGCCTAGGGTTCATACTTTCACTAGTGCAAGTTCTCTCAACAATAATAACATAGATAGATCATATAACAATCCCTCAACATGCAACAAAGAGTCACTCCAAAGCCACTAATAGAGGAGAACAAACGTAGAGATTATGGTAGGGTACGAAACCACCTCAAAGCTATTCTTTCGGATCAATCTATAAAAGAGTTCATACTAGAATAACACCTTAAGACACAAATCAACCAAAACCCTAATGTCACATAGATACTCCATTGTCACTTCAAGTATCCGTGGGCATGATTATACGATATGCATCACACAATCTCAGATTCATCCAACCAACACAAAGTACTTCAAAGAGTGCCCCAAAGTTTCTACCGGAGAGTCAAGAACCTGTGCCAACCCCTATGCATAGGTTCATGGGCGGAACCCACAAGTTGGTCACCAAAACATACATCAAGTAGCACATGATATCCCATTGTCACCACAGATAAACACGACAAAACATACATCAAGTGTTCTCATAAAAGACTCAATCCGATAAGATAACTTCAAAGGGGAAACTCAATTCATCACAAGAGAGTAGAGGGGGAGAAATATCATAAGATCCAACTACAATAGCAAAGCTCGGGATACATCAAGATCGTGCCATAGAGGGAACACGAGAGAGAGAGAGAGAGAGAGATCAAACACATAGCTACTGGTACATACCCTCAGCCCCGAGGATGAACTACTCCCTCCTCGTCATGGAGAGCGCCGAGATGATGAAGATGGCCACCGGTGATGGATTCCCCCTCCGGCAGGGTGCCGGAACGGGCTCCCGAGAGGTTTATGGTGGCTACAGAGGCTTGCGGCGGCGGAACTCCCGATCTATCTTGATATTCGATGGTTTTAGGGTACGTAGGCTTATATAGGGGCGAAAGAAGTCGGTCGGGAGGTGCTCGAGGGGCCCACGAGACAGGGGGCCACCACCCTATAAGGGGGGCGCGGCCTCCTATCTCGTGGCCTCCTCGAGGATCTTCTGACGTGGACTCCAAGTCATATTCTTCCAAAAAATCACGCCGCCGAAGGTTTCATTCCGTTTGGACTCCGTTTGATATTCCTTTTCTTCGAAATACTGAAACATGCAATAAAACAGCAATATGGGCTGGGCCTCCGGTTAGTAGGTTAGTCCCAAAAATGATATAAATGTGTAAAATAAAGCCCATAAACATCCAAAAGGGGTAATATAATAGCATGGAACAATAAAAAATTATAGATACGTTGGAGACGTATCAGCACCCAACGAAGGCAAGAGGGTTGTCAATCCCCTTGTTCTCGCCAATTGCAAGGATTAAATCTGGTAGTGGTAGATATATAAAGTAAAGTAATAAATAAAAAGGGAATAAAAACAACGAGCAATTTTTAGGGTTTTAGTAAATATGGAAGATGGACCCGAGGGCCATAGGGTCACTAGAGACATCTCTCTCATAAGTATAGCAATAGTGGGTAGACAAATTACTGTTGGACAATTGACAAAATAGTGCATAGTTATGATGATTCTTCATGGGAGGATCAATATATAGCATTACATCTGTGACAAGTAGAACGTTAAACTTGCTGGCGCCTACTACTATTACTCGATCCACCTCAAGACCGCTATCCAACATGCATCTCAAAGTATTAAGTTCATAGCAAACAGAGTAATGCTTGAAGCATAATGACATATTGTAGACAAAGTAAGATCAAATAATATGTTTGAACCCCATCGTTTTATCGTTAGTAGCAACAATACAAATATGCGCCTTGCAACTCCTCTTATCATATAGTAAGGACACCACAAGATTGAACCTACTACCAAACACCTCTCCCACTGAAGATAAATCGATCTAATTGGCCAAAAGAGATAGACAGATCGGAGAGAAATACAAGGCTATAAAATCACACATAAATAAATCTCAAAAAAGACTAAAATATTTTCAATGAATAATCCGATCATAAACCCACAATTCATCGGATCCCAACAAACACACCGCGAGAATTACATCGAATAGATATTTGAAGAGATCATTGTATTGAGAGAGAGAGAGAGAGAGAGAGAGAACCACTTAACTACTGTTATGGAACCACTTAACTACTGTTATGGACACGTAGGTCCTATGGAACTACTTACGCATCATCATGGAGGCAACAAGGTCGATGAAGATTGCCTCCCCAATGGTTTCGCCCTCTGGCAGAGTACCGGTGGAGGCCTCCAGATGGGATCGCGGAAGAACAGAGGCTTGCAACGACGATAAAATTATTTCGGGTCTCGATTTTAGGGAATTTATAGGCAAGAGATTAGGTCAAATGGAGCCCTATGGGCCCCACAAGTGTTGATGGCGCCTTCCCCCCAGGGCACGCCTGGTGAGCTTGTCGCTCGCTCGTGCATCTTGTGGTCTCTCCCCGAAACTTCTATGGTCTCTTCTGGTCCAAAATAAAAATCACCATAAAGTTTTACCGTGTTTGGACTTTGTTTAGTATGATTTTTCTGTGAAACAAAGAAATAGGAAAAAAACAGAAACTGACACTGAGTACTAAGGATGTGTTTGGTTGAAGGGGCCGCCGACGATGGATTGGAACCATACCAAAAAATAAAAACATAGTTATTCGGTTAAAAAAACACTTGAATAGTTGCAACAAAAAAAGGAGAATATGATCTGAAAATACTGAACCATCCCACCCCAAAAAATTGGTCGCACCGAATGGTCCAATTCCTATTTGGCTCCTCACACGATTATTTTTATGTATGTCATGATGTCTCTGTGTCTTATGATTATTTTATGTGAGGACCACATCCAAACCACATTTATCCCTTCAACCAAACATAAAATGGGTTCATCCTGCTCATCTTAACCAAAGACCAAAACCGAACCATCTCATTCACAAAATCTGGATGGTCCCAGCCCACTCATATCTACCCGTTCAACCGAACATTGTCTTATTGATTGATGTCTCAGATTAGGCCAAAAAAATGACTATAATGTCGTATAATAAACATAATATAAAAAAATTGCTGCACGGTGATTTTCCTTTTGCTGCACAATGGTAGACCGTTCTGATCTTACGATCAAGTCCAGTCGACCAATACCTAGCGGGGCCCAGTAATTTAACATTTGTGAACTGTGAGAGAGAGACGGCTAATGAAGTGTTAAGACGGCCCCCTGTGAACGAAAAAGGTGACAAGACGGCTCCCGCAGAAAAAATGATACTATACGACAGCCGGGAGGGAGTGTGCCACGCGGGGCCTACGAGCCGGCATCTCGACGAAGAAGGCGCCGTGGGCTCTCTGTAGTGGTGGTAGAACAGGCGGCTACAAATGGAAGCGGCCAACCCAGGAGTAAAGTCTGAAAGTAATCTGAAAGCGCAATGCCATGTCGCCCATGACAGATGACCTCGTGATATTCTCTTAACCAAACTAAACCACCAGCTCACACGTAAACCCCGCCGCTTAAACCGCCTGCTAATCCCGGTGCGCGCCATGCGTAGTGGACGACAGCCGAGAGCGCATTGAACATGCCCGGGAAATAGAGCACCGCCGTCGCGTCCACGTCCCAGCGCACTCCACAGTCTCCCCGGCTGCGCACCGAGGCCTGCCCGAGAAAAGCGAGAGGATAAACGTGCGAGGTGACGAGGAGTCCTCCTCGATCCCACCTCCCTTCTTCGATCGTCAACGGTTTCTGGCTTACGCGGCAGGGCAGCGGCCATCGTGATCTCACCTCGCCCCCTTGCGCCCTCCCCGATCAGTTCCTCTGTCCTCCTTCCCGGAACGGGGCTAGGCTCCTGCGCGCGAGGGTTTCCTCTGAAGAAAAGAGGTGGGGATCAGAAGGAGGTTCTTGTTGCTTGAGAGGTTCGGTTTTCGGACTCTCCTTTCATCTTTTCCCTTTCCTGAATTTGATTGGTGGGGTTTTATGGTTTCCCCGTGTTTGATTGGTGCCCTATAATTACAGGAAAATGAAGTTTTCTTGGTTTTAGCCCACAAGTTTCAGAAAAGGAGGAGCTCTTGAGGTTGTTCATTATTTTTGCTTAATCTCTGGGTAGCATTTCTCTCCAACGCTGGTTGCTTGTCTCCGTTTGATCCAACGAATTAATACAGCTTCTCTTCAAGGGGAGGGGGTCACAAAGGTGAGTTGCTTCCTCAAGTTTCAGATTCTTCTTTTTTGTACCTGAGTTCTCTACTATTATCTCTGTTTCTAAATGTAAGATGTTTTGGCAGTTCAAATTAAACTGCCAAAACGTCTTACATTTAGGAAAACAGGATGTAGTATATATTGTGTTTTCATAGTTAAATCCATACTAGTTAAACAATTAAAATAAACGACTGTTGTTACCAGTTTTTCTGAATTATACTTGCCTTTCTAGTCCAACGTTTGTCACCTGGGAATGATACACACCGTACTTATGGGGTCAAATTTGTTTTTGTTGGTTTTATTTTCAGTGCCTTCAACTGCTTCCGTACTCCAGCTAATATAGATTGCACTGATTTTAAAAGAAAACAAGAAATCGATCGATCCACCTACTCCCTCCGTTCCTAAATGTAAGTCTTTCTAGATTCCACTGGGTGGACTACATACGGAGCAAAATGAATGAATCAACACTTAAAATGCATCTATATACATCCGTATGTAGTTCGTAGTGGAATCTCTACAAAGACTTATATTTAGGAACGGAGGGAGTAGTAAATAGTAACAAGTGCCTGTAAAATTGCACATGTTTTTGGAGCAATGTGAAAACAGTCTTCCAGACAAATAGAAAAGTAAACTTTGACCATGGTGGATGCGACGGGACATGGATAATAACTTTCAAAATGTATGGAAGGTACATATGTTCTATCTAAGACAACTAAAGTTCTTCCTATTTTATTTCGGATATGGTCAAAGGGATATTGTATTCAAGGATTTTTCTTACATGTACTAGAAATCTTAAAGTGTTTGTGTGATTTACTAGATTTATCTAGTTCTAACTATAAAAGAATGTTTTTCAAAGAAAGTAGTTGGTTGGCCAAATTATTGGCATTTCACCATGTATGAACTCTACGAGTTGCGGCATAACTAATTGTTTTCGTGCTTGATTATTGGCCACTCGTGCTAATGTTAGGTTACTTTCGAATTGCAAGACAATGGTGTTAGACAGTGACCAGGAATATGCCTGATAACAGTATATCTGACATATTAATTTAGGGAAATATCTGATATACCAATGTTTTTTATTAATTTACATGGTTTACCTTTTGTAGCCTATACATACTGTCATTATCTCCTTTCTTTTGCTGAAGATACTGATTGTGTTACAAATAACAAAACAATGAAAGTTTGCATGTAGGGTTTATTTGACTGTTAACTTTAACTTGCCTTTTCAGCCTATTTTGACAATCTCTCATGGCTTTTGACAGATGGAGAATAATACTGATGGAATGTTTGGTACACCTGAGCATAACTCACATCCTAAGGTGCAGATATTAGATTGCTAGCATTTCCATTTGTTTGACAACTATTTCTACTTACATATAACTGTTCGTATTTTGTTGTAAGGTGAAGTTCATATTTTTGTGTCCGCTCATTATTTGATTGCATGTAATTCGTCGTCATTCTTTCTTAGATCTGGGGAGATCTGTGGTACAGTAAAATGGTCATGAGTTTTTTCAGGCATTATTAATCCAGTACTTCCATCATAAGCAAGAATAATTGTGTGTGGTTAATATATATTTAAACAATACCGTGCAATATATGCTAAATGCTGTATCCAACTATGATTCGAATCACAATAACAATGTCTCAAATGATTAAGCCTGAAATAGTGGAATTTCTTTCATCAAGCACATACTGCATTTAGCTTTCGTACTAGTTGGCAGGTGTAGTAACTTAAACGCGTGGTATTTTAAACTACCATTTTATATTTTCATGGTATTATCTATTTTGTTACATCATTTTCACCAGGTACTTGTGCAAACCCTCATATTCAGCTAGTTTTCAGTTATTATGATTATTCTTCTCTGACTCTGTTTTTATAGGTTCACAGCTTGATGTGCAGTGAGTTGAAAATGATGTTGGATAAAGTTACTTCTATTCTTCCATCAATAGAAGCGGCTCAACCAGGATGTAAAGCAGGCATAGCGGAACTATGTAATCTGTACAGCATAGTTGACAAAGGGAAACTTATAATCCAGAACTGCATTGAGTGTAGTAGTCTTTATTTGGTATGTCACTCTGCATTGAGGATGTTAAACCATTTTATTTATATTTTTCTGAGCCTTTTTGTTGATAAAATGGTTTTCTTTGGCTTCTCATGTATTGTCTTTTGATATTGAACACACACATTTCAGGCTATTACAGGAGAAGCAACAGCAATGCGATGCGAAAGGATTAGAAACTCGATGAGGCGGAGCTTGTTCTTGATTCAGAATATGGTCCCGTCCATGTTGGCTGATCAGGCTAGTTTACTGAACTTTATAGATCACTCAATAGCAGGCAAACTTTTTTCTACGCTGATCATTACTAAGTACATGGTTTGCTCGCTAGATGTAAAAGAGAGTAATTCTCTGGCGAACCATTTGTTGGAATATCAATCAAAGTAGCCTGAGTATGGGAAACTCGCATTCACATATTTTTAGTTGGAGGTGTATCCAGTATTTGCATATAGGCATGCGTTGTCTGCAGAAATTTCTGCTTACCAAATAACTGCATTTATTATTACTACGCCAATATTGATATTGCAGGTTTCAAATAGTATATTTACACCTGACTATTTGTAACAGGTTGCTGATGTACATAATGATCTCCGAAATATAAAATTCCTTGTTGATCCAGCAGAAGAAGAAGCTGGCAAAGCGGTCTTGAAGATGCTTCGACATTCGGATGCAACCGAAGAACTTGAAATGCATACATTCCTTCTAGCATGTTCAAAGTTAAATCTGACATCACAGAAAGCTATGTTAATCGAAAGACGGGCAATCAAGAAACTACTAGATAAGATCAATGGCAACGATCCCAAAAAGGAAGGTATCCTCAGTTTTTTCCTGTATCTAGTCAGAAAGTACGGAAAGAACAGCAAGCCTGAAACAGGTGCAAAGAATGGAACTGTGAATGAAACTACATGCACAAATGTAATTTCTAGTGACACTGGTGCACGCAGAAAATGCATTCCAGGTGTGAACTCTGGGACTGGGAGATATGATGATCAGAATAATTTGTCAGGACTTGCTACACCACCTACAGAGCTCTGCTGCCCAATATCTATGAAGCTGATGCATGATCCTGTGATAATAGCCTCTGGACAAACTTGTGAAAGAGAAAATATCGAGAGGTGGTTCAGTAAAGGATACGATACTTGTCCTAGGACACAAGTAAAGTTAGAAAACTTTACAATAACTCCAAATACTTGTATGCAGGCTGTTATTTACAACTGGTGCAAAGAACAGAAGCTTGAATGCACTTATTTGCCCGAGCAATTTCATAATTACTCCCTATCAAGTTTGCACGATATCTCGGCGCCCCTGATTGCTGACAAAAACTTTGATTACATGGTTGAGCATAGCGGTTCATCAGTTGCATTATGTAGTGCTAGTTACTTATCATCCCCAGTCAGGGAAACGGATGTGCCAAAGACTAATTTTACCAGGTTTTATTCAAATGTCAATTGCCAGTTGTATCTGTCCTTCTGCAACTTCGATAAGGAAATGTTTCTGAATTTGTTTCAAGAGCACTCAGAGCTCCCGGTGGAACTGCAAAGGCAGGCTGTCAAAGACTTAAAAACTGTCCTGAATAGTAAAAATGAGGTTTGGCAGTCCATGATCTCCAATGGCTTTTTAGAAGCATTCCTTGAATTTCTTAAGAATGACAATCTCAGAAGCACATTACAAGCTCAGAAAACTGGAATTTATTTTTTCCTTACGTTTCTTTGCAATAGCAGGTATGGATATATCTTCATTTATATTCTCCATTTGCAGATATTAGTTGATGTTGAAAAGAAGATATTTTCTTTCTAAAAGAAAAATAATAATTCTCAGCAGTAAATCGCAAGTCCGTAAGAAGTAGTAATAAGACCTAGTTTTGGATCACCTGATGCACTCTGTTTTTCTATTCAATTAAACTAGTTCCATGCTCCAATAGTTAGGAATTCTGTCCTATGCTTTTGCACAAAGGCCTAAGATACTATTATGTAGTTTTAGTTTAGTTTAAAATGGATATTTGTAATGTTTAATTTTTTATTTTCATCCAGGACTAGAATTTTATCTATCACTGAAGATGCAGTGCGGCTGATTGTATCGCTTCTTGATTCTGAGTTAAAGCTGGAAGCTTTGCTGATACTTCATGAACTGCTGCATCATCCAATTTGTCGGGAATCTCCTCTCATGGCCTCGCTTGTGGCTCCTTCTGTGGTTGGAGCTTTGGATACTGGAGACAATGAGTGCTTGCAGCTCGCTCTAAAGATGATCTGCGAACTGTCATCCAGTAATGATGTAAAATCCTTACTGATTTCTCCAGGCATAATTGCCAAGCGGTCTACATTGCTCAGTGAAGTAAGCTTGACCGAGTATTGCTTGAAGATTCTGCGGAACTTATGCGAAGTGAAACAAGCTGCTGATCTTATCATCAGATCAGAGCATTGCATCGGTTCCATTTCAGATCATCTAGACACAGGAAGCCGCAGTGAGCAGGATCATGCATCTGTTATTCTTCATACGGTATGTTCCCACAGCACCGAGGCGGATCATTTTCTTGTGATGAAGGAAGGTGTCATCCCTGCCCTTGTTGATCTGTCGGTTTATGGAACTGAGGGGGCAAAAGCGTCTTCAATCAAGCTGCTTCAAATCTTGGGGGGCTCAGGGGTAGCTCATGCTGTCGATGCTGGAGTAGAGAGCTCACCCAATGGGTCGATCTGCAAACAGCCGATATCCAAATCAGCTCGGTATATCTCAAGAAAGCTCAGCATTTTCTCAAAACCCTGGTCACGAAACGTCCTCTGAGAACTAAGTGAATTTTTATTTTTTTGAGAATCAGAACTTTGTGAATTTGACAACACTGACCACCTGATGCAAATGGGAGCGGGTAGTAGTGTCCAGATGAAATGCTTAATGTGGGTACTTTTTTGACCGCAATGTATTTGACTAGAGTTTGTATTTGCACTTGTGTTTGTCTTTCTTTGCTAGGGTAAGAAAAGGTAGGTTTAGCTCATAGGTCTTGTGTCAAAAAGGCTTGCACTCGGATGCATGCTGTTCGATGTAACAGATACCTGGAATGTGTGTTGATCACAGAAATTCCATGGGAGATTTTTCATTGGAACTAGATCGAACATGGGTTATGTGAACAGCCGTACTGCTTAGTTGATTTCTGTGAGATTGGGACCTGGTCAATGCAAGAATTTTTAATCTTCTGGAGGAAATGTGTAGCTCCCTCATTGGCACAAGGTAGTGTTGAATAAACTTGTGTTGTCTAGTTTAGGTGCTATGTCACAGCGTTTTTGGCTGCCATGGCAGCTCTTTTCAGTCCAACAATCGTGGCATGGCAGAAGTCTGCGTATCGACTGCTCATGTGCCTTGTTAGTTGATTAGGTGCTTTTCCCGTTGATTTCGGGTTAGCACGGTCATGGGATGGCGCGGCAGAAGTGGTTAGCTGGATAAGTGGGTTGGGCTTAGTCCACAACCTGCAAGTCCTGGTTCATGGGATGGCACGAATGCCGAGGATCATCGCGGGCGTTACATTCGGGCCGTTAAAGGTCATTTTGTTTGTAACAGAATAAAAGGAGAATGACAAACGGAGCAAAGCTGCAAGAATCGTGTACAACAACAACAACAACAATAAAGCCTTTAGTCCCAAGCAAGTTGGGGTAGGCTAGAGGTGAAACCCATAAGATCTCGCAACCAACTCATGGCTCTGGCACATGGATAGCAAGCTTCCACGCACCCCTGTCCATAGCTAGCTCTTTGTCGATACTCCAATCCTTCAGGTCTCTCTTAACGGACTCCTCCCATGTCAAAATCGGTCGACCCCGCCCTCTCTTGACATTCTCCGCACGCTTTAGCCGTCCGCTATGCACTGGAGCTTCTGGAGGCCTGCGCTGAATATGGCCAAACCATCTCAAACGATGTTGGACAAGCTTCTCCTCAATTGGTGCTACCCCAACTCTATCTCGTATATCATCATTCCGGACTCGATCCTTCCTCGTGTGGCCACACATCCATCTTAACATACGCATCTCCGCCACACCTAACTGTTGAACATGTCGCCTTTTAGTCGGCCAACACTCCGCGCCATACAACATTGCGAGTCGAACCGCCGTCCTATAGAACTTGCCTTTTAGCTTTTGTGGCACTCTCTTGTCACAGAGAATGCCAGAAGCTTGGCGCCACTTCATCCATCCGGCTTTGATTCGATGGTTCACATCTTCATCAATACCCCCATCCTCCTGCAACATTGACCCCAAATACCGAAAGGTGTCCTTCCGAGGTACCACCTGGCCATCAAGGCTAACCTCCTCCTCCTCACAGCTAGTAGTACTGAAACCGCACATCATGTACTCGGTTTTAGTTCTACTAAGCCTAAACCCTTTCGATTCCAAGGTTTGTCTCCATAACTCTAACTTCCTATTTACCCCCGTCCGACTATCGTCAACTAGCACCACATCATCCGCAAAGAGCATACACCATGGGATATCTCCTTGTATACCCCTTGTGACCTCATCCATCACCAATGGAAAAAGATAAGGGCTCAAAGCTGACCCCTGATGCAGTCCTATCTTAATCGGGAATTCATCGGTGTGGACATCACTTGTTCGAACACTTGTCACAACATTATTGTACATGTCCTTGATGAGGGTAATGTACTTTGCTGGGACTTTGTGTTTCTCCAAGGCCCACCACATGACATTCCGCGGTATCTTATCATAGGCCTTCTCCAAGTCAATGAACACCATATGCAAGTCCTTCTTATGCTCCCTATATCTCTCCATAAGTTGTCGTACCAAGAAAATGGCTTCCATGGTCGACCTCCCAGGCATGAAACCAAACTGAACTTTGGTCACGCTTGTCATTCTTCTTAAGCGGTGCTCAATGACTCTCTCCCATAGCTTCATTGTATGGCTCATCAGCTTAATTCCACGGTAATTAGTACAACTCTGAACATCTCCCTTGTTCTTGAAGATTGGTACTAATATACTCCGTCTCCATTCTTCTGGCATCTTGTTTGCCCGAAAAATGAGGTTGAAAAGCTTGGTTAGCCATACTATCGCTATGTCCCCGAGACCTTTCCACACCTCAATGGGGATACAATCAGGGCCCATCGCCTTGCCTCCTTTCATCCTTTTTAAAGCCTCCTTCACCTCAGACTCCTGGATGCGCCGCACAAAACGCATGCTGGTCTCATCAAAGGAGTCATTCAGTTCAATGGTAGAACTCTCATTCTCCCCATTGAACAGCTTGTCGAAGTACTCCCGCCATCTATGCTTAATCTCTTCGTCCTTCACCAAGAGTTGGCCTGCTCCGTCCTTGATGCATTTGACTTGGCCAATATCCCTCGTCTTCCTCTCCCGGATCTTAGCCATCTTATAGATGTCCCTTTCACCTTCCTTCGTGCCTAACCGTTGGTAGAGGTCCTCATATGCCCGACCCCTTGCTTCACCAACAGTTCGCTTTGCGGCCTTCTTCGCCATCTTGTACTTCTCTATGTTGTCTGCACTCCTATCCAGGTATAGGCGTCTGAAGCAATCTTTCTTCTCTTTAAGCGCCTTCTGGACATCATCATTCCACCACCAGGTATCCTTATCTTCGCTTCTCCTTCCCCTGGACACTCCAAACTCCTCCGAGGCCACCTTACGAATGCAAGTCGCCATCTTCATCCCCTGGACACTCCAAGCTGCAAGAATCGTGTGCAGAGCAAAAAAATTACTCGTGTCACTGTGTTCATTGTGTGCAAGGTGAGAGTTGTGCTTACAAGTGGCATCAGAGCCTGTGTTGTGATCCAGCGGACATGGCGGGAGCAAGGCGTCGGAGAAGAGCGGAGGTGGAGGCTCCGGCTCAAAGACGCCGCCACTGTGACCAGGCTGGCCCTCTTGCTCACCCACGAGGTGTGGGTGGAGCCACACCATCCGTGAGCGCGAGCTCGCCGTGCCGACGGTGCAGAGGCGTGAGATCTTCATGTCGGACACATTCTCGGCGCTGACGTGGAGCAACTACGGTGACTAGTTGTTGTTGATGAGGGTCGTCTTGCAGACATGTGGTCTTTGGGACGCGGTGGAGACCGACATCTCCAACTGACACGATGATCCGGTGGCCTTCGAGACTGTCCTCTGGGCGGTGCCCCGGAGATGCTCGCCGTGCTCTCCACCATGCAAACGGTGAAGGAGGATTGGGATGCGGTCAAGACGATGTGCATGGGCTCGATTGTCGTGTGCGGAGGCTCAGGGTCTGCGTCGACATTTCAAGGAGATCCAGTTCAAGTCCGATGAGACCGGCGATGAATTTGCCATGCGTTTGAGCGGGCTTGTCAACAACATGTCCATCCATGGCGACCAGGTCTCTGATGGCCGCCTAGTGCGGAAGTTTCTTCGTGTTGTGCCCCACAAGTACTCTCTGGTGGCGCGCTCGATCGAGACCCTTGTCAATAGGGATGGCACCCGCCGGGTTTGGGTACGGTGGATCTACCCCATACCCTTACCCATCCTCCTTGATCTTACCCATCACCCGTACCCTTACCTGTCAACGGGTACAATTTTTCCCCATGCCCATCACCCGATAGGGTAAATGGCTATCCACGGGTAAAAATACTGACATGTGCACACATCAACTCGAGCAACAAATATTCATAAACGACAACATATCATCATAATTTATGAATAGCAGCACATGATAACAACATCATATGCTTATAAACAACAACACGTCATAAGCAGCAACACATTCTTCTAAACTAGCGGTTGGGGCGCACCGCCTGAAAGGAATTTTGGGCGGTGCCAGCTTGTAGGCACCCCTTTCCTTGCTTTTGGTGCTCCTAAAATGACAATTAGATCGCTAATCTTATCATATCCATTAGTGCAGATACAAAGAAAAATACATTTATTACAAGTAGAGGAACATCTATTCAACGCACAACCATGAACAACTGGTGGCATAGTTTCTATGACACAGAATTGATCATGTTGGCTACATTTGTAGCAGGAAGAGTGTGAAAGGATCGATATAGTTGACTAGAGTGGGGTGAATAGGCAACTAACATTTTTTAGCTTTTCTTTATCAAATTAAACTTTGCATCAAAGTAGGTTGTCTAGATATGCAACTAGGTGAGCAACCTATATGATGCAACAACAACAAGCACACAAGCAAGCAAGGGAAAGACCACAATGAAACTTGCACAAGTAAAAGTAAAAGATAACCAAGAGTGGAACTGATGGAGACAAGGATGTGTTACCGAAGTTCCTTCCCTTTGAAGGGAAGTACGTCTCTGTTGGAGCCGTGTGGAGGCACAATGCTCCCGAAGAAGCCACTAGGGCCACCGTATTCTCCTCACGCCCTCACACAATGCGAGATGTCGTGATTCCACTATTGGTGCCCTTGGAGGCGGCGACCGAACCTTTACAAACAAGGTTGGGGCTATCTCCACAACTTAATTGGAGGCTCCCAACGACACCACTAAGCTTCACCACAATGGACTATGGCTCCGCGGTGACCTCAACCGTCTAGGGTGCTCAAACACCCAAGAGTAACAAGATCCGCAAGGGATTAGTGGGGGGAATCAAATTTCTCTTGGTGGAAGTGTAGATCGGGGCCTTCTCAACCAATCCCGAGCAAATCAACAAGTTTGATGGCTAGGGAGAGAGATCGGGCGAAAATGGAGCTTGGAGAAATAATGGAGCTTGGGGATGGAAGAGGTAAATCTTCTTGGAGAAGAAGACCCCTTTATATAGTGGGGGGACAATTCCAACCGTTACCAACCACTCAGCCCGCGACCCACGGTACTACCGCACCACTGGAGCGGTACTACCATACGGTCCTGCGGTACTACCACGGAGGACCGCGGTACTACCGTGGGCGCGGCAGAGCCTGGACCCGACCAGATGAGTACCGACATGGTGCGGTAGAATCGCTGGCACGGTACTACTACCACGGCCCTGTGCGGTACTACCGCATGGGAACCACCGTCCAGGCACTATAGGCACGGATATAAAAAATTACATCCGTGACTACAACCCTGAGATTTTATCGATGCAAAAATCCAACACGGTACTACCGCAATCAAGGTGCGGTACTACCATGTAGGGTGCGGATGTAAAAAATTACATCTGCCCCTACTTCCGCTCATGCTGTTGTGCCTGGTCAGGCGGCACGGTACTACCGCGCCAGAGCACGGTACTACCACGTAGGGCGCGGATGTAAAAAATTACATCTGCCCCTACTACCGCTTGCGCAGCAGTGCCAGGCCAGAGCTCACGGTACTACCGCTCAGACGGAGCGGTACTACCATGGGCGCCCACGGTACTACCGTGCAGGAGCCCGGTACTATCGCTGGTGCCTGCGGTAGTACCTCTGTGCGGAGCAGTACTACCGCGAGCATGTGAACAACAACACTAGGAGTCCATCATTTTGCAAAGACACGGGTGAGATGGAGGAAACTCCAAAGAGCCAGAGGAAAGGCAGTGCAAAGGAACGTGTGTACGTGAGATTCCACCAAAACCTTTCCAATGCGGACCCCCTCTTAATAGTACGGCTTTCCTATGACTCAACTCCGCCGAAAAGAAACATAGAGAAACGCCATCTTCAATAATCTTCGAGGGGCATCAAATCGTCTTGTGCTCAGTCATGATATATCTGAAAAGCTCAATGCACATGATTAGTCTGCAAAAGCATTGTCATCAATCACCAAAACTACTAAGGGACAAGTATGCCCTTACAATCTCCCCCTTTTTGGTGGATTGATGACAATACAGGATTTGCACATAGGGATAACAAATGAGGCATCGGCAAACCACCATCAATAAAATATAGACGGGCTCCCCCTAGATGTGTGCATTCTAGAGATGTGCTCTGGACTACACGACACACATACTAGGATCAACACTCCCCCTATATTTTATAGACAAGACATCTCTTGCAATAGTAAAAACACCACTAATGAAGTAGGCAAGATGATGGATATAACTAAGTAACGAAGACATAAAGATAAGTAGGAGTTCATATGTCTTACACCATATGATAGAACTTAGTCTCACAAGCACAAACCAAACCAAAGCAAACGAAGTTCAACAGACCGAAAGCAAAGTGACAAAGCGAAACACACAACACACGACACATGACACGCAAATCCTACACTCTCTCCCCCTTTGGCATCGAGACACCAAAAAATCAGAGAGGGCACCTACGACACAGGTGGTAGCTCAGGCAGAAAACGACTCCTCGTCGCCAGACTCAGAAGCAGGAATGGTCTCCTCCTCAGAATCAGTCCACTTGTAGCCCTTCTTGGCCATCCAGGCAGCCTCGGGGGTGATGTGCCTCTCAGACCCGCTAGACACATCCTCGCCACACGCCCTCAAGATCCTCTTGTCACGATGGAGACTCTCCTTCTGAGCAACATGTGCCTTGTACTGACCCTGGGTCTGCATGCAGAACAACCTCTTCATCTTGATCTTCAGCTTCTTCGCCCAAGAGGGCTCAGCAGAGGGAGGAGTGTAACCAGCAGAACGGTCCTCAGCAGCTTCTTCCTCCTCAATCTTCTCCTCATCCATAGCCATCTTGGCGGCCTCAGCAGCAATGGTGGTGTTAGCCCATTGGCTCTTGATACGTCTCCAACGTATCTATAATTTTTGATTGTTCCATGCTATTATATTACCCCTTTTGGATGTTTATGGCCTTTATTTTACACATTTATATCATTTTTGGGACTAACCTACTAACCGGAGGCCCAGCCCGTATTGCTATTTTTTTGCCTATTTCAGTATTTCGAAGAAAAGGAATATCAAACGGAGTCCAAACGGAATGAAACCTTCGGGAGCGTGATTTTTGGAACGAATGTGATCCAGAGGACTTGGAGTGCAAGTCAAGAAGCGATCGAGGCGGCCACGAGGGTGGAGGGCGCGCCCACCCCTACAGGGCGCGCCCCCTATCTCGTGGGCCCCTCGGGCGGCCACCGACCTACGTCTTCCTCCTATATATACCCACATACCCTGAAAACATCCAGGGAGCCAACAAAAAACAATTTCCACCGCTGTAACCTTCTGTATCCGCGAGATCCCATCTTGGAGCCTTCGCCGGCGCTCCGCCGGAGGGGGAATCGACCACGGAGGGCTTCTACATCAACACCATAGCCCCTCCGATGAGTTGTGAGTAGTTTACCATAGACCTTTGAGTCCATAGTTATTAGCTAGATGGCTTCTTCTCTCTTTTTGGATTCCCATACCATGTTCTCCCCCTCTCTTGTGGAGATCTATTCGATGTAACTCTTTTTGTTGTGTGTTTGTCGAGATCCAATGAATTGTGGGTTTATGATCAAGTTTATATATGAGAAATATTTGAATCTCCTCTGAATTCTTTTATGTATGACTGAGTTATCTTTGCAAGTCTCTTCGAATTATCAGTTTGGTTTGGCCTACTAGATTGATCTTTCTTGACATGGAAGAAGTGCTTAGCTTTGGGTTCAATCTTACGGTGTCCTTACCCAGTGACAATAGGGGTTGCAAGGCACGTATTGTATTGTTGCCATCGAGGATAAAAAGGTGGGGTTTATATCATATTGCATGAGTTTATCCCTCTACATCATGTCATCTTTCTTAATGCGTTACTCTGTTCTTATGAACTTAATACTCTAGATGCATGCTGGATAGCGGTCGATGTGTGGAGTAATAGTAGTAGATGCAGGCAGGAGTCGGTCTACTTGTCACGGACGTGATGCCTATATACATGATCATGCCTAGATAATCTCATAATTATTCGCTTTTCTATCAATTGCTCGACAGTAATTTGTTCACCCACCGTAATACTTATGCTATCTTGAGACAAGCCACTAGTGAAACCTATGGCCCTCGAGTCTATCTTTTATCATATAAGCTTTCAATCTACTTTTATTTGCATCTTTACTTTTCCAATCTATATCATAAAATACCAAAAATATATTTATCTTATCATACTATCTCTATCAGATCTCACTTTTGCAAGTGGCCGTGAAAGGATTGACAGCCCCTTTATTGCGTTGGTTGCGAGTTCTTTGTTTGTTTGTGTAGGTGCGTGGGACTTTTGAGGAGCCTCCTACTGGGTTGATACCTTGGTTCTCAAAAACTGAGGGAAATACTTATGCTACTATTGCTGCATCACCCTTTCCTCTTCAAGGAAAACCAACGCAAGCTCAAGACGTAGCAAGAAGGATTTCTGGCGCCGTTGCTGGGGAGGTCTTTGCTCAAGTCAAGACATACCAAGTACCCATCACAAACTCATCTCCCTTGCATTTACTTTATTTGCCATTTGCCTCTCGTTTTCCTCTCCCCCACTTCACCCTTGCCATTTTATTCGCTCTCTCTTTCCCAATCTTCTCCTCTCTTTTTCGCTTGCCTTTTTCTGTTTGCTCATGTGTTAGATCGTTTACCTTGTCTTAATGGCTAGTTCCTTGTCCGCTCCTATGTCTCCCGAGTTTGAAGTTCTTCACTTCAAGCAAAGGCAAGGAGAAAACTTAAAAGATGCTTGGTATAGGATGATGGAATCTTATCGTAATTGCACCCTAGAGGTAAATTTTAGAATTCTGCTTCGCAATTTTTATGTTGGGCTAAATATGTCGCATAGACAACTCTTGGATTGCATTGCCAAGGGAAATTTTATTGAAATTGATCCCAGTATTGCGCATGAAATTATAGAGGGAATAGTGGGAACACTACCTCAAAAAGGGGGGGTCACATCCTACCCAAGAAGAAACACAAGTGTTTGGAAAGATTTGTGAAGTAACAAAAGTATTACAAAAGTCTCTTGAGCCTCTTAAAAGTGTTAGCGGAAATCTTCACCGCATGAATATGTTGATTACTCTTTGCAATAAGCGGTTGGATTCTTTAGATCTAAAAATTTCCGAGTATGAAGGAAAACGTAAAGAACCTCCCGGATTCGAGCATGACTCCGCTAAAAAACTGAAAAATTAAAGATGGCACTACTTAGATCTATCTTCGCTTTTATGCCTAGCTAGGGGCGTTAAACGATAGCGCTAGTTGGGAGGCAACCCAATTTTATTTGTGTTTTTTGTTTTTGTTTATGTTTAGTAATAAATTTTGCATCTACCTTCTGTTTAGATGTGTTTTTATGTTTTAATTAGTGTTTGTGCCAAGTAGAACCTATAGGATAACCTATGGTGATAGTTGATTTGATTCTGCTGAAAAACAGAAACTTTGCGCGCACGGAATTAGTTTTGTTAAATCACAGAAACGTTCTTTTGCGTTGATTATTTTTGCTGCTGATCAATAGATAAATTTCCCAGGACTTTCTATTTTGGTAGGATTTTTAGAGTTCCATAAGTTTGCGTTAGTTACATATTGCTACAGACTGTCCTGCTTTTGACAGATTCTGTTTTTCGTGTGTTGTTTGCTTATTTTGATGCATCTATGGCTAGTATTAAGTGTTATGAACCATATAGAACTTGAAATACAGTAGGTTTAACATTAATATAAATAAAGAATGAGTTCATTACAATACCTTATGTGGTGGTTTTTCTTTCTTTCACTAACAGAGCTTATGAGATTTCCTGTTGAGTTTTGTGTTGTCAAGTTTTCAAGTTTTGGGTAAAGATTTGATGGACTATGGAATAAGGAGTGGCAAAAGCCTAAGCTTGGGGATGCCCAAGGCACCCAAAGATATTCAAGAATAGCCAAAATCCTAAGCTTGGGGATGCCCCCGAAAGGCATCCCCTCTTTCGTCTTCGTTCATTGGTAACTTTACTTGGAGCTATATTTTTATTCGCCACATGATATGTGTTTTGCTTGGAGTGTCCTGTATGATATTAGTATTTGCTTTTTATTTTACCACAATCATCCTTACTGTACACACCTTTTGGGAGAATCCTACTTGATTGAAATTTATTAGAATACTCTATGTGCTTCACTTATATCTTTTGAGCTAGATAGTTTTTGCTCTAGTGCTTCACTTATATCATTTAGAGCATGGTGGTGGCTTAATTTTGTAGAAATTGCTAGTCTCTCATGCTTCACTTATATTATTTTGAGAGTCTTTTAGAACAGCATGGTATTTTCTATGGTTATAAAATTGGTCCTAGAATGGTAGACATCCAAGTTGGGTATAATAAAAACTATCATAGGAAGTGAATTGGATGCTATGATCAATTTGATACTTGATAATTGTTTTTGAGATATGGAGGTAGTTATATTAAAGTCATGCTAGTTGGGTGATTATGAATTTAAAGAATGCTTGTGTTGAAGTTAGCAAGTCCCGTAGCATGCACGTATGGTTAAAGTTGTGTAACAAATTTGAAACATGAAGTGTCCTTGGATTGTGCATCCTTATGAGTGGCGGTCGGGGACGAGCGATGGTCTTTTCCTACCAATCTATCCCTCTAGGAGCATGCGCGTAGTGCTTGGTTTTTTATGACTTCTAAATTTTTGCAATAAGTATATGAGTTCTTTTGACTAATGTTGAGTCCATGGATTATATGAGTTCTGCTTGGTGGCGGTGTGCTTGGTCCTACGTTGGGAGGCAGAGGACCCCTCTGGAGCTTCATCTTGGTTGCGCAACCGCTTTGACCCTGTGTCACGGCTGGGATTTGAGTGACGAGCATGGAAACCGGAGCCACCACCTAGACACAAAACACAAGAACACGCACGAGAAACAAGAGAGAGAGAGAGAGACGGGGTGGGGAATAGAGATGAATGGGTATGGGGGAGTTAAAACTCCCCCTGCCCCGCTCTTAACACTACTGGAATCAGCTTATTTGCCGTCTGCCAGTTCTTTGCCGTCAGCTAGTGGACGGCAAAGAGGCACTTTGCCGTCTGCTTGCAAAAAACAGACGACAAAGAACTGACAGACGGCAAAGATGCCAGTTGCCATCAGCCAATTATTTGCCGTCTGCCAGCAGATGGCAAAGAATCTTTACCATGTGCTGGCGGACGGCAAAGAGGTGGGGCCATCTCTTTTTTTGTGGGTACAAAGAAAATCGTTGACCCCCACCTCCTATCTCTGTCTCCCTCTCTCCGCACGGCCCCACCTCCTCTCTCTCTCTTCCCTCTCTCTTTCTCCCACTCGTCTCTCCCTCTCCCTCACGCGAGCACCTACGGCGGCCGATTTCGGCGAGCTCCGACGGGATTCGACGCCGCCCAGCACACCCATGTGACCCCCTCACCACGCTCCTCCATCCCCTCCGACCAGATCTGACTCGCGCATCCTCCAGCGACCACCCGTAACCCTCCCATGCTGCTAGGGTTTCGGCCACCACATCGCCGGCGTGGCTCCGGTGTTGCTCCGGTGACTCAGGTGAGTCTCTTCACTCCTCCTCGTCACATCCATCCCTCTCTTTCTCACCGCATCGCGTCACGTCTCCTCTCCCTCACAGATCCATCACGCCGGGAAGCCATGGACGGGAAGGACGCCATGGACGGGAAGGACGCCATGGACGGGAAGGACGCCATGGAGGACGCAGCTCCACCACTGCCCCAACGCCATCCAGGTCCGCCCCTTCTCCTCTCCTCCCCTCTTGGATTTCTTCTTTTCCTGCCTTGCACCCGTCCACTCAAGTTCTAAACCAAACAAGAAAAATTATCAATCTTGTTTTTGCTGCATATGCAATAATGGTTGAGGAGGACTCAGTTGTTCACTTCTATAATTGTGCCATAAATCGGTTTACTCTGCTTGAGGGCTGCCGTGGTTAGCTCGATTTGATAGGGTCCTTACTACATATGCTGCAGGGATTTAACTTGACTTGTTAATAATGAGTGTCAATCAATCAAACACAAGGAAACTATAAATGCTTACTATTTCGTATAGTGATCGTTGTGTTGTGTATAGGTAAAACTTGTGTTGTCCTTATCTACTTCGGAGGCATCATCATGTGTTGTCAATTTAGTTTCTGCCATGGTTCTGGTTTGGTCCTGCTTATGCCAAATCGATCATTCATTGCTTCTGAACACTTTACCTTTAATCTTTGCTTCTGTAAAACCGGCCTTTCTTCTATTGAATGGAGTGTTTGCTTGCTATGCGGGAAAAGTAGCTCATTCATCGCTGATTTGGCATGTGCAACCAAAGTGGACAGACCGCATTTAGGTCCGGTCGCCGTGAAGATCCTCTGGCGGTGCTGGATGTGCTGTGGCGCGGTGGTGCCCCCGGGTGGCGCCTCCGTGCTGCGGTGCCCCTGGTTGGCGCCTTCGTGCCCGTGCTCTCACTGGCGCCGCCGTTGTGGTGCTCTCTGGCAAGCTCCGGCTTGTTGTGGTGATGTTGGTTGTGATGCTGGTCACACCATAGTGATGGTGTGGCTGCATCCTGCTTCGGCTACAACTCCTTTTGGTGAGCTTCTCCTTGCTCCCCTCCTGATCTCTCTAATGCATAGCTCTTGATCTTGTTGGATGTGAGGCTCTATTAGCTGTGGTTAGCTGCTGTAGATGAGCATCAACTTGTATTGGAGCTCTCTGTGATGGATTATTGCTGTGTCAGGGTTTTGGTGAGTGACCATCTATGTGTATTTGTGAAGTATATATACTCCTGTACTGCTCTGTTCTGTGTAGTTGATCCTGGTGTTGTTACTTTGGTCAGTTACTTTACTCATGAACGGATACTCACTTGTTCTTAGTTATTTTACTTCTAATACTGATATGAACAGATACCACTTGGTTTGGCTATTCCTATTTGTCCCTTTCTAATAGCCTATGAACAGATACTATACTTGGTTTTGGCTGTTACTTTCCTAGTTTTCTACTGATAAGACAGATACTACATCTGATTTGGGCAGTGATGCTGGTCTGAGCCCCCCTCTCTTAGGCTTAATTTACATGTGACTATCCCTGTGCTGTGATGAACTAGCCCTGGCACTTCCAGGCTGTCTGAGCACATAATCCCTCAAGTATACCTTGAGGTCTTCTGTAGCTCTCCTTAATAGTTATCTCTTCTAAGCTGCTGGTGGTTGGATGTGTTGGGACTTGGTCTGGTTGGCTAGTTGTGATGTATATCTCCTCCTGGAGCTTTGTTTTTGGCGTTGCACAGTGACATGTACCTATTGTCACTAGACAAAACTGATTGTGGTGATGAAGTCTAATCTTTGGCTTTAATCACTAGTTTTTAGTTGGCTTAATTCCTGGAGCTAGTACTGATAGTGGTCTTTGTGTTGGCATTTAACTTACTGCTAATTGTGGTGGCTTCTTGATTGGGTCCTTGGCTGGTTCTCTTCTTTGGCTCTTTGGTATTGGTTTACTCTATTTGGCTTTATAATTAAGATCACTTTGAAAATCAGGATCTTAACTAAGATTATCTTGATCTCAAGTACTGGCTCCTACAGCATTGCATTTCACCATGTGAAATGCTACATTTCTACTCCTAACCCATTCTCTCTTTCTTAGTGTTTTTGTTATGCAGGTTGGAGGAAAAGAAGAAGATCCAGAGAAGATCTTAGTAATAAGATAGTTTTTAGGAAAATAGATATTTAGTTTTAGATCATTCCTTGTAATATTTGTTGGATATGTGTTGGATATATATGTGTTCATGACTATATATTGGTAACATGTGTTGGATATGTGTTCATGGATATGTGTTGGATATATATGTGTTCATGAGTATTGGTAATATGTGTTGGATATGCTATATTGGTCATACATATAGTCTGTGTTTGATTGTGTTTGATTTTCTGTGAAAATGAATTGATATAAGAAGAAACAGAATTAATGCCTATTTGGTCTCTTTGCCATCTGCCAACAGATGGCAAAGAGCCTGCAGCCTTTGCCGTCTGCCAGCAGATGGTAAAGAGTCGTGCCCTTTGCCGTCCACCACTGACGGCAAAGGCCTCTTTGCCGTCCGCTGCAAAAAACAGACGGCAAAGAAGGCCTTTGCCGACCCTGTCTTTGCCGTCGCTGTTTGCCGTCCGCGGCAGACGACAAAGGCCTTTGCCGTCCGCCATCCTAGCCTTTGCCGTCCGCCATGGCTGATGGCAAAGTACCAGATTCCTGTAGTGTAACCCCCACCCACTCGTGTGGGCGCGCTAGTACCGTGGGTCATCGCGGTAGTACCGCCCGGGCGGAAGTACCGCATGCTGGGCGGTAGTACCGCTCTTCCAGCGGCAATAAAAAAAGTTACTGCCGCGATGGAAGCGATAGTACCGTGCTCCTGGGAAGCGACTGTGCACGCACAAAGCCACCAACTCCCGCGGTAGTACCGTGGCTCGCCACGGTAGTACCGTAACCCCAAGAAAGTGCAAGTTTCACACAAGAGGGAAACAGCATTTGCAAGACAACCTTCAATACGCCAATCAGCCAGGAAGCAAGCACAAACGATGGCACAAAACACGGCACAGAGAAAAAGAAGGCACAAGACAACGAAGACCAACACACTAGCCACAACTCTCAGGAAGAGAGGGCGGTGGCCGAAGCCACCTATGTATGAGTCACTTGGTATGGCACCGCGAAGAATTATCCTTGGGCCCATGACCGAGACTCATCTTTGAAGCACAAGTACCATAAAAAATGACTAATGTGAAAGAGTTTGATCAATTTATGCATAATGGGGGGAGGGAAAGTTCATTGAGAGAACAACACTCCCCCTATGTCCATGCCTACACCTAGACAAGATAGCATGATGAGTATGGTGGGGTGTGCAAGGGTTCAAACCACATTGCTCGAATCAATGATATTTAGCTCATGCCTTAACTCGCGAAATCTTGCTTCATCCAAGGGCTTCGTGAAAATATCTGCAAGGTTATCATGAGTGTTGAGATACTTGAGCTTGATCTCCCCTCGCCTAATGTGATCTCGGATGAAGTGATACCGAATCTCAATATGCTTCGTCTTGAAGTGTTGCACCGGGTTGAGAGAGATCTTGATGGCACTTTCATTGTCACACCAAAGAGGCACTTCGTCACAAGTGACACCGTAATCCTTCAAAGTTTGCCTCATCCATAGAAGTTGAGCACAACAACTACCGGCAGCCACATACTCTGCTTCGATGGACGAGAGAGATACACAACTTTGCTTCTTGGAAGACCAACTCACTAAAGAGCAACCAAGTAATTGGCACCCTCTGGAGGTGGACTTCCTATCCACTTTGTCTCCCGCCCAATCTGAATCTGTATAGCCCAAAAGATCAAAGCTGGCTCCTCTTGGGTACCATAAGCCAAAGTTTGGGGTATGAACAAAATATCGAAAGATTCGCTTGACCACCACGAAGTGGCTTTCCTTAGGTGCGGCTTGAAACCGTGCACAAATTCCCACACACAACATGATATCCAGTCTAGATGCACAAAGGTAAAGCAAGGATCCAATCATGGAGCAATATACCTTTTGATCCACCGCTTTACCATTGGGATCAATGTCAAATTAGCATTTGACGGGCATTGGAGTGGAGGCCAGCTTGACATCACTTAGCTTGAATCTCTTGAGCATGTCTTGAGTGTATTTGGCTTGGTGGATGAAGGTTCCTTCTCTTCTTTGCTTGATATCGAACCCGAGAAAGAACTTCAACTCTCCCATCATAGACATTTTGAACTTTGAGGTCATGAGAGCGGCAAATTCATCATTGAAAGCTTTGTTAGGGGAACCAAAGATGATATCATCAACATATAGTTGGCACACAAACAACTCCCCTTTGACCTTCTTAGTAAAAAGAGTGGGGTCAATTTTCCCAATTTCGAACCCACAATCTTGTAACAACTCAGTAAGATGCTCATACCACGCACGTGGGGCTTGTTTAAGGCCATAGAGAGACTTGTTGAGTTGGCACACATGATCGGGGAAATAGGGATCCTCGAACCCGGGGGGTTGTTTGACATATACCAACTCATTAATGGGACCATTAAGAAAAGCCCTCTTCACATCCATTTGTTGCAACTTGAAATTATGATGAGAAGCATAAGCAATCAACAAACGAATAGATTCAAGGCGAGCAACGAGAGCAAAGGTTTCACCGTAGTCGATACCCTCGACTTGGGAGTAGCCTTGTGCCACCAAACGAGCCTTGTTGAGAACAATGATCCCATGAGCATCTTGCTTGTTCTTGAATATCCACTTGGTTCCAATGACATTATGATTCCCGGTTGGCCTTGGCACTAATTTCCACACTTGGTTATGCTCGAAGTTGTTGAGTTCTTCATGCATGGCATTGAGCCAATCCGGGTCCTCGAGTGCTTCATAAACCTTTTGGGGTTCGACACAAGAAACAAATGCGTGATGTTCACAATAGTTTGCTAATTTTCTACGAGTGCTTACCCCCTTTCTTAGGCTTCCAACCACATTCTCCATGAGATGACCTTTGGTAGTGAGCTTGGAAGCGATATTCGCGGCACGACGCTCTAATTCCTCCTCGGATGTGAAAAGAGGAGGGGTAACTTGATCATCTTGAGCACCATCTTGAGCTTGTTCTTGATCTTGAGCTTGCTCTTGATCTTGAACTTGCTCGAGAGGGAGAACATGACCTCGAGCATCACTTGGTGGTTCATTACCATCTTGAGGTTGATCTTGCCCTTGATCTTGTTCACGAGGTTGAGGGCCTTCACTTTGTTCTTCGAAAGCGTGTGGGTCTTGGGTTGGTGATGGCTCCACTTGAGTGGAGCATTGTCCTTCTCCTTCGACCACAAGGGGTTCCTCAATGGGCAGGATATGACCATCACCCATTCTTCTTATGGCTTGGGAGGAATTTCATCACCTACACACAAGTACCACTTTGCTCCACTTGGGAGCCGTTATTCTCGTCAAACTCCACGTTACACATCTCCTCAATGAGTCCGGTGGACTTGTTGAGGACACGGTAAGCATGAGAGTTTGTAGCATAACCAACAAATATGCCCTCATGAGCTCTAGCCTCAAATTTAGACAAACGAACACCTTTCTTGAGAATGAAACACTTACACCTAAACACCCGAAAGTACTTGAGGTTGGGCTTGTTACCGGTAAGTATTTCATAAGGAGTCTTGTTCAAGCCTTTGCGGAGATAGAGCCGATTGGATGCATGACATGTTGTGTTGATGGCTTCGGCCCAAAAGTTGTATGGAGACTTGAACTCCGCCATCATGGTCCTTGCCGCATCCATCAACGTCTGGTTCTTCCTCTCCGCGACACCATTTTGTTGAGGGGTGTATGGTGCAGAATATTGATGATTGATCCCCTCATCACTCAGAAACTCATCTAAGGTGTAGTTCTTGAACTCGGTGCCGTTGTCACTCCTTATTGTCAAGATCTTTGCATCATGTTGACGTTGAGCTTCATTTGCAAAGTCGATGATGGTTTGTTGAGTCTCACTCTTCCTCTTGAAGAAATATACCCAAGTGTATCTTGAATAATCATCCACAATCACCAAGCAATACTTTCTACCCCCAAGACTATCAAAGGATGGAGGCCCAAAGAGATCCATGTGAAGGAGCTCCAAGGATCTCTTCGAGTAGATGATAGTTGTGGGAGGGTGAGCCTTCTCATGAAGTTTTCCTTTGATACAAGCACTACAAGCACGATCTTTGGCAAAACTAACATTTGTTAGTCCACGGACATTGTCGAGGATATACCCCGCAGTATGACCCGGCCGGAGATATGACCCGGCTGGGATTGGATGTTTCATTGGTGACCCGGCAGACTATAAGCCGGCGGGAACAATTAAGCAGGTTAAGCTGGCGGGAACAGTTAAGCATTGTAACCCGGCAGACATAGTCATGTAAGCCGATAGACACAGTCATGTAACCCGGCAGACACAGTCATGTAACCTGGCAGACATAGTCATGTAAGCCGCATGGTTAATCTAGACGGTAAGCCAGATGGTAAGCCATATGGTAAGCCAGACTGTAAGTCGGATTGTAAGCCAGATTGTAAGAAGCCCAAGACGTTAAGAAGCCCATGGAGAGAGGCCCGTGATGAGAAGTCAGAATAGTTTAAGTCTTAGTCCAAGATGGACTCTACATGTAACCCGCCCCTTCAACTTATATAAGGAGGGGAAGGGCACCCCAAGAGGGAGGGGCAAGAAAAAATCACTAGGGCTAGACACAACTAGAGGAGAGCCGGATTTACAGCGTCTCCCTCATGAGCATAATGAGACCTAGCCACAAACAGCATGTAGGATTGTTACCGGATGATGTTTCCCGGGGCCCGAAGCTGTCTAAATCCTTGTCTTGTGTGTCGCGTCTCTCGTCCCGATCAACCCCTCTCAAGCTACCACATAGATGCGTTGGCCTCACGACTAAGTCCTCACACCAAGAAATCTGCCGTGACAAATCCACGACAGTTGGCGCCCACCGTGGGGCCTGCGCACAGTGGTGTTGAGTTCTTGAAGGGATCTTTTCCAGGGATTGGGGTGTTCACAATTTTCTGGATGCAGAGGAGCTAGTTTGAAAGGATCTGCGACAGTTTCGAGTTCATTAGAGAAATTAAAAAAGCGGATTATCCTACCCCTGCTATCTCGCAAGTCACCAGGATCGACTGGAGAGTTTTTCGACGCAACCAAAGCATATTGCAACAATCCATCGAAATCATCAGTAATTTTCTAATGCAAAAATTGGCAGGCGGATCCAATGGCTGTTACGTCAATATCAGCTATCATCAAAGATCAAGTCTTCGTATTTGTGGATCAGTCAACACTCTGGGTCAAAATCAAATCCATCAAAGGAGCCTCCTGGTAGTATTTGTGGAGTACCGCATGGAAAAAATCAGCATCAGGCTGAGCCGTCGTCGCCTTTGTCAACTGTTTTAATCTGCTAGCCGAGGCGGGCCCAGAGCCTTAAGATGAGCCACCCTTCGCTGCTGTCGGCCTTGCATCAACCTCGCTGCCATGGCTTGCGTCCGCCCACGATTTCACTCGCCGTCATGCCAAGACGCCGGCCACCGTTATCCATCTCTGAGCAACCTGGCATCCTTCTAGTGGAGTCATCTATCTCAAAACGCAGCGGGCTTCGTCTAAAGTCAAAACCCGCCAGGGAATCAGCCGGATCCGAGTCATCCTTAGCTCCGCGACTTCACGCCCTAAGTTGTGATTCGCCTTCATGCCAAGTCGCCGCTTCCATGACTCATGATGTTGCCTCTGCTGTCTCGCTGCCGAAGCGTATCCCTGAGCCGTTACTGTGGTTTACCCCCGTCGGCCCCGCCTTTGTTGTGACCCACTACTGAGCCGCTGTGAGTCCTCATGGTCAAATCACCATCGTCGCGTTTATGAGTCCGTCTCTTCCTTCACCAGCTGTCATTGAATCACCAGGTCCGAGCTACCCGGCCTCGGAGAACATCTGCTTCGCCTTGATGACCTCCGCCATGAGCCGTGCCTCGCCGCTGCAGGTTCGTCGGCGCGACCAAGCTGCCTCCACTAATTTGGTCAAACCGCCTACTTCACCAAGTTTCCCACGCCTGAGTGACCAACCCGCTGCTCGCCTCCACAGAGCACCATTGACGGCTTCGAGAGTCCTTACCACACCAAGTGTGCAGATCGCCGCCTTCGAACTGCCATCAAGCCGACCACGAGCCGCCCTTGCCGTGGCTAGCCGTTAAGTCGCCGCCCGTCGCCGGGTTTCCTCCGCCACCATGGCTCTGTCTTCAAGCCGCCGTCGCTACAAGTGGCCAACCACCACGAGCCCGTCATCTCTGCATGAGCCAACTCGCCGTGGCGCGATCCACCATTTCTACCACAAGTCGCGGTGGACCTGGGGTGCCAACCTCGGAGAGCCGGCCGTCACAATGCCTGGCCTCCCAGGCCGAAGGATCCACGACGACGGCTGCAGCTGGCCTCATGTGCCCACCATCTGAGTCACCGCACCTGTTAATCTCTGCTGCGGAGTTGAGTCGGCTCGGCTGCCCTCTTAACCCAGCCGGGCCTGATTCAGCCCGCCTCGTGCTGCCCGTGAGCCGCCCCGATTCGGCGCGCCTTCACTTCTGCCGCGTCTTCAGTTGCAAGGCGGATCACCTCCAAATTTGCCGAGCCACCGTAGCCTCGTCCAGTGGCCAAGAGCCATCGTGGCCCCTGCCGGCGCAGGCCTTGGGCCGCCCCTGCCCATTTCTGCTGCCTCCACTGGCGTCGCCCCCGCAGCTATGCCAAGCTGTTGCGGTCATGCTGGCTCTGCCCTGCTCGAACCGTCGGGCGTCTCCGCGATGTGCCTCGTCCGGTTCGCCTTGCTCACACCGGCTCTGCCCCGCCGGGTCTCCACGCCCGCTTTCCTCTTGCAGGCCGCCCAGGCCTCCTGAGCCGCCCAACGGCCCTGCCGCGCCCATCGCTGTGTTCCACTCCGCCGACGAGTCATCGTTCGAGCTTCTGCCGGGTTGCCAAGTCGCGGGACTCTGTTGTACTGAGCCGCCGCCTCCATCTCCGGGCTACCACGATGACCCACCTCCACTACTGCGGCCGACGGCCACACCTTGAGCCGGCCGTGTTCAGAGCCGCCGGCTACCTCAACAACCTATGTCCTCTGGTCGTGTCGTGAGCTGCCCACATCCGTGGTCTCACCTCCGCTTTGCCACGCATCAACCCTAATGTGAGCCGGCGCTGTCTGTGAGCCGCACCTGAGCCACCAACGTCGGCGCGCTGAGCCATGGTTGCGGCCCGTTTAGGCCTCGCTCCTCGAGTCGCCGACCGACCCGCCGTGATCCACTTTGCCGTCGGACTCACTTCCACTGCCAGGGCTCACTGACGGAGATGTCACCGGTTCGCGTCTGCTGCAGCACCCCACCTTCGCGGTTGCCGTGACGCACCTCCGAGTTACTGTTACAGTTGTCCATTGTCTGGCCCCGCGACCACCTTAGCTGTGGCCTTATGCGTCCGTCTCAAGCACGGCCCTGCCACCTCGCTATTGCTACAAGCCGCCGTCGTCTTTACACTTGACCTCTGCCGTGGACGGTGTCAAACTAGCCTATCCAAGTTGCGGTCCTCGCCTTGAATCGCCTGTTGTCTCCGCAGCCGAGACTCGCCCCCGGCTGTCTTGCGCTGAGCCGCTACGCCGGGCGCCGTCCCGCCTCTATGCCTGCAAGAGACGCCCTCGCGGCCACTGATGTCTGCTTCGAGCTGGCCGTGCCGTGAGCTAATGTTGTGCTGTTTCTACTGCAGTTGTTGATCCGCTACTGTGCGTTGAGCCGACCGCCGCGCTTTGAACGGCACCGCTGCCGAGCCGCCTCGGTCGACTGCCCTTGCCCCGGATTTACTCCTCCTCTGTCCCGGCTGGTTTTTTTTGAGCCGCCGGCTGCCTCTGAACCTACAGGAACCGTCTTGAGTGGTTGTGTCCCACTGAGACGCCGCTAGGTGGTCGAGGATCCGCCCTCAAATCCCCTTTGCCATGGCCTCTGAGCCGCCCTGCCTGCTGCTCTTGTACATTGTATGCTGCCTAAAAAACGGGATGTGGGGAGTGAGGGGATAAGATAAAGGAACTACCAAGCCAAGTCGCCTAAAAATATCAGCATACGAACGCCAATTATTGCGAGCATCTCTGACTCGCCCACGGTTGACTTCAATATTATCGCATTCATCGTTGACACTGCAGTTGATGGTCATCCAACAAAAAAAATCCAATGGTCAACATGACCTGGAGGGTCCCTTTTTGAGCCGCCCGGTGCCGCGCTTTAAGCCACCACCTCTACCACAGCCATGAGAGAGTGGCTAAATCATCGCTAAAGTTACTGTAGGTGATCTATGGATGTTATATACAATTCATTTTTCGTCCAGACAAATCAGGTGAAAGCTATCCAATCAATTTTTATTGATACATTGTTATTTTCTTCGAGAACAAATACTCTCGTTTGTGCAATTTCCTATGCAGAACAATTCATCATTACAAAAGAGGCCAACAAGCTATGGCCCTTGCCTACACCGGACGGGTGAATGGACAGGGTCAATTATAACCCGCCAAGATTCAACATATTCCAGCAATCCACTGGTCATATCATGGTCAAGCATGGAGAGTCTCAAGCCAACTCCTCGAGTAGTCTTAAGACTCGGGGGCTACGATGACCTGGCTCAGTAAATGTTGCCAGTTTAAAAGCCATCCGGAGAAGTTTCGTTCAAGAAGAATTTATCTCTCGCAAAGCTCGAGGTCTCAGGAAAAATTAAAGGGACCAAAGAGAGTCTGTTGCAAAGCACGGCTCAAACATAGGTACCCTGCTTCAAGGTCATTTGGGGGCTTCCTGTTCAAACATAGGTCGTATTTGAACCAAAGAGAACATAGATGTCGGTACCCTCTTGATCGGCACACTGCCAAGCTCACTAGGGGGCTTCTTGATTGTATTCAAATCATAGCTCAACCCCTTTTGGGAACCGACTTTGATCGTATTCGAATCAGAGTCATTAAAAAACTCTCAAGGTCATTAGGGGGCTTCCTGTTCAAATATAGGTCATATTCGAACCAAAGAGAACATAGCTGTCGGTACCCTCTTGATCGGCGCAACGCCAAAGCCACTGGGGGCTACATGATCGTATTCGAATCCTAGCTTAACACCTTTGGAACGGTTTACTGATCGTATTCGAATCAGAAGCCTCGATTTTTCTTTCTATTTGGCTTAAGTTTTTTGAAAGCAATCTTTGATTTTGTCTTGAGACCTTTTTGTTCATATCTGAAGCACATATGTGGTTTCAATTAACCCGGCTTGACTTTGGATGATAAGTCACCGTTACTGCATAGGTATCTTAAACATTTGGAAGTTTTGGCTTCTAAAGATTGGGTTATCACCCTTACTGCACGGGTATCCTAAACCGGCAGCACGATTCAATATCACAGGAACCGGTTTTCCAAACCGGATTATATTATTCAAATTCTTTAATAGCCAACATGGCTGGGTTTTTATTATGGTTATCAATAGCCAATATTATGATGGAGGTCTTCAAAGTCGCTTCAGCGCAATAGTTATTATTTTATCAATGGACATGATTTATTTCTACAATGGAGGGAATAGTCCCGAGTCGCTGCAGGCTTACGACCCGGCACTTGGGGGCTAAATTATTCAAATTGAGGTTACATCAAATATGCAAGTCCCATGTTACTGCCAGCATGCACCACGGCACTTGGGGGCTAATGCAAAGTCATTTTTTGCTCAACTTATTGAAGACCCGACTCATCACATTGTAATGAGCTGGCCCTTGGGGGCTACCAATTGCTCCTGTCAAAAATTCAAGGTACACAAGCCTTAGTCCATTATATTGAAAGATCCACTACTCAGTTGGTAGAGTACAAAGCTCTTAACCTTATGGACGTGGGTTCAAGCCCCATGGTGGAGGTTTGATGTAGGGAAAAACCCTAGTTGGACGATCTTTCACGTTTGTAGAGGATCCTACGGAGATTCACGAAGAACACACGGAAGCACAAAGGGGAAAACACGGGGAGAACGAGAGAGAATCACGAAACCGACATAGAATCAATCACACGAGTGCTAGATCACCGAACACAAAGAGATACACATGATCCACAATCAACAAAGGCAAGGATACAAAGGCACCATTCTTCTCCGTACGGAGGTCTTGATGGTCTTCCCTAGAAAGGGGTCTTGAATCCGCTTGGGGGATCTTCTCTGAAGAGGTCCTGAACTCCGAGGAGAAGTATCCAAGTGGATGAGCAAGGCTCTCACACAAATATGAGCTATCCAATGCTAACCCTAAAACGTACGGGATGAGGGAGTATATATAGTCTACGGGGCGGAAGGGTACACGGGCCTCGGCCCAAGTGGCTGCGCGCAGGCAGGGCCGGAAGTTCCGGGCCAGGCCGGAAGTTCCAGGCGCTGGAGGTTCCGGGCAGGGTCCAGCCTAAGCCGAAAATTGGCACGGGTGAAGCAGGGCTGGATTCCGGGGGCTGGAAGTTCCGGGCAAGGCCGGAGGTTCCGGGGGCCAGAAGTTCCGGGCCAGGTTCCGGGCAGGTTCCGGGCTAAGCAGAAAGTTGGCATGCCCGGGGTGGTCAATGTCGAAGGAGGCCGGAAGCTCCGGGTAGGCCGGAAGTTCCGGGCCAGGTTCTGGGTAGGTTCCGTGCTGAGCAGAAAGTTGACCCCTGTCGCTTCTTCTTCAGCGTTGTACCTGATCACACACAGAGTTTCCGTCTGAGGTAGTAGCCATGTCTCGTGAGTAGGAAGAGGGATTTCGGAGAGGAGCGAGTTCACCTTATCTTCGATAGCCTTAGAGCAGGCTCGAGTCATGGGTCCACGTGGTGTTGAAGGAGATGTAGATGCGTCCATGGCGATGAGCGAGGGATGCTCCGCATCATCTCCTTCCCTTTGGGAGAGATCCGACCTCGGATCAAAAACTTCATCTCCATGGTAAGGTGCGAGGTCCTTGACGTTGAAGATGTCACTCACATTGTACTTGTCTCGAGGTAGGTCAATCTTGTAGGCATTGTCGTTGTAGCGTGCTAGCACCTTGAAAGGTCCATCGGCTCGAGGGAGAAGCTTTGACTTGCGTTCGATGGGGAAGAGGTCCTTGCGAAGGTGTAGCCACACTAGATCACCAATGTTGAAGACCATGGGTTTCTTGTTGACGTTGAGCTTGGTCGCTAGTCGTTGTGTTTGTCGCTCAATGGTGTGCCTTGTATCTTCATGCATCTTCTTGTTGTAGCTTGCACGGGCACTTGCGTCGAGGTTGGTTCGCTCTTATAGAGGAAGAGGTAGAATGTCCAATGGGGACAATGGGTTGAAGACGTAGACGACCTCGAAGGGGGACTTGCCGGTCGTCGAATGTCTTGCACGGTTGTAGGCGTACTCGGCGATGGGTAGGCACTCTTCCCACTCCTTGATGTTCCTCTAGATCAACACGCAAAGTAGAGTGGAGAGTGTACGGTTCGTCACCTCCGTTTGGCCGTCGGTTTGAGGATGGTATGCCGAAGAGAACAATAGCTTGATGCCGAGCTTGGCGCATAGGGTCTTCCAAAAGTAACTCAAGAACTTGACGCAACGGTCCGAGACAATTGTCTTTGGCACTCCATGAAGTCGCAGGATTTCCTTACAAAATAGATTGGCAATATGTGAAGCATCGTCTATCTTGTTGCAAGGAATGAAATGTGCCATTTTAGAAAATCTGTCCACAACGACAAACATGGAATCCCTTCCATTTTGAGTCCTAGGCAAACCAAGTACAAAATCTATACTAATGTCTTCCCATGGTTGATAAGGAATAGGAAGAGGCATGTAAAGACCGTGAGATTGAGCTTTAGACTTAGCTTTGCGACATGTAGAGCATCGGGTGGTGAAGCGTGAGACGTCGCGGAACATCTTGGGCCAAAAGTAGTTCTTGGAGAGCGTGGCGAAAGTCTTGTCGCGTCCAAAGTGTCCCATGAGTCCACCTCCATGAGCCTCTTGCAAAAGGAGTAAACGAAGAAAAGACTCGGGAATGCATAGTTTGTTAGCTCTCATAAGATAACCATCCTTGATGTAATATTGTTCCCAAGATGTATGCGTCAAACATTTAGCATAATTAGGTGCAAAAGATGGATCATTAGCATACAAGTCTTTTATGTGCTCAAAGCCAATAACATTCAACTCAAGTTTAGTGACAAGCGTACATATGCGTGAAAGTGCATCGGCAACTACATTTTCCTTGCCCTTAATGTACTTGATCGCATATGGGAAAGATTCAATAAATTCACTCCATTTGGCATGACGCTTGTTCAACTTAGTTTGACCTTTTAAGTACTTAAGTGTTTCATGATCGGTATGGATGACAAACTCATGAGGTCTAAGATAATGTTCCCAAACATGTAGGACACACACTAAAGCATATAATTCTTTGTCATAGATGGGATAGTTAAGGTGAGCACCGGAGAGTTTTTCACTAAAATAAGCTATGGCTCGTTTTTCTTGCATCAAAACTCCGCCAATTCCGGTACCACTTGCATCACAATGAACCTCAAAAGTTTTTCCAAAGTTGGGTAAAGCAAGAATCGGTGCATGAGTAAGCAAAGACTTGAGCTCATCAAAAGCGTTGGATTGCAAAGATCCCCAAACAAAAGGAGTATTCTTCTTACTCAAAGCATGTAAAGGAGCGGCAATTGTGCTAAAGTTTTTCACAAAGCGGCGATAAAATCCTGCAAGACCAAGAAAACTCCGCACTTGTTGCAAATTGGTGGGTTGGGGCCAAGTTTTAATTGCTTCAATTTTAGTTTCATCAACATGGACACCCTTGGAAGAGACAACAAAACCCAAGAAAACCACTTTGCCAACGCCAAAAGTGCATTTTTTCAAGTTCGCATAAAGGCTTTCCTTGCGAAGAGTTTGCAAAACAGATTTTACATGATTAATGTGCTCTTTCATGGTTTTGCTAAACACAAGAATATCATCAAAGTAAACTACAACAAAGATTCCAATATAAGGTCTAAGCACATGATGCATAATACGCACGAAAGTTCCGGGTGCTTCCGACAAACCCATAGGCATCACTAACCACTCATACAAGCCAAATTTGGTTTTGAAAGCAGTTTTCCATTCATCACCTTCTTGGATGCGGATTTGATAATAGCCACTTTTAAGATCAATTTTTGAGAAAAAGTTGGCTCCACTAAGTTCATCAAGCATATCATCTAAGCGAGGAATGGGATGCCTATAGTGAATGGTAATAGCATTTATGGGTCTACAATCGGAACATAAGCGGAAACTTCCATCGGGCTTAGGCACAAGTATAACGGGAACGGCACAAGGGCTTAAGCTTTCATGTACATGACCGTTGTCGATTAGTTGTTGTACTTGCCATTGAATCTCCTTGGTTTCTTCGGGATTGACACGGTATGGAGCCTTGTTTGGAAGTGGCGCTCCGGGGATGAGGTCGATTCGATGCTCAATTCCTCGAAGAGGAGGTAGACCCGGAGGCAGCTCATCGGGGAAAACATCTTGGAATTCCTGCAAAAGAGATTGAAACACCAACGGTAGCTCGTGAATGGTGCTAGTTTTTGGTTCTCCATCCTTGCACACAAGGACAAAGTGTCTCACACTCGATGGGTTCTCACACACTTCTCTCATCTCACTTTTGGTGGCAAATAGGATTAGATTTTTCTCTCTAGGTGAAGAGGCGCTCAAGTTTGGCTTGTGGCTCTCACTCACTTTTGGTTGGATCACTTTTTCACTCTTCTCTCCATGATTGGTGGCTTGCTTGTCGGCTATCACTTGATTAGGAGACATAGGTCGTAGCACGTATTCCTTCCCTTTCATCTTGAAGCTATAGTGATTGGTGCGCCCATTATGGATGACACCACGGTCGAATTGCCATGGTCGACCAAGAAGGAGGTGGCAAACTGTCATTGGGATCACATCACACTCCAAAGTGTCTTCATAAGCACCAATTTTGAAGGATATTTGGACCGTATGCTCAACTCGTATAGTGCCGGAGTCACTTAGCCATTGAACCTTGTAGGGGTGTGGGTGCTTCCTCTTGACCAATTGAAGCTTGGAGCATAGTTCTTCACTTGCCAAGTTGTGGCAACTACCTCCATCGATGATGACCTTGACGGACCTTCCATTGATGCCGGCCTTTGTGTGGAAGATGTGGCATCGTTGGTCTTCTTCTTGTTGATGTTGAAGAGTCAAGACCTTGGAGACAACGAGAGCGGGGCTCGAATCCTCATCACAAAAGACTTGATCATCTTCATCCTCGTTCACGCGCCGGTGCACGGCCACTTGCTCAAGGGCTTCCATCTCCTCTTCACTCATGGAGTCATATGTGCCATCTTCGTTGAGGATCATGGTGCGCTTGTTCATGCATTGATAGGACTTGTGGCCTCGGCCGCTGCAAGTGAAACACTTGAAGGAGCTTGTCTTGACGGTCTCATCGGTTGGAGTAGAAGATGAAGCATGTGGCTTGAAGTTGCTTGTATTAGGAGGAAGACGACTTGAACTTGACGAAGTTTTCTTGTAACTTGACTTGTCGTCATTGCTTGGAGAAGGTTTGGTTGACGTAGATGTTGGAGGAGTTGTTGAAGCTTGGATGTTGGAGAAACCGTATGTCCTGGATGAGTACTTGGCGTACTTGAAGTCATCTTGCACTTGACGTTCCGCTTTTATAGCTTGATGCACGAGCTCAATGAGGTTGGAGTAGGGTTGGAAGTCGGCAATCTTCTTGATGGGATGATTGAGACCATTCAAGAAAAGTGCCATTGTTTGCTCATCATCTTCCGTGACATTGGCTCGAATCATGGCAATCTCCATTTCCTTGTAGTATTCTTCAACACTCTTTGTTCCTTGCTTGAGGAGTTGTAGCTTCTTGAAGAGATCGCAGTTGTAGTAGGTTGGCACAAAACGTTCTCGCATGACTTCCTTCATTTGAGCCCAAGTGGTGATAGGTGGTTCACCTCTTGCTTCACGGCGCTCAAGGACTTGTTCCCACCATATGAGCACATAGTCTTGGAACTCAAGTGATGCCATAGCGATCTTCTTCTCTTCCTCATAGTTGTGCAAGCGGAAAATTTTGTCGACCTTCAATGCCCATGAGAGGTATTCTTCGGGATCATTGCTTCCGTTGAACTTGGGCATTGTGAATTTGAGTTTTCCGTAGCGTTGCTCTTCATTGTGTTGTTGGCGATGGTGATGATGACGCCCTTGACGTGGAGGATAGTCATCCTCATGTTGCTCTTGTCGTGGATGAAGACCATGATCAACTTGCTCTTGTTGAACTTGAGGTTGAGGTGGATCTTGACGAGCTTGTGGAGCTTGACGTTGCACATTCGGTTGATAGTTCCTCTCCTGGATTTCTTCTCGAAGAGCTTCCTCTAGATTGCGCCGTTCGCGATTGCGGTTGGCGATGGCTCGACTTGATTCTTGAAGGGCACATTGCACCTCAAGAGCTTGCGCTTCTCGTTGTTGTTGTTGAAGACGTTGAGCCTCGGCGTCTTGTTCCTCTTGGTGTAGGCGCGCTCGTTCTTCTTCTTGGCATCATAGTCGTTGCCATTCTTGAGCTTGAGCAAAAGCGACTTGGTTTGATTGAGGACGAGGAACTTGCCCATCAACTTGCTCTTGGGAATGCTTGTCATGTAGCGGGTTCCGAGATGCATGTCGGTCTTGACGCGCGGCTCGTCGAAGAATGGTCGATGACGGTGTACTTGAGCCGGAGAAGGTGTCGTCGGAGTGTCGACTCGAGCGGCTCCGTCTTGAGGGTGAAGAAGTGAAATGATGTTGGTTCCTCATCAAGGCGCGGATCTCGTCCATTCTTGCATCATTCTCTTGCTTGTGGGAGTCGAACTTGTTGTTGAAGTAGTGTCTTGTACGTTGCTCGGAGAGTCGCAAGTCGGTGGCGAGGTTGTCGATGCGGTCGCTCATAGCTTGTTGCTCTTGGTGTAACGCCCTTTGAGCACCAAAGGGGTGGCTCTTTGTGACGAATGATGACATGTCGTCGCCATTCTCGATGAGAGGTGGATTTGTAGAAGAACTTGGCCTATCCATCATTGCAAATAAAATGTGAGTGGTCGAAGGAAAAGAACGTGTACCAAATGTACCTTGACCGAAGTTGAAAATGAATCAAGTTCACTCCAATGCGGACAATGAAATAGAACTTTTGGTACCAATTCTTGTCGGTTCGCACACCTACACACGTAAAAAGCTTTTGGTGGAGCTTGGTTAGGATGGTGGCACAAAATTTGATGCAATAGTAAGTGAGCTTCAATAATGTTGGAAAAGGTTCATAAATTTGCAAGTGTACCAAGCAAGTATGGGTACACGGAAACACACACGCAAATAGATAAGTGGGATTGTGCAATCCAAAAGTGAGCCAAAATGTGGAAACCACGAAAATGCTCTTGTTGCACAATACTAGAGAGACGCTAGCACGATTGCACAATAGGCGGATACGCAAACTTGTGCACAACCTACTAGGCAAAAATGCAACTATCTCTATCCCAAGTATGCTATATGTATGGTATTTCGGTGCAATGATCCAAGATGATCCAATATGACAATCTTAATGTAGTATGATGCTATGGTTCTTGTTCATAAGCTCTTTGCTTATCTTTCCTCTTTGCTTAAAAGCTTGGGTGGCTCTTTCACTCTTTGAGCTCTTTTCTTATGCAAAACTTTACGAACCAAGATAGCAATTGTGTATGCTATGACAACTTTGTGACACACAAGTGGATCCCAAGATATGCACCACTATGGTATGGTATGTATGCTTATGGAGTATGATCCCTAATGTGCACAGGTCACGTTGCCTGCAATACTCAATGGCTAGTCTTGATGGGTAAGCTACGCAAAATGAGGCAATGTGGGTTATCAATGCAATTGCAAGGTATGACAAAGATGTCGTCGATGTTACCGTCCTTGCTTTGGATGAAGGTTGAAACGGATGCGAAAGTAGATGGGGACACAGTGCACGGTCTTCAGTATGTTGGCGAAGATGCCGCTGCACCGTGATCGAAGTTTCCGAAGTAGCGAAAGTGTCGAAGAAGTGCAACCATTCTGTCTAGGCCGGAAGTTCTGGGCAAGACGGAAGTTCCGGGGTCCGGAAGTTCCGAGGATGACCGGAAGGTCCGGGGGCCGGAAGTTCCGGGCAAGACCGGAAGTTCCGGGGGTCGGGAATCTGCCAAAAATAGAGACTTTGAGATCGTGGATTTGGGCGGAAAAACTTGGGAAAAACCCCAAATCCGAGGGGGAAAAGAAGAAATTAGAAGGGAGGAAGGGCACGGAAGCTAGATCCACTCGAAACAAAGCAAATCCATGGATCAAATCCAACAAAATCTCAACTCACCAACAAATCACAAAAAAAATTTGGGGCTATTTTTGGTGGGGATTTCGGATTTAGGATGAAAACAACAAAATCAAGCTAGAAAAAGAGGGGTAGAGGCTCCAAAAACGTGATCAACGTGGCTCATGATACCATATGATGTAGGGCAAAACCCTAGTTGGATGATCTTTCACGTTTGTAGAGGATCCTACGGAGATTCACGAAGAACACACGGAAGCACAAAGGGGAAAACACGGGGAGAACGAGAGAGAATCACGAAACCGACATAGAATCAATCACACGAGTGCTAGATCACCGAACACAAAGAGATACACATGATCCACAATCAACAAAGCAAGGATACAAAGGCACCGTTCTTCTCCGTACGGAGGTCTTGATGGTCTTCCCTAGAAAGGGGTCTTGAATCCGCTTGGGGGATCTTCTCCAAAGAGGTCCTGAACTCCGAGGAGAAGCATCCAAGTGGATGAGCAAGGCTCTCACACAAATATGAGCTATCCAATGCTAACCCTAAAACGTACGGGATGAGGGAGTATATATAGTCTACGGGGCAGAAGGGTACACGGGCCTCGGCCCAAGTGGCTGCGCGCAGGCAGGGCCGGAAGTTCTGGGCCAGACCGGAAGTTCCGGGCCAGACCGGAAGTTCCGGGCGCTGGAGGTTCCGGGCAGGGTCCGGCCTAAGCCGAAAGTTGGCACGGGTGAAGCAGGGCTGGCTTCCGGGGGCCGGAAGTTCCGGGCAAGGCCGGAGGTTCCGGGGGCCGAAAGTTCCGGGCCAGGTTCCGGGCAGGTTCCGGGCTAAGCAGAAAGTTGGCATGCCCGGGGTGGTCAATGTCGAAGGAGGCCGGAAGCTCCGGGTAGGCCGGAAGTTCCGGGCCAGGTTCCGGGCAGGTTCCGAGCTGAGCAGAAAGTTGACCCCTGTCGCTTCTTCTTCAGCGTTGTACCTGATCACACACAGAGTTTCCGTCTGAGGTAGTAGCCATGTCTCGTGAGTAGGAAGAGGGATTTCGGAGAGGAGCGAGTTCACCTTATCTTCGATAGCCTTAGAGCGGGCTCGAGTCATGGGTCCACGTGGTGTTGAAGGAGATGTAGATGCGTCCATGGGGATGAGCGAGGGATGCTCCGCATCAAGGTTACATCATATGATGTTATTATCAATGAATTATATGCAAAGTCCCAGCTCAGTATTATCTTACTAAGTCAGCCTTTGGGGGCTACAGTTGCTACTCAAGTCTACATGATCATATTTACAAAGTCCCTGCTTATTATTTCATAATGACCCGACACTTGGGGGCTACAAGTGATATGAATATAATGGAGTTCTACATCTTCAAGCTGGCTGAAAATCAGATGAGTATTTCATGACCAATATTTTTGATTATGAAGCTGGTCTATTGACCCAGATTTTCTAGAAAAAGGAAATACCAAGGAGTTAAGGATGATCAGGTGCCGGCTTACAAGAGTTTTTAACCCAGAGCATAATCTGTCAAAATTGTTCTTGTGTTTGTTTTACAGGATCAGTTTAACATGGACGAATCCAAATTAAACTGGGGGCTAATGTCGGGGATATACCCCGCAGTATGACCCGGCCGGAGATATGACCCGGCTGGGATTGGATGTTTCATTGGTGACCCGGCAGACTATAAGCCGGCGGGAATAGTTAAACAGGTTAAGCTGGCCGGAATAGTTAAGCATTGTAACCCGGCAGACACAGTCATGTAAGCCGGCAGACATAGTCATGTAACCCGGCATACACAGTCATGTAACCTGGGAGACATAGTCATGTAAGCCACACGGTTAAGCCAGACGATAAGCCAGATGGTAAGTCATATGGTAAGCCAGACCATAAGTCAGATTGTAAGCCAAATTGTAAGAAGCCCAAGACGTTAAGAAGCCCATGGAGAGAGGCCCGTGATGAGAAGTCAGAATAGTTTAAGTCTTAGTCCGAGATGGACTCTACGTGTAACCCGCCCCTTCAACTTATATAAGGAGGGGCAGGGCACCCCAAGAGGGAGGGGCAAGAAACAATCTCTAGGGCTAGACACAACTAGAGGAGAGCCAGATTTACGACGTCTCCCTCATGAGCATAATGAGACCTAGCCACAAACAGCATGTAGGGTTGTTAACGGATGATGTTTCCCGGGGCCCGAAGCTGTCTAAATCCTTGTCTTGTGTGTCGTGTCTCTCGTCCCGATCAACCCCTCTAAAGCTACCACATAGATGCGTTGGCCTCATGACTAAGTCCTCACACCAGGACATCTGCCGTGAAAAAACCACGACAGACATGGTCCCCCTTGAGAATACTTTGCAAAGATCTCATATTGACGTGGGCTAAACGGCGATGCCAAAGCCATCCCACATCAACTTTAGCCCTTAGGCATGTCACGGTCTTAGTGGGTCGCGCCGAAAAGTTAATCACATAAAGACCGTTCTCGACATGCCCAACAAAGGCTACTTTAAGAGTCTTGCTCCACAAGAGGGCCACAATATCAATATCAAATAAAGTGGCAAAGCCCATGAGTGCAAGTTGACGAACAAAAAGTAGATTGTAAGCGAGGGACTCAACAAGCATGACTTTCTCGATCGTGAGATCATGAGAAATGACAACCTTGCCAAGACCCAATACCTTAGGAGACGAGGCATCACCCCACTCGACATTGGTGGGCATAGATGGAATCTTGTGCATGTCCACCACCAAGTCCTTGCTTCCGGTCATATGATTTGTGGCTCCACTATCGAGCAACCATGATCCCCCACCGGAATCAAACACCTACAAGAGATCAATGCTTGGTTTTAGGTACCCATTTTGTAATGGGTCCTTTGATTTTAGTAACAAGGGTCTTAGGAACCCAAATAGACCATTCAATGTACTCATAAGGATAACCAACAAATTTAGCATAAACATGCCCATCACTAGCACGACACAACACATAAGAAGGGTTAAAGTCGTCGGCTTTGTTGGAAGGGGTGGCATTGCCCTTTTTGACATCACCACCCTTCACATTGTTCTTCTTCTCCTTTGGAGCACCCTCTCCCTCCTTCACAAAAGTTTTCTTGAGAGGAGGAGGTTGTTTGGTCTTGTCGTTCTTCTTCTTGTTCTTGGAATTGGGTGCGAACCCAACTCCCTCTTTGGCCACAACTTCCTTTTGATTGCTCAAAAGGTCATTGAGGTTCTTCTCACCTTGTATGCACATCACAAGGCCTTTCTCAAGTTGCTCCTTCAACTTGGCATTCTCCACCACAATATGCACATGCTCACAACACGGGTTAGTAGCATTTGCATTATCAATTAATACCATACGAGGAAAAGTGGCTTTCTCCTTGGTTAGCTTCACTTGGAGTTGATCATGAGACTCCTTGAGGCTTGCATGAGCACCCTTCAAGACCTTGTGGGCCTTGTCGAGTAAATCAAACTCCTCCTTGAGTCTAGCATGGTCAACCCCAAGTTTAGCCTTCTCGGAGCTTAGCACATGAGATACAACAAGAGCATGATCAAGATCTTTATTTAATTTAGCATGCTCATCATTGTGTGACTCCTCAAGAGCCAAACGGTGCACACGCTCTTCCTCAAGAGCATTAGAAAGATCCGATATTTCATCGACATAGTCACGATATGACCTTCCATCTTAGAGATGGTTTCCTCATGGGCCTCGATCATGTCATTGGCTTCACCAAGTTGTTCCAAGAGAGCAACGAAGTGCTTCTTGGATTTGCCCTTGAGCTTACTCATAAAAGACTCAAATTCATTTACCTCCTCATTAGACCCCTCACTTTCATCAATGCAATCTGTCAAGGAGGGAGTATTAATGATGGTGGTTTTGATGTTGGGGGTTACCTTGTTGGTGGCTTTAGCCATGAGGCACTTGGCGGTGATGTTCTCATTGGGTGAGTCGAAGAGGGATATCCGTGGAGTTGTGGCAATGGCAACGGAGGCCATGGCCACGCCTTCACCATCTTCATCATCATCATCATCCTCATGGTATTCTTCTTAAACCACCAACCCTCTAGATGGAGTCTTCTTGGTGAAGTTGTTCATGTTGGGGAAGGACTTGGCTTTGTCTTTTCGGATGAGCTTGCCACCACTGTCTTCCCGCTTCTCGTAAGGGTAATCCACAACAAAGTGGCTCACATTGCCACAATTGTAACATGTTCTCACACGTTGCTTGCCCTTGAAGCCACTTGAGTTGTTTTTGTTGAAGTTGGGCCTTGTACTCTTCTTGCTCCAAAATTGCCTTGAAGCGAGAGCCATGTGTTCATGATAATCATACTTAGTATCTTCAGGGTTGCTCTCATCTTGTTCCTCATCGTCCTCTTCTTCCACACTAACCTTGGCCTTCAAGGCAAGGTTGGGCTTCTTTGCTCTTTGAGAACATAACACCACATTGTCAGCGGTCTTGTCCAAGATGCTCATAGCCACAAACTCATCCAACACTTCACATGAGGACAAGGTGTGAAAGTCCGGCCTTTGACGAATGAAGGAGGACATGGCCTTGTGGTAAGGCATCATGGCCTTGAGAAATTTGCGCTTGATCCAATTGTCATCCGTATCCTTGCTCTCATGATCTCGGAGTGAGACCGCGAGAGTATTCAATCTCCGATAGAGCTCACGAGGTTCTTCATCTTCTTTCATGGCAAACTCATCGGCTTCATCTTGCACTACTTCATAGTTGGAGCGTTGAATGCTAGCGCTTCCCCTGGAAAGAGAAACAACATGCCGCCATGCATCCTTGGCCATGGTGAAGGGTCGGAGATGAGCAAAATCTTCAGGTGGAATTGCATCTTGGATGATGAAGAGAGCATTCTCATTGAATTGATTATCCGCGGCTTCTCAAGGAGTGAAGTTGCTTCGGTCATGCGGATAGAAACCTTCTTCAATGATTCTCCAAAGGTTAGTATTAACATGGTTCAAATGCCGCTTAAAGCAATAAACCCAAGAATCAAAGTCCTTATTTTTGACAATCTTAGGGCGAGGACCGGCATGATTCAAATGGGTGGAAGGAATCGGTCCACCATAATTAAGTGGAGGTTCCACAAGGGAAAAGATGCCATTGCCATTTTTACCACTAGTAGAAGGAGCTTTTTCACTAGTAGCTTCCCCCTTGTCGGAGTTAGCATCCGTCACCTTGTCAGTGGGATCACCCACTTTTATCGGCACGGTAGATAGTTTAAGCCCTTCTAAGAATTTATTAAACATGCTTTCAACCTCGGTCGTCATGGAGGTTTTCAATGTGTCCAAAGCCGCATTGAATTCCTCATGAGAGACTGCGGTTCCCCCATCAGCCGTAGACGAGATCAGATTCACACCGGAGTGCTCCTCCCCACCGTCTACGGTGTCAACCATACTCTTTGGACGACAAAGTCCTTAATAAAGAGAGGAGGCTCTGATACCAATTGAAAGGATTGATATAGTTGACTAGAGGGGGGGGGGGGGTGAATAGGCAACTAACAATTTTTAGCTTTTCTTTATCAAATTAAACTTTGCATAAAAGTAGGTTGTCTAGATATGCAACTAGGTGAGCAACCTATATGATGCAACAACAACAAGCACACAAGCAAGCAAGGGAAAGACCACAATGAAACTTGCACAAGTAAAGGTAAGAGATAACCAAGAGTGGAACCGATGGAGACGAGGATGTGTTACCGAAGTTCCTTCCCTTTGAAGGGAAGTACGTCTCCGTTGGAGCGGTGTGGAGGCACAATGCTCCCAAAGAAGACACTAGGGCCACCATATTCTCCTCACGCCCTCACACAATGCAAGATGCCGTGATTCCACTATTGGTGCCCTTGGAGGCGGCGACCGAACCTTTACAAACAAGGTTGGGGCTATCTCCACAACTTAATTGGAGGCTCCCAACGACACCACGAAGCTTCACCACAATGGACTATGGCTCCGCGGTGACCTCAACCATCTAAGGTGCTCAAACACCCAAGAGTAACAAGATCTGCAAGTGATTAGTGGGGGGAATCAAATTTCTCTTGGTGGAAGTGTAGATCGGGGCCTTCTCAACCAATCCCGAGCAAATCAACAAGTTTGATTGGCTAGGGAGAGAGATCGGGCAAAAATGGAGCTTGGAGCAACAATGGAGCTTGGGGATGGAAGAGGTAAATCTTCTTGGAGAAGAAGACCCCTTTATATAGTAGGGGGACAATTCCAACCGTTACCCACCACTCAACCCGCGACCCGCGGTACTACCGCACCACTAGGGCGGTACTACCGTACGGTCCTGCGGTACTACCGCGGAGGACCGCGGTACTACCGTGGGCGCGGCAGAGCCTGGACCCGACCAGATGAGTACCGACAGGGTGCGGTAGAACCGCTGGCACGGTACTACCGCGGCCCTGTGCAGTACTACCGCATGGGAACCACCGTCCAGGCACTGTAGGCACGGATATAAAAAATTACATCCGTGACTACAACCCTAAGATTTTAGCGATGCAAAAATCCGACACGGTACTACCGCAACCAAGGTGCGGTACTACCGTGTAGGGTGCGGATGTAAAAAATTACATCTGCCCCTACTTCCGCTCATGCTGGTGTGCCTGGTCAGGCAGCACGGTACTACCGCACCAGAGCACGGTATACTACCACGTAGGGCGCGGATGTAAAAAATTACATCCGCCCCTACTACCGCTTGTGCAGCAGCGCCAGGCCAGAGCTCACGGTACTACCGCTCAGATGGAGCGGTACTACCGTGGGCGCCCATGGTACTACCGTGCAGGAGCCCGGTACTACCGCTAGTGCCTGCGGTAGTACCTCTCTATGGAGCAGTACTACTGCGAGCCTGTGAACAGCAACACTAGGAGTCCATCATTTTGCAGAGACACGGTGAGACGGAGGAAACTCCAAAGAGCCATAGGAAAGGCGGTGCAAAGGAACGTGTGTACGTGAGATTCCACCAAAACCTTTCCAACGCGGACCCCCTCTTAATAGTACGGCTTTCCTACGACTCAACCCCACCGAAAAGAAACGTAGATAAACACCGTCTTCAATAATCTTCGAGTAGCATCAAATCGTCTTGTGTTCAGTCATGATATATCTGAAAAGCTCAATGCACATGATTAGTCCGCAAAAGCATTGTCATTAATCACCAAAACTACTAAGGGACAAGTATGCCCTTACAAAGTGTCCATTTATAAAGCAGATCAAGCCTTCCTTCTCCTTTTTCTGGAATAATTACTTAAAAAAAGGCTTTCTCCTCGCTTTATATGTAAAGCACCGATCAACAATCATCCAGTACAAACACACGCCACCACAACACACGCACACACCCAAGACAGGATACGTAGGCGCTGAACGCAGCAACACCACTCCTAGCACTATCGCCGCAAAGAGATGAAGCCACATATGACGAACCATGGGCTCCAAGGCGGCGCCTTCAAGAAGGGAACGACACCGGAGCATCGCCACCGCCCGATCCAAGGATCAGAGTTTCCCTTGGAGCCGCATGACGGGCAATGAGAGCCGCGACGACGCCTTCAAGAAGGGAACGAGCTTCGCCGCCGCCGGTCCGTCCGAAGAAAGAACAGGTTCTCACCCCGGCCAACACTCACTGCCACCCAACGCCACACCCTGGCCACCATGCTGTCCACACGGCCATGGCCAGCGGGCAGCACCAAGCCACGGATTCTGCCCAAGAGCACCGCGCTACCACCACCAGGGCCGCCGCCCCGGCATCCAAGACCTAGACACCGCCTCACCCGAGACCCGCCGCTACCCAACCAAAGAGACGAGCGGAAAGGTCCCACCTTTCGCACCCCTGGGTGACCCCCAGCGTCGAGACCCAATAGGCCGACCAGAACTGGCATCCATTGGCCCGTCCTGTAGCCCCGAGCGCGAGACGAGCTCGGTCCTGCGGCACCGTGAGGGGGGGGGGGGCGAGGTCAGTCCTGCTGCATCGTGCGCAAGACGAGCTCGGTCCTGCTGCACCGTGCGCGAGACGAGCTCGGTCCTGCCGCACCGGGCGCGAGACGGGCGATGGACCGCGGCTGGGAGAGGGCTAGCCCTTCGATGGAAGTAGTGACTGGACAACAAGGAGAAGGGGCGAAGGTCGAAACGGTCCGAACGCAGACGAGCCGACGCCGGAAAAGTCGGCCGCTGCCGCAGTCAGAGCCGCCGAGCCACCATGAAGCCGCCACGACACCGGGAGGCCACCACCAACATCGGACCTCCCCGTGCTGCCGCCCACGGCCAGAGCAACGGCCACGCCCGGCCACTGCCCACCCACGTCTCCCGGTGAGCTCCAAGCGTCGGAGCCTTGTAAGAGATGCTGCTTCTAGGTTGCCTGGAAGAACTGGAACAAGAGCTGATGTTTGCACACCTCTCAAAGATTCACAGTACCTAAATCATGCAGAATCCTTGATCGCTTGCATTATGAGCGCGATCCTTGTGTGCTGTATGATAATGACAAAAAATTGTGGACCTATCTGCACAGGGGTAGGAGGAGGATTTTGAGGATGATGGCACATCATCTACGAAAAAGTGGAAGAGGCCAAGGAAAGATTCAGATCCCTGAATCCCCTGGTGCAGGAAACGATGATCCTGAGGATGAAGATAAGATCATTCAAGTTTGAAGTTCCCAAAATAAAGGACGGCTGATCAAGGTCATCATCAAAAACAAGAAATAGAAATACCTTATTTCATGTCACAGTATCACTCTCAGTAGAGAAATGAGACACTATCTTCTCAAGAAATTACTATTTTCACTTGGAAGCAGCAGAGTACATTTGTTCGTAAGAGTGAAATGTCACTCACAAATATATAGTTGATACTTCTAATAATCTTTTTTAGCATTTCTTAAACAAAAAATACCTAAACACCAAAGGAAGATGAACATAACATGAAGACTAAAAATCCACCATCACTAACATTCATAATTGTACAATGCCTCACATTTAGATTAATCAAGTTCTGTGAACCTAAAGTTTTAGAGAGTGTGCATATTTTTTCTGAATGATTGGAGTGCCCATAGATCCAAGCAAAACACTCATCAAACATTATTTTCACATCTCCAGCATCATCCTTCTTTAATCCGTTCTTACCCACAATCCATTGGTGAACTGTAAGCAAAGCAAGAAATCGATCAGCAACCCAGCACATGCCGGTGACACGTTCTGGCCGGCTTTTGACCCAGCATGGTAAAACGCATCTTGCCGCTTTGCCTCCTCTCGGCGCCATCGATATCATTGCAATCAAAATTACGCCCTGAAGATTATCTGTGTCAGCAATTCATTCAAGGTTCAAATATTTAGCAGAGCTCATATTACAGGGGTACCTCTGTCTAAATAATTGAGCCATGCAAATATTACAATGATTGGAAAGGGAAGTGTAGGACAAGAACAATGTAGCCTATAACAGACTCTACAACCATCCATAAATCAACAAATACAACATGATACGAAACAAGCTGAATATTTCTAGAAGATATTTATGAGTTTACAACAGTACAACACTTACATTAGAACTGATCTGCTCTCCAATAGAAAATGTCAGGTTCAAGTGGCCAAACTTTTCACGAAGCACCAACATCATTTCAGGCTGAATGTTATGTACCTAAACAAAATGAGCCAACTCAGTTCCATGCATATCATGTGATTCCTTATCTGTGCTTTGTACTCCAAAGATCATCTAAAAGAAGTAAAAATTAAACTAAGATGTAAAAAAAAGGACCAACAACAACAACAACAGAAACATGATGGTTCAGCTCTCCACATACTGTTTCAAGAGTTATCTCGACGATAAGGAGATCTGAATCTCCCAGCTTCTTGTACTGCAACTTCGTTGGTTCTGGCTGCAGACGCGTCTCGGGTGCCATCTTCGGGTATGTTGGGCACTCAACCCTGGTAAGGTATTTCCGTAGGATGAGGAAATTGCAGCAAACGCGGATAGCACCATTTGTCACATATACTGTTGTCGAATTTTTTTTGTTGCATATACTGAAACCCCTGTTCTTGCACATTCCAATAAACATATCAAGAAGCAAAAAATCGATGTGTGAAATGATGAAAAAATATAATAACAAATAGGATACCTTGAGCTCTGAGGTATTGTTGCATCTTCATCTTTCCGTTTCCTCTTCGAATTTGTATGCCCATTTTCTAGATTGTGGTTGGATGTTACATTTTTTCCAGGCTGATAAGCACAATGCACCTCTTATTACAGCTAACTACTTGTTCTTACAAGATGGCTTGTACCTTATCACACTTCTCAAATGATCACGTTCTTCTTGACTACAGTTTCTTCATGTAGGTCACACATCATTCCACTCCTGAACTCTATGAATGTATCCCTGAGCAAACATTTACTCTGTCAATAAAGAGCTAGCACTGGTAGGAATTGTAAGACAGGATTCTGCACTGACCTTTTAATTGCATATCCAAGTCTGCAATGTAATGAGGAGTTAAGTTAATAAATTCCTGCAAATATCACATAGCATCATTACTAAGACGTCAAAAACCATCGGCAAAAGCAGCACAAGAGAGAATGCCACACGGTCTCCATTGATTATGGCTTCAGACAAGGTGAGTAACAGTGCGGTCACAACGAACTCTGAATCCAAGCAGACTGTACTGCTGAATCCAAGCAGGCTGGGTACCTGATTTGCAGAGCTGCTCGGAGACCTTGACTAGATCAGATCCCTCCACCATGCCCACTGTCGCATTCTGCTACCACATGAAAAATCAGAGAATAGAGCAAGCAATTCTTGCTTGATTATCATGTGAACAAGGGAATCGACAAGAGGAACAGAGGGTCACATTTGGGCCTCACCTCGCACAGTGCATCATGAACTTGAACATCTCCAGCATCATATCCTTGCGAGTGAGGAAACCAAATCAGCGAACCAAGCCTACCAAATCGAAATGAACAGAGAGAGAGAACTTATTTTAGCAGCATAAACAAACGCATACTAAAATTCCTGAAACTGCAATCTTTGGGAGCCTAAGATGGTATGCTACTATTGCTAGTGCAGACCAAGCTTATTCATTTAGCCATCCACTCAGTCTGTTGTCCACCACAACTAAGAAATTTTTTGAAGCAAGGGAAAAAGATCTGCTGCCATGACTGATGGATGGCACATAACAAATAAATCTTACATGTAGAGTAGAGTATATGCTGCCTCGCGTGGTTTGAATCCAATACACGGACGTGGTTTGGATCCACAAAAGGGGAAATTTGTGCTCCTATACGTACATCAAGTGTCGGAGGAACACGACCGAGGAAGCACTGGCCGCCCCTCCTCTCCCGGCATGCGAGCGTGCAGAAGGCGAGCTTCGTCTTGGGCAGCGTGGTCGTCCACCTCGAGGACGAGCGCGTGAGTTGCACCCTAGGTTGCAGCCAGCTTGAACCCGTGCTTCTGGACCATGCCCTTGACCAAGTTAGAGGCGTCGTGGCACGGATCAAGGAGCGCTGCCGCCTGGCCGTCTCAATTTGAGAGCGGCAATGAAGGAGAAGAGGCGAGAATGAGGGGACGGCGTCTCAATTTGAGAGCGGCAATGAAGGAGAAGAGGAGAGAATGAGGGGATGGGGTGCGGCAGCGCCACGGCGGCAACCCTAGGCAGGAGGAAGAGGGGAAAAGGCCGCTGCCCATCTGAGGATCAATATTTTTCTCTCTTTTTGTCTCTTCCTTCGGCACTGTTGAGATGACATGGCTAACGCGAGCGGCCGCGCTTTGTGCGACGCTTATTGTGTTTGATAGCAGCACTTGTAGACAGCAACACATCGTAATTCGTAAACAGCAACGTATTCCCATAAATAGCAGCACTTACTCATAGACAACAACACATAAAAACAGCAACACACTCATAAACAGCAATGCATAGTCATTCATTTTAAGTTCACAAACTCACGACAAAGTATGGAGGTAATTTGACCATACATAAGGCCACAAATTAAGCATCACAATAAAGTTTTGATATTGTAACAAGTTCAACTAAAATAAACTTGAGCAATCCAGCAATAGCACAACGAAGACCGTAGCGCAATAAGTCTTTAGTCTTGAGCATAACTCGACGAGACCATATCTCTACGTCTCAAAGGGCCAAGTCCTAGTTGGAAACATGAATATAGTCAATGTTTAGGATCTTCCTTGTAGAAGGTACAGTCAAATACTCAATTGGCAAAGGAATGTGTTGGTGAGTACTAACCACATGAGGAGATAGTGATTAGCAATAGTTAAATAAATTGTAAATTTGAACAAAGTACATTATTTGCTCACCTTTTTGTTTGTTTCTAAGCCAATCTTGGGAGCATATCAAAACTTCCACCATATTAGGAGTTAGGCCGATCCTATGCCCACTAAGTATTCTGCCACTTGTACTAAAGGCCGACTTTGAAGCAACTGTTGTCACGGGAATAGAAAAAATATCTCTGCCGACCTTCCTTAATGTTCGATATCTTGTTCCAGCTACTTTCCACGGATCCAACACACTAAATACTTTTGTGTATGGCACTAGGACATCTGTCAAGTATATATCTATATCAGCTTGTAGCCGAGCTGCTGTAGGACTTTGCTTGGCAACAATGTCATTGAAGATGTTCACAATGGCTGGAGCTTTCATCGAAGAAATCTGTTCTTCACATGGTTTATATTTCATCTACTTCCACTTCATACTCCTCTATGAATGAATGCAGTCTACCAACTAATGCATCAACCAACTCCACACACTCATAAGAAGATGGCTCAGTTCCATGGAGCATGGCAAAGCAAGCTATCAACATATGCCTCTTGTAACGAGGATCAAGAAGTGTAGCCATCCCCATTAGATCTTGAATGTCCTTCCAATACTTATCAGATTTAGTAGTCATTTCCTCAAAGAGTTTTTTATAACTGGATTGCTAGAAGTGGCCCACTGTCTCATTTTCATTTTAATCTCACATATTTTAGGGAAGTAAACATTAGAAGTCACATAATCAGTTCCCGAAAACAACTTAGTTATCTCATAGAATAATCCACCATCATCATGAATCCTGCTTCGAGACGAGAGGTAACTTCTTGATCTTCCTCCATGGCATCTATCCTTTTCAAGTCGGCCTCCATCTCATCCTCCATTGATGGTCCAAAGTGATAAGCATCGCTATTTGCTCCTGGACCCGGTGTCGGGTGAGATACTCGACTCTCCCCGACTGACTCCTGAGAAGACATCTTGCTCTTAATCTGCAACAGGAACTGCTCGAAATGAAAACAGAGGATATTTGCGTGATACGGTGGTCAAAGCCTTCGGGAGATTATATAATGAATTTTTACCGACCAAAATACGTAACATGCAAGAAAACAGAGTCCAGGAGGCACACGAGGTGACCACGAGACAGGGGGCGCACCCAGGAAGGGTGGGCGCGCCCTCCTGTCTCGTGGAGGCCTCGTGTCCTTCTCGGACTACTTATTTCTTTCTAAAATTCTTTAATATTCCAAAACTAATAAAAATTGCCATTAGAGTTGTTTTGGAGTCGGTTTACTTACCGTACCACATACCTATTCCTTTTCGGAGTCTGGAACGTTCTGGAAAGTGTCCCTTATGTATTCCTCCAGGGTTACGGTCTCAATAATATTAGTTTCAACATTGATAGGATTACCTGAAATATAATGTTTAATTCTTTGACCGTTCACCACCCTCAAACTTGTACCTTCGAAGTTGTTGATTTTTATGGCACCGGAACGATAGACCTCCTCGATAACGTAAGGACCTTACCATTTAGAGAGAAGTTTTCCTGCAAAAAATCTTAAACAAGAGTAGAATAATAACACATAATCACCTACGTTAAATTCTCGCTTTTGTATCCTTTTATCATGCCAACGTTTGACTTTTTCTTTGAATAGCTTGGCATTCTCATAGGCTTGGGTTCTCCATTCATCAAGTGAGATAATATCAAATAACCTCTTCTCACCGGCAAGTTTGAAGTCATAATTGAGCTCTTTAATAGCCCAATATGCTTTATATTCAAGTTCTAGAGGTAAATGACATGCTTTTCCATAAACCATCTTATACGGAGACATACCCATAGGATTTTTGTATGCAGTTCTATAGGCCCATAATGCATTTTTTGGACCAATTCTTTCTAGATCTATTCACAGTCTTTTGCAAAATTAATTTGAGCTCTCTATTGCTCAACTCTACTTGACCACTAGACTGCGGGTGGTAAGGAGATGCGATTCTATGATTAATATCATACTTAGCAAGCATCTTACGGAAAGCACCATGAATAAAATGTGAACCACCATCAGTCATAAGATATCTAGGGACTCCAAACCTCGGAAAAATAACTTCTTTAAGCATTTTAATAGAAGTGTTATGATCAGCACTACTAGTTGGAATAGCTTCTACCCACTTAGTAACGTAATCAACATCAACTAAAATATGTGTGTAACCATTAGAGGCAGGAAAAGGTCCCATATAATCAAAGCCCCAAACATCAAATGGTTCAATAAAAAGAGAACAATTCATAGGCATTTCTTGACGTCTACTAGTATTACCAATTCTTTGACATTCATCACAAGATAAGACAAACTTACGAGCATCTTTGAAGAGAGTAGGCCAATAAAAACCGGATTGCAATACCTTATGTGCAGTTCTATCTCCAGCGTGGTGTCCTCCATATGATTCAGAGTGACACTTGCGTAGGATCTGTTCCTGTTCATGCTCAAGTACACAATGTCTAATAACACCATCTACTCCTTCTTTATAAAGGTGTGGATCATCCCAGAAGTAATGTCTTAAATCATAAAAGAACTTTTTCTTTTGCTGGTATGTGAAACTAGGTGGTATAAATTTAGCAACTATGTAATTAGCATAATCAGCATACCAAGGAGCAGTACGAGAAGCATTAATGACCGCTAATTGTTCATCAGGAAAGATATCATCAATAGGCAGTGGGTCATCAAGAACATTTTCTAACCTAGACAAGTTGTCTACAACGGGGTTCTCAGCTCCCTTTCTATCAATAATATGCAAATCAAATTCTTGGAGCAAGAGAACCCATCTAATGAGTCTAGGCTTAGCATCTTTCTTTTCCATAAGATATTTAATAGCGGCATGATCGGTGTGAATAGTAACTTTGGAATCAACAATATAAGGTCTAAATTTATCACATGCAAACACAACTGCTAAGAACTCTTTTTCAGTAGTAGCATAATTTCTCTGGGCAGTATCAAGAGTCTTACTAGCATACTGGATAACATTCAATTTCTTATCAACTCTTTGCCCTAGAACATCACCTACAGCATAATCACTAGCATCACACATAATTTCAAAGGGTAAATTCTAATCAGGTAGCTGAACAATAGGTGAAGTGATCAAAGCTTTCTTAATTATTTCAAATGCTTCTACACAATCATCATCAAAGACAAAAGGAATATCTTTTTGCAATAAACTAGTCAGAGGCCTAGAGATTTTAGAAAAGTCCTTAATGAACCTCCTATAGAAACCAACATGACCAAGAAAACTTCTTATACCTTTTATGTCCTTGGGACATGGCATCTTTTCAATAGCATCAACTTTGGCTTTATCGACTTCAATACCTCTCTCAGAAATCTTATGCCCCAAGACAATGCCTTCATTAACCATAAAGTGACACTTTTTCCAATTCAAGACGAGACTATTGTCTTCGCATCTCTGCAAAACTTGATCAAGGTTGCTCAAGAAATCATCAAAAGAGGATCCATAGATGGAGAAATCATCCATGAATACCTTACAAATCTTTTCACAAAAGTCAGAGAATATAGCCACCATGCATCTTTGAAAGATAGCAGGTGCATTACATAAACCAAAAGGCATACGTCTATAAGCAAAAGTACTGAAAGGGCAGGTAAAAGTAGTTTTTGATTGATCCTTCGCTGATACAGGTATTTGAGAGAAAGCAGAATAACCATCTAGAAAGCAGAAATGTGTGTGTTTGGATAGTCTTTCTAGCATTTGATCAATAAAAGGTAAAGGGTAATGATCTTTCTTAGTAGCTTTATTTAATTTACGGAAATAAATTACCATCCTATAACCTGTAATAATTCTTTGCAGGATCAATTCATCTTTATCATTAGGAACGACAGTAATACCTCCCTTTTTAGGAACACAATGGACAGGACTTACCCAATCACTATCAGCAACGGGATAAATTATACCTGCCTCAAGGAGCTTTAGTATCTCCTTTCTTACCACTTCTTTAATCTTAGGATTCAATCATCATTGTGGATCTCTAACTGGTTTGGGATCGTCCTCCAAATTGATTTTGTGTTGGCATAAAGTGGGACTAATGCCCTGGAGATCATCCAGAGTATATCCGATAGCAGCACGGTGCTTCTTCAGAGTTTTCAATAATCTTTCTTCTTCTTGCTCTGAAAGGTTAGCACTAATAATAACAAGGTATAATTTCTTTTCATCAAGATAAGCATACTTAAGATTATTAGGTAATGGTTTGAGTTCAAACACAGGATCACCCTTGGGTGGAGGGGGATCCCCTAGAATTTCAACGGGTAGGTCGTGTTTCAGCATAGGTTCCTGTTGAAGGAACACTTTATCTATTTCCCTTCTTTCCTTCATAAACATATCATTTTCATGGTCTAGCAAATATTATTCTAATGGATCAGTAGGAGGCACGGCAATAGAAGCAATACCAATAATCTCATCCTTACTAGGTGATTCTCTATCACGAGGTTGTCTATGAAACTTAGCAAAATTAAATTCATGAGACATACCCTCTAAGCCAATTGTAACAGTATCCTTTTCACAATCAATCTTAGCATTAACTGTATTCAAGAAGGGTCTACCAAAAATGATGGGACAAAAATCATCTTGTGGGGAATCAAGAACAAGAAAATTAGAAGGGTGTTTGACCTTCCCACACAAGACTTCAACATCTCTAACTATCCCAACTGGTTTAATGGTATCCCTATTAGCAAGCTTAATAGTAACATCAATATCTTCTATTTCAAAGGGTGCAATATCATGCATAATTTCTTTATATAAGTCATAGGGTATTGCACTAGCACTAGCACCCATATCACATAAGCCATGATAATAATGATCTCCTATTTTAACAGAAATAACAGGCATGCCTACCAGAGGTCTATGTATCTTAGTATCATGTCTAACAATATTAGCAGTCTCACCATAGAAATAAATAACATGCCCATCTAAATCATCATCCAAGAGATCTTTAACCATAGCAATACTAGGTTCAACTTTAATTTGCTTAGGAGGTGTATAAGTCCTAGTATTACTCTTACGAACTACAGTCGAAGTTTTAGCATGATCCTTTATCCTAAAAGGAAAAGGAGGTTTCCCAACATAAGTAGTAGGAACAATAGGATCACTATAAGTGACAGTCTTTTCTTCAACTGTAATAGGTGCAACCACTTTTACTTCAACGGGAGGATTATATTTAAACCACTTCTCCTTAGGGAGATCAACGTGAGTAGCAAAAGATTCACAGAAAGAAGCTACTATCTCAGAGTCAAGTCCATACTTAGCGCTAAATCCATGAAAAGCATCGGTATCCATAAAAGATTTAACACAATCAAACTTAGGTGTTATACCTGACTCCTCACCATCGTCGGAACCCCAATCTTCAGAGTTGCATTTAATTCTTTCCAATAAGTCCCATTTGAATTCAATAGTCTTCAGCATATAAGAACCAACACAGGAAGTATCGAGCATGTTGCGATCATTGAGAGAAAGCCGAGCATAAATTTTTTGAATAATCATTTCTCTAGAAAGCTCATGATTGGGGCATGAATATAACATTAACTTAAGCCTCCCTCAAGCTTGAGCGATGCTTTCTCCTTTGCGAGGCCAGAAATTATATATGTAATTACGATCACGATGAACAAGATGCATAGGATAGAACTTCTGGTGAAATTCCAACTTCAATCATTTATAATTCCAAGATCTCGTGTCATCACATAGCCTATACCATGTCAATGCATCTCCCTTCAAAGATAAAGGGAAGACCTTCCTTTTGACAGCATCATCGGGAATACGTGCAAGCTTAAATAATCCACAAACTTCATCCACAAAGATAAGGTGTAAATCGGGATGCAATGTTCCATCTCCTGCAAAGGGATTAGCTAGCAGTTTCTCTATCATACCCGAAGGAATCTCAAAGTAAATATTTTCAGTAAGTTCAGTAGGTTGAGGAGCAACTCTTTGCTCTTCTGGTCGGGGTGAGGATACCCCAAACAAGCCCCTCAAAGGATTAGTTTCCATAGTAACAAGTAACAGAAAATTTCAGCACACTATATAAATGTTTCCTTACCAAGTTCCACTCACCAAAAGCGCTACGCTCCCCGGCAACGGCGCCAGAAAAGAGTCTTGTTGACCCACAAGTGTAGGGGATCTATCATAATCCTTTAGATAAGTAAGAGTGTCAAACCCAACAAGGAGCAGAAGGAAATGATAAGCGGTTTTCAATAAGGTTTTCTTTGCAAGCACTGAAATTATAGGTAACAGATAGTTTTGTGATAAGATAAATTGTAACGAGTAACAAGCAATGAAAGTAAATAAAGTGCAGAAAGGTGGCCCAATCCTTTTTGTAGCAAAGGATAAGCCTGGACAATTTCTTATAATGAGAAAAGAGCTCCCGAGGACACATGGGAATTATCGTCAAGCTAGTTTTCATCACGCTCATATGATTCGCGTTCGGTACTTTGATAATTTGATATATGGGTGGACCGGTGCTTGGGTACTGCCCTTACTTGGACAAGAATCCCACTTATGATTAACCCCTATTGCAAGCATCCACAACTACAAAAGAAGTATTAAGGTAAACCTAACCAGAACATTAAACATATGGATCCAAATCAGCCCCTAACGAAGCAACATGTAAACTAGGGTTTAAGTTTCTGTCACTCTAGCAACCCATCATCTACTTATTACTTCCCAATGCCTTCCTCTAGGCCCAAATAATGGTGAAGTGTACTGTAGTCGACGTTCACATAACACCACTAGAGGAGAGACAACATACATCTCATCAAAATATTGAACGAATACCAAATTCACATGACTACTAATAGCAAGACTTCACCCATGTCCTCAGGAACGAATATAACTAATCACAAAGCATATTCATGTTCATAATCAGAGGAGTAATAATATGCATTAAGGATCTGAACATATGATCTTCCACCAAGTAAACCAATTAGCATCAACTACAAGGAGTAATCAACACTACTAGCAACCCACATGTACCAATTTGTGGTTTTGATACAAGATTGGATACAAGAGATGAACTAGGGTTTTGAGAGGAGATGGTGCTAGTGAAGATGTCGATGGAGATTGACCCCCTCCCGATGAGAGGATCGTTGGTGATGACGATGGTGATGATTTCCCCCTCCCGGAGGGAAGTTTCCCCGACAGAACAGCTCTGCCCGAGCTCTAGATTGGTTCCGCTAAGGTTTCACCTCGTGGCGGCGGAGTTTCATCCCATAAGCTTGCCCATGATTTTTTTCCAGGGTAAAAGCCTTCATATAGAAGAAGATGGACACCGGGGGGCCACCAGGGGGCCCAGGAGACAGGGGGGCGCCCAGTAGGAGTGGGCGCGTCCCCCACCCTCCTGGCCAGGGTGTGCCCCCCCCGGTGTTTCTTTCGCTCAATAATTCTTATTAATTCCAAAAATAAGTTCCATGGAGTTTCCGGATTTTTGGAGTAGTGCAGAATAGGTTTTCAATGTTTGCTCCTTTTCCAGCCAGAATTCCAGCTGTCGGCATTCCCCCTCTTCATGGCAAACCTTGTAAAATAAGAGAGAATAGCCATAAGTATTGAGATATAATGTGTAATAATAGCCCATAATGCAATAAATATTGATATAAAAGCATGATGCAAAATGGACGTATCACACGTGTACTACCTTGGTCTTCCAACAAAGAGTGTACATTGGGTAAAAAAAGAGTGTACATCTACACTTCCAATGCATTTAGCCTTTAATCTAAATCAATATTGATTTACTAATGCACCAACTTGTGCTCTAGGTATAGGCTACATGTCTATCCTTAATTACAGCAAGCAACAACCTTCATTTAATCTTCTTCTCTCAATGGTCGCATGCACACATAAGTCTGCTACTTTTGGGCGTTAATTATGCCCTGGTCAATGTGTAAATCTCTAAATGTACAGCCTTTCACGGACGTAGGGAGTAGGTTGAGCACTTGAGCGTGAGCGTGTGTGTTGTGTCATGTGTTGTGTGTCGCATGGGTGCGTGAGTGTTGCGTGCATCCATGTGTACGATAGAGTTTTGCATGTTTCATGCATGCATGCATGCATGCATGAGGCTTTTACTCCCTCCCATTGACATGTTCATATTTCAAGCTTCCTCTGTTCCCTCCATATGGTGATACTCCCTCTGTTCCTAAATATGGAGTAAAAGCCTCCCTTTGTTCCCAAATACAGAGTATTTGCCTTTCTAGAGATTTCAACAAGTGACTACGTACGGAGCAAAATGAGTGAAGTGAGCGTAGGGGCATAGGGATACTGTAGATAGGAAGCCTTCGCAAGCGATTATTCCCCATCTCGGTCAGAGAGAACTATTCAACTAGTCTTCACAGTGAAGTGAAAGTACACGCTGCAGCAGATGGGACACTTAATTAATAAGCTGAACTAGCGTGTTGGTGTTACTAAATAAGCCTTACCAAGTACTGCCATCATGTCTGCCAGTAGAGCACGCTTCTGCAAATACACCTACGCACCTCTCTCCTCCATTAACTGACATATGGGACCTCTTGAGGTAGACCCACATGTCATCAGTGTAACTATTTACACTCCGAAGGATGGTATATCCTGGAAGTAGTACTAGTAGAATTGAGATTTAATGCACTTTCTTCCCCGTCTTTCACTCTTCTTCCTCCTCTCTTCTTCTTCCTCCTCTCTTCCCCATCATCGGCCGCACACCATTTCCCCCTGTTCACTAGAGGCAATAAGAAAGTTATAATTTATTTCCTTATTTCATGATAAATGTTTATTATTCATGCTAGAATTGTATTAACCGGAAACTTAGTACATGTGTGAATACATAGACAGAACATAGTGTCCCTAGTATGCCTCTACTTGACTAGCTCGTTGATCAAAGATGGTTATGTTTCCTAACCATAGACATGTGTTGTCATTTGATGAACGGGATCACATCATTAGAAGAATGATGTGATGGACATGACCCATCCATTAGCTTAGCATTATGATCGTTACAGTTTCATTGCTACTGCTCTCTTCATGACTTATACATGTTCCTCATACTATGAGATTATGCAACTCCCGAATACCGGAGGAACACTTTGTGTGCTACCAAACGTCACAACGTAAATGAGTGATTACAAAGGTGCTCTACAGGTGTCTTCGAAGGTGTTTGTTGGGTTGGCATAGATCGAGATTACGATTTGTCACTCCGTGTTTCGGAGAGGTATCTCTGGGCCCTCTCGGTAATACTCATCACTATAAGCCTTGCAAGCATTGTGACTAATGATTTAGTTGTGGGATGAGGAACGAGTAAAGAGACTTGCCGGTAACGAGATTGAACTAGGTATGATGATACCGACGATCGAATCTCGAGCAAGTAACATACTGATGACAAAGGGAACAACGTATGTTGTTATGCGGTTTGACCGATAAAGATCTTCGTAGAATATGTAGGAGCCAATATAAGCATCCAGGTTCAGGTATTGTTTATTGATCGGAGACATGTATCGGTCATGTCTATATAGTTCTCGAACCCATAGAGTCCGCACGCTTAACATTTCGATGACGATTAGTATTATGAGTTATGTGTTTTGATGACCGAAGTTTGTTCGGAGTCCCGGATGAGATCACGGACATGATGAGGAGTCTCGAAATGGTCGAGAAATAAAGATTGACATATTGGATGGCTATATTCGGACACCGAAAGTGTTCCGGAGAAGTTTCGGATAAAACCAGAGTATCGAAGGGTTACCAGAACCCCCCGGGGGAACTAATGGGCCTCATAGGCCTTAGTGGAGAAGAGAGAGGGCCGGCCAGGAGGTGGCGCGTGCCCCCTTGCCCCAATCCGAATTGGACAAGGGGAGGGGGCGGTGCCCCCCTCCTTCCTTCTCTCCTCCTCCTTCTTCCCCCCTTCTTTAACTTGGAATAGGAAAGGGGGGCAAATCCTACTAGGTTTGGAGTCCTAGTAGGACACCCCCCATGGTGCGCCTTCCCTCTTGGCTGGCCTCCTCCTCACCCTCCTTTATATACGTGGCCAAGGGGCACCCCATAGACACACAAGTTGATCTTTTAGCCGTGTGCGGTGCCCCCCTCCACAGTTACACACCTCAGTCATATCGTCGTAGTGCTTAGGCGAAGCCCTGCGCCGGTAACTTCATCATCACCGCCACCACGCAGTCATGCTGACGAAACTCTCCCTCAACCTCAACTGGATCAAGAGTACGAGGGATGTCATCAAGCTGAACGTGTGCTGAACACGGAGGTGCCAAACGTTCGGTGCTTGGATCGGTTGGATCACGAAGACGTTCGACTATATCAACCACATTAACTAAACACTGTTGGGGAACGTAGTAATTTCAAAAATTTCCTACGCACACGCAAGATCATGGTGATGCATAGCAATGAGAGGGGAGAGTGTAATCTACATACCCTTGTAGACCGAAAGCGGAAGCGTTAGCACAACGCGGTTGATGTAGTCGTACGTCTTCACGATCCGACCGATCCAAGCACCGAACGTACGGCACCTCCGAGTTCAGCGCATGTTCAGCTCGATGACGATCCCCGGGCTCCGATCCAGCAAAGCTTCGGGGATGAGTTTCGTCAGCATGATGGCGTGGTGACGATGATGATGCTCTACCGGCGCAGGGCTTCGCCTAAACTCCGCGACGATATGACCGAGGTGGAATATGGTGGAGGGGGGCACCACACACGGCTAAGGAACGATCCGTAGATCAACTTGTGTGTTATGGGGTGCCCCCTGCCCCCGTATATAAAGGAGGGAGGGGGAGGTGCGGCCGGCCCCCTTGGGGTGCGCCTGGAGGAGTCCTACTCCCACCGGGAGTAGGACTCCCCCCTCTTGCCTTGGTGGAGAAGGAAAGGTGGAGGGGAAAGAGGAAAGGGGGGCGCTGCCCCCCCTTCCTTGTACTATTCGGACTAGGGGGAGGGGGCACGTGGCCTGCCCTGGCCGGCCCTCCTCTTCTCCCTCATGGCCCACTAAGGCCCATTAACCCCCGGGAGGGTTCCGGTAACCCCCCGGTGTTCCGGTAAAATCCCGATTTCACCCGGAACCTTTCCGATGTCCAAACATAGGCTTCCAATATATCAATCTTTATGTCTCGACCATTTCGAGACTCCTCATCATGTCCGTGATCACATCCGGGACTCCGAACAAACTTCGGTACATCAAAACTTATAAACTCATAATAAAACTGTCATCGTAACGTTAAGCGTGCGGACCCTACGGGTTCGAGAACTATGTAGACATGACCTAGAACCATTCTCGGTCAATAACCAATAGCGGGACCTGGATGCCCATATTGGTTCCTACATATTCTACGAAGATCTTTATCGGTCAAACCGCATAACAACATACGTTGTTCCCTTTGTCATCGGTATGTTACTTGCCCGAGATTTGATCGTCGGTATCCAATACCTAGTTCAATCTCGTTACCGGCAAGTCTCTTTACTTGTTCCGTAATGCATCATCCCGTAACCAACTCATTTGGTCACATTGCTTGCAAGGCTTATAATGATGTGCATTACCGAGAGGGCCCAGAGATATCTCTCCGACAATCGGAGTGACAAAACCTAATCTCGAAATATGCCAACTCAACATGTACCTTCGGAGACACCTGTAGTACTCCTTTATAATCACCCAGTTACGTTGTGACATTTGGTAGTACCCAAAGTGTTCCTCCGGTAAACGGGAGTTGCATATTTCTCATAGTTACAGGAACATGTATAAGTCATGAAGAAAGCAATAGCAACATACTAAACGATCAAGTGCTAGGCTAACGGAATGGGTCATGTCAATCACATCATTCTCCTAATGATGTGATCCCATTAATCAAGTGACAACACATGTCTATGGTTAGGAAACATAACCATCTTTGATTAATGAGCTAGTCAAGTAGAGGCATACTAGTGACTATATGTTTGTCTATGTATTCACACATGTATCATGTTTCCGGTTAATACAATTCTAGCATGAATAATAAACATTTATCATGAAATAAGGAAATAAATAATAACTTTATTATTGCCTCTAGGGCATATTTCCTTCAGTCTCCCACTTGCACTAGAGTCAATAATCTAGTTCACATCGCCATGTGATTTAACACCAATATTCACATCTGCATGTGATTAATACCCATAGTTCACATCATCATGTGATCAACACCCAAAGGGTTTACTAGAGTCAATAATCTAGTTCACATCGCTATGTGATTAACACCCAAAGAGTACTAAGGTATGATCATGTTTTGCTTGTGAGAGAAGTTTAGTCAACGGGTCTGTCACATTCAGAGCCGTATGTATTTTGCAAACATTCTATGTCTTCAATGCTCTGCATGGAGCTACTCTAGCTTAATTGCTCCCACTTTCAATATGTATCTAGTTTGAGACTTAGAGTCATATAGATTAGTGTAAAAGTTTGCACCGATGTAACTTTTACAACGAACTCTTTTATCACCTATATAATCGAGAAACATCTCCTTAGTCCTTACTAAGGATATTCTTGACTGCTGTCCAGTGATCTACTATTAGATCAAAATTGTATTCCTTTGCCAAACTCAGAGCAAGGTATACAATATGTCTGGTTCACAGCATAGCATACTTTATAGAACCTATGACTGAGGCATAGGGAATGACTTTTCATTCTCTTTCTATTTTTCTGCCATGGTCGGGTCTTGAGTCTTACTCAACTTCACACCTTGCAACACAGGCAATAACTCCTTATTTGAATGTTCCATTTTGAACTATTTCAAAAATTTATCAAGGTATGTATTCATTGAAAAATCTTATCAAGCGTCTTGATCTATCTATATAGATCTTGATGCTCAATGTGTAAGCAGCTTTACCGAGGTCTTTCTTTTAAAGAACTCCTTTCAAACACTCCTTTATGCTTTGCAGAATAATTCTACATTATTTCCGATCAACAATATGTCATTCACATATACTTATCAGAAATGCTGTAGTGCTCCCACTCACTTTCTTGTAAATACAGGCTTCACCGTAAGTCTGTATAAAACTATATCCTTTGATCAATTTATCAAAGCATATATTCCAACTCCGAGATGCTTGCACCAGTCCATAGATGGATCGCTGGAGCTTGCAAATTTTGTTAACACCTTTAGGATCGACAAAACCTTCTGGTTGCATCATATACAACTCTTCTTTAATAAATCCATTAAGGAATGCAATTTTGTTTATCCATTTGCCAGATTTCATAAAATGCGGCAATTGCTAACATGATTCTGACAGACTTAAGCATAGATACGAGTGAAAAACTCTCATCGTAGTCAACACCTTGAATTTGTCGAAAACCTTTTGTGACAATTCTAGCTTTGTAGATAGTAACACTATCAGTGTCCGTCTTCCTCTTGAAGATCCATTTAATCTCAATGTCTCGCCGATCATTGGGCAAGTCAATCAAAGTCCATACTTTGTTTTTCATACATGGATCTTATCTCAGATCTCATGGCCTCAAGCCATTTTGCGGAATCTGGGCTCACCATCGCTTCTTCATAGTTCGTAGGTTCGTCATGGTCTAGTAACATAACTTCCAGAACAGGATTACCGCACCACTCTGGTGCGGATCTTACTCTGTAAGACCTACGAGGTTCTGTAGTAACTTAATCTGAAGTTTCATGATCATCATCATTAACTTCCTCACTAATTGGTGTAGTTGTCACAGGAGCAGATTTCTATGATGACCTAATTTCCAATAAGGGAGCAGGTACAGTTACCTCATCAAGTTCTACTTTCCTCCCACTCACTTCTTTCGAGAGAAACTTCTTCTCTAGAAAGGATCCATTCTTGGCAAGGAATGTTTTGCCTTCGGATCTGTGATAGAAGGTGTACCCAACAGTTTCCTTTGGGTATTCTATGAAGACGCACTTCTCCGATTTGGGTTCGAGCTTATCAAGTTGAAAACCTTTTTCATATAAGCATCGCAACTCCAAACTTTAAGAAACGACGGCTTAGGTTTACTGCAAAAACCATAGATCATACGGCGTCGTCTCAATGGATTTAGATGGTGCCCTATTAAACGTGAATACAGCTGTCTCTAATGCATAACCCCAAAACGATAGTGGTAAACTGATAAGAGATATCATAGATCGCACCATATCTAGTAAAGTACGATTACGACTTTCGGACACACCATTACATTGTGGTGTTCCAGGTGGCGTGAGTTTGTGAAACTATTCCACATTGTTTCAAATGAAGACCAAACTCATAACTCAAATATTCGTCTCCACGATCAGATCATAGAAACTTTATTTTTCTTGTTACGATGATTTTTCCACTTCACTCTGAAATTCTTTGAACTTTTCAACTATTTCGGACTTATGTTTCATCAAGTAGATATACCCATATCTGCTTAAATCATTTTGTGAAGGTCAGAAAATAATGATACTTGCCACGAGCATCAACACTCATTGGATCGCATACATCGGTATGTATTATTTCCAATAAGTCAGTAGCTTGTTCCATTGTTCCGGAGAATGGAGTTTTAGTCATCTTGCCCAAAAGGCATGGTTCGCAAGCATCAAATGATTCATAACCAAGTGATTTCGAAAATCCCGTCAGCATGGAGTTTCTTCATGCGCTTTACACCAATATGACCTAAACAGCAGTGCCACAAATAAGTTGCACTATCATTATTAACTTTGCATATTTTGATTTAAATATTATGAATATGTGTATCACTATGATCGAGGTCCAGTGAACCATTTTCATTGGGTGTGTAACCATATAAGGTTTTATTCATGTAAACAGAACAACAATTTATTCTCTTACTTAAATGAATAACCGTATTGCAATAAACACGATCAAATCATATTCATGCTCAACGCAAACACCAAATAACATTTATTTAGATTCAACCCTAATCCCGAAAGTATAGGGAGTGTGCGATGATGATCATATCAATCTTGGAACTACTTCCAACATTCATCGTCACCTCACCCTCAACTAGTTTCTGTTTATTCTGCAACTCCCGTTTCGAGTTACTACTCTTAGCAACTGAACTAGTACCAAGTACCGAGGGGTTGCTATAAACACTAGTAAAGTACACATAAATAACATGTATAACAAATATACTTATGTTCAGTTTGCCATCCTTCTTATCCGCCAATCACTTGGGGTAGTTCCGCTTCCAGTGACCAATCCCTTTGAAGTAGAAGCACTTAGTCTCAGGCTTAGGACCAGACTTGGGCTTCTTCACTTGAGCAGCAACTCGCTTGCCGTTCTTCTTGAATTTCCCCTTCTTCCCTTTGACCTTTTCTTGAAACTAGTGGTATTGTCTACCATCAACACTTGATGTTTTTCTTGATTTCTACCTTCGTTGATTTTAGCATCACGAAGAGCTTGGGAATCGTTTCCGTTATCCCTTGCATATTATAGTTCATCACGAAGTTCTAGTAACTTAGTGATGGTGACTAGAGAATTCTGTCAATCACTATCTTATCTGGAAGATTAACTCCCACTTGATTCAAGCGATTGAAGTACCCAGACAATCTGAGCACATGCTCACTAGTTGAGCGATTCTCCTCCATCTTTTAGCCATAGAACTTGTTGGAGACTTCATATCTCTCAACTCAGGTATTTGCTTGAAATATTAACTTCAACTCCTGGAACATCTCATATGGTCCATGACGTTCAAAACATCTTTGAAGTCCCAATTCTAAGCCGTTAAGCATCGCGCACTAAACTACCAAGTAGTCATCATATTGAGCTAGCCAAACGTTCATAACGTCTGCATCTGCTCCTGCAATAGGTTTGTCACCTAGCGGTGCATCAAGGACATAATTATTCTGCGCAGCAATGAGGATAAACCTCAGATCACGGATCCAATCCGCATCATTGCTACTAACATTTTTCAACACAATTTTCTCTAGGAACATATCAAAATAAACATATGAAAGCAACGACACAAGCTATTGATCTACAACATAATTTGCAAAATACTACCAGGACTAAGTTCATGATAAATTTAAGTTCAATTAATCATATTACTTAAGAACTCCCGCTTAGACAGACATCTCTCTAGTCTTCTAAGTGATCACGTGATCAAAATCAACTAAACCATGTCCGATCATCACGTGAGATGGAGTAGTTTCAATGGTGAACATCACTATGTTGATCATATCTACTATATGTTTCACATTCGACCTTTCGGTCTCCGTGTTCCGAGGCCATATCTGTATATGCTAGGCTCGTCAAGTATGACCTGAGTATTCCGCATGTGCAACTGTTTTGCACCCATTGTATTTGAACGTAGAGCCTATCACACCCGATCATCACGTGGTGTCTCAGCATGAAGAACTTTTGCAACGATGCATACTCAGGGAGAACACTTCTTGATTATTAAGTGACAGATCATCTTAAAATGCTACCGTCAATCAAAGCAAGATAAGATGCATAAAGGATAAACATCACATGCAATCAATATAAGTGATATTATATGGCCATCATCATCTTGTGCTTGTGATCTCCATCTTCGAAGCACCGTCGTGATCACCATCGTCACCGGCGCGACACCTTGATCTCCATCATAGCATCGTTGTCGTTACGCCATCTATTGCTTCTACGACTATCGCTACCGCTTAGTGATAAAGTAAAGCAATTACAGGGCGTTTGCGTTTCATACAATAAAGCGACAACCATATGGCTCCTGCCAGTTGCCGATAACTTCGGTTACAAAACATGATCATCTCATACAATAAAATATAGCATCATGTCTTGACCATATGACATCACAACATGCCCTGCAAAAACAAGTTAGACGCCCTCTACTTTGTTGTTGCAAATTTTACGTGGCTGCTACGGGCTTAGCAAGAACCGTTCTTACCTACGCATCAAAACCACAACGATAGTTTGTCAAGTTGGTGCTGTTTTAACCTTCGCAAGGACCGGGCCTAGCCACACTCGGTTCAACTAAAGTGAGAGAGACAGACACCCGCCGGTCACCTTTAAGCAACGAGTGCTCGTAGCGGTGAAACCAGTCTCGCCTAAGCGTACGCGTAATGTCGGTCCGGGCCGCTTCATCTCACAATGCCGCTGAACTAAAGTATGTCATGCTGGTAAGCAGTATGACTTATATCGCCCACAACTCACTTGTGTTCTACTTGTGCATATAACATCAACGCATAAAACCTAGGCTCGGATGCCACTGTTGGGGAACGTAGTAATTTCAAAAATTTCCTACGCACACGCAAGATCATGGTGATGCATAGCAACGAGAGGGGAGAGTGTAATCTACATACCCTTGTAGACCGAAAGAGGAAGCGTTAGCACAACACGGTTGATGTAGTCGTACGTCTTCACGATCCGACCGATCCAAGCACCGAACGTATGGCACCTCCGAGTTCAGCAAACGTTCATCTCGATGACGATCCCCAGGTCCGATCCAGGAAAGCTTCGGGGATGAGTTTCGTCAGCACGACGGCATGGTGACTATGATGATGCTCTACCGGCGCAGGGCTTCGCCTAAACTCCACGACGATATGACCGAGGTGGAATATGTTGGAGGGGGGCACCGCACACGGCTAAGGAATGATCCGTAGATCCATTTTGAACTATTTCAAAAATTTATCAAGGTATGTATTCATTGAAAAATCTTATCAAGCGTCTTGATCTCTCTATATAGATCTTGATGCTCAATGTGTAAGCAGCTTTACCGAGGTCTTTCTTTTAAAGAACTCCTTTCAAACACTCCTTTATGCTTTGCAGAATAATTCTACATTATTTCTGATCAACAATATGTCATTCACATATACTTATCAGAAATGTTGTAGTGCTCCCACTCACTTTCTTGTAAATACAGGCTTCACCGTAAGTCTGTATAAAACTATATCCTTTGATCAATTTTCCAAAGCATATATTCCAACTCCGAGATGCTTGCACCAGTCCATAGATGGATCGCTGGAGCTTGCATATTTTGTTAACACCTTTAGGATCGACAAAACCTTCTGGTTGCATCATATACAACTCTTCTTTAATAAATCCATTAAGGAATGCAGTTTTGTTTATCCATTTGCCAGATTTCATAAAATGCGGCAATTGCTAACATGATTCTGACAGACTTAAGCATAGATACGAGTGAAAAACTCTCATCGTAGTCAACACCTTGAATTTGTCGAAAACCTTTTGTGACAATTCTAGCTTTGTAGATAGTAACACTATCAGTGTCCGTCTTCCTCTTGAAGATCCATTTAATCTCAATGTCTCGCCGATCATTGGGCAAGTCAATCAAAGTCCATACTTTGTTTTTCATACATGGATCTTATCTCAGATCTCATGGCCTCAAGCCATTTTGCGGAATCTGGGCTCACCATCGCTTCTTCATAGTTCGTAGGTTCGTCATGGTCTAGTATCATAACTTCCAGAACAGGATTACCGCACCACTCTGGTGCGGATCTTACTCTGTAAGACCTACGAGGTTCTGTAGTAACTTAATCTGAAGTTTCATGATCATCATCATTAACTTCCTCACTAATTGGTGTAGTAGTCACAGGAACAGATTTCTGTGATGAACTAATTTCCAATAAGGGAGCAGGTACAATTACCTCATCAAGTTCTACTTTCCTCCCACTCACTTCTTTCGAGAGAAACTTCTTCTCTAGAAAGGATCCATTCTTGGCAACGAATGTTTGGCCTTCGGATCTGTGATAGAAGGTGTACCCAACAGTTTCCTTTGGGTATTCTATGAAGACGCACTTCTCCGATTTGGGTTCGAGCTTATCAAGTTGAAAACCTTTTTCATATAAGCATCGCAACTCCAAACTTTAAGAAACGACGGCTTAGGTTTACTGCTAAACCATAGTTCATACGGTATCGTCTCAACAGATTTAGATGGTGCCCTATTAAACGTGAATGCAGCTGTCTCTAATGCATAACCCCAAAACGATAGTGGTAAACTGATAAGAGATATCATAGATCGCACCATATCTAGTAAAGTACGATTACGACTTTTGGACACACCATTACATTGTGGTGTTCCAGGTGGCGTGAGTTTGTGAAACTATTCCACATTGTTTCAAATGAATACCAAACTCATAACTCAAATATTCGTCTCCATGATCAGATCGTAGAAACTCTATTTTTCTTGTTACGATGATTTTTCCACTTCACTCTGAAATTCTTTGAACTTTTCAACTATTTCAGACTTATGTTTCATCAAGTAGATATACCCATATCTGCTTAAATCATTTTGTGAAGGTCAGAAAATAATGATACTTGCCACGAGCATCAACACTCATTGGATCGCATACATCGGTATGTATTATTTCTAATAAGTCAGTAGCTTGTTCCTTTGTTCCGGAGAACAGAGTTTTAGTCATCTTGCCCAAAAGGCACGATTCGCAAGCATCAAATGATTCATAACCAAGTGATTCCGAAAATCCCGTCAGCATGGAGTTTCTTCATGCGCTTTACACCAATATGACCTAAACAGCAGTGCCACAAATAAGTTGCACTATCATTATTAACTTTGCATCTTTTGGTTTCAATATTATGAATATGTGTATCACTATGATCGAGGTCCAATGAACCATTTTCATTGGGTGTGTAACCATATAAGGTTTTATTCATGTAAACAGAACAACAGTTTATTCTCTTACTTAAATGAATAACCGTATTGCAATAAACACGATCAAATCATATTCATGCTCAACGCAAACACCAAATAACATTTATTTAGATTCAACACTAATCCCGAAAGTATAGGGAGTGTGCGATGATGATCATATCAATCTTGGAACTACTTCCAACATTCATCGTCACCTCACCCTCAACTAGTTTCTGTTTATTCTGCAACTCCCCTTTCGAGTTACTACTCTTAGCAACTGAACTAGTACCAAGTACCGAGGGGTTGCTATAAACACTAGTAAAGTACACATCAATAACATGTATATCAAATATACTTATGTTCACTTTGCCATCCTTCTTATCCGCCAATCACTTGGGGTAGTTCCGCTTCCAGTGACCAATCCCTTTGAAGTAGAAGCACTTAGTCTCAGGCTTAGGACCAGACTTGGGCTTCTTCACTTGAGCAGCAACTCGCTTGCCGTTCTTCTTGAAGTTCCCCTTCTTCCCTTTGCCCTTTTCTTGAAACTAGTGGTCTTGTCTACCATCAACACTTGATGTTTTTCTTGATTTCTACCTTCGTTGATTTTAGCATCACGAAGAGCTTGGGAATCGTTTCCGTTATCCCTTTCATATTATAGTTCATCACAAAGTTCTAGTAACTTAGTGATGGTGACTAGAGAATTCTGTCAATCACTATCTTATCTGGAAGATTAACTCCCACTTGATTCAAGCGATTGAAGTACCCAGACAATCTGAGCACATGCTCACTAGTTGAGCGATTCTCCTCCATCTTTTAGCCATAGAACTTGTTGGAGACTTCATATCTCTCAACTCAGGTATTTGCTTGAAATATTAACTTCAACTCCTGGAACATCTCATATGGTCCATGACGTTCAAAACGTCTTTGAAGTCCCAATTCTAAGCCATTAAGCATGGTGCACTAAACTACCAAGTAGTCATCATATTGAGCTAGCCAAACGTTCATAACGTCTGCATCTGCTCCTGCAATAGGTTTGTCACCTAGCGGTGCATCAAGGACATAATTATTCTGCGCAGCAATGAGGATAAACCTCAGATCACGGATCCAATCCGCATCATTGCTACTAACATTTTTCAACACAATTTTCTCTAGGAACATATCAAAATAAACATATGAAAGCAACGACGCAAGCTATTGATCTACAACATAATTTGCAAAATACTACCAGGACTAAGTTCATGATAAATTTAAGTTCAATTAATCATATTACTTAAGAACTCCCACTTAGACAGACATCTCTCTAGTCATCTAAGTGATCACGTGATCCAAATCAACTAAACCATGTCCGATCATCACGTGAGATGGAGTAGTTTCAATGGTGAACATCACTATGTTGATCATATCTACTATATGATTCACATTCGACCTTTCGGTCTTCGTGTTCCGAGGCCATATCTGTATATGCTAGGCTCGTCAAGTATGACCTGAGTATTCCGCGTGTGCAACTGTTTTGCACCCGTTGTATTTGAACGTAGAGCCTATCACACCCGATCATCACGTGGTGTCTCAGCACGAAGAACTTTTGCAACGGTGCATACTCAGGGAGAACACTTCTTGATTATTAAGTGAGAGATCATCTTAAAATGCTACCGTCATCAAAGCAAGATAAGATGCATAAAGGATAAACATCACATGCAATCAATAGAAGTGATATGATATGGCCATCATCATCTTGTGCTTGTGATCTCCATCTTTGAAGCACCGTCTTGATCACCATCGTCACCGGCGCGACACCTTGATATCCATCATAGCATCGTTGTCGTTACGCCATCTATTGCTTCTACGACTATCGCTACCGCTTAGTGATAAAGTAAAGCAATTACAGGGCGTTTGCATTTCATACAATAAAGCGACAACCATATGGCTCCTGCCAGTTGCCGATAACTTAGGTTACAAAACATGATCATCTCATACAGTAAAATATAGCATCACGTCTTGACCATATCACATCACAACATGCCCTGCAAAAACAAGTTAGACGCCCTCTACTTTGTTGTTGCAAATTTTACGTGGCTGCTACAGGCTTAGCAAGAACCGTTCTTACCTACGCATCAAAACCACAATGATAGTTTGTCAAGTTGGTGCTGTTTTAACCTTCGCAAGGACCGGGCGTAGCCACACTCGGTTCAACTAAAGTGAGAGAGACAGACACCCGCCGGTCACCTTTAAGCAACGAGTGCTCGTAGCGGTGAAACCAGTCTCGCCTAAGCGTACGCGTAATGTCGGTCCGGGCCGCTTCATCTCACAATGCCGCTGAACCAAAGTATGACATGCTGGTAAGCAGTATGACTTATGTCGCCCACAACTCACTTGTGTTCTACTTGTGCATATAACATCAACGCATAAAACCTAGGCTCGGATGCCACTGTTGGGGAACGTAGTAATTTCGAAAATTTCCTACGCACACGCAAGATCATGGTGATGCATAGCAACGAGAGGGGAGAGTGTAATCTACATACCCTTGTAGACCGAAAGCGGAAGCGTTAGCACAACACGGTTGATGTAGTCGTACGTCTTCACGATCCGACCGATCCAAGCACCGAACGTATGGCACCTCCGAGTTCAGCACACGTTCAGCTCGATGACGATCCCCGGGCTCCGATCCAGCAAAGCTTCGGGGATGAGTTTCGTCAGCACGACGGCATGGTGAGGATGATGATGCTCTACCGGCGCAGGGCTTCGCCTAAACTCCGCGACGATATGACCGAGCTGGAATATGGTGGAGGGGGGCACCGCACACGGCTAAGGAACGATCCGTAGATCAACTTGTGTGTTATGGGGTGCCCCCTGCCCCCGTATATAAAGGAGGGAGGGGGAGGTGCGGCCGGCCCCCTTGGGGTGCGCCTGGAGGAGTCCTACTCCCACCGGGAGTAGGACTCCCCCCTCTTGCCTTGGTGGAGAAGGAAAGGGGGGAGGGGAAAGAGGAAAGGGGGGCGCCGCCCCCTTCCTTGTCCTATTCTGACTAGGGCGAGGGGGGCGCGGCCTGCCCTGGCCGGCCCTCCTCTTCTCCCTCATGGCCCACTAAGGCCCATTAACCCCCGGGAGGGTTCCGGTAACCCCCCGGTGTTCCGGTAAAATCCTGATTTCACCCGGAACCTTTCCGATGTCCAAACATAGGCTTCCAATATATCAATCTTTATGTCTCGACCATTTCGAGACTCCTCATCATGTCCGTGATCACATCCGGGACTACGAACAAACTTCGGTACATCAAAACTTATAAACTCATAATAAAACTATCATCGTAACGTTAAGCGTGCGGACCCTACGGGTTCGAGAACTATGTAGAAATGACCTAGAACCATTCTCGGTCAATAACCAATAGCGGTACCTGGATGCCCATATTGGTTCCTACATATTCTACGAAGATCTTTATCGGTCAAACCGCATAACAACATACGTTGTTCCCTTTGTCATCGGTATGTTACTTGCCCGAGATTTGATCGTCGGTATCCAATACCTAGTTCAATCTCGTTACCGGCAAGTCTCTTTACTCGTTCTGTAATGCATCATCCCGTAACCAACTCATTTGGTCACATTGCTTGCAAGGCTTATAATGATGTGCATTACCGAGAGGGCCCAGAGATACCTCTCCGACAATCGGAGTGACAAAACCTAATCTCGAAATACGCCAACTCAACATGTACCTTCGGAGACACATGTAGTACTCCTTTATAATCACCTAGTTACGTTGTGACGTTTGGTAGTACCCAAAGTGTTCCTCCGGTAAACGGGAGTTGCATATTTCTCATAGTTACAGGAACATGTATAAGTCATGAAGAAAGCAATAGCAACATACTAAACGATCAAGTGCTAGGCTAACGGAATGGGTCATGTCAATCACATCATTCTCCTAATGATGTGATCCCATTAATCAAGTGACAACACATGTCTATGGTTAGGAAACATAACCATCTTTGATTAATGAGCTAGTCAAGTAGAGGCATACTAGTGACTATATGTTTGCCTATGTATTCACACATGTATCATGTTTCCGGTTAATACAATTCTAGCATGAATAATAAACATTTATCATGAAATAAGGAAATAAATAATAACTTTATTATTGCCTCTAGGGCATATTTCCTTCAGTCTCCCACTTGCACTAGAGTCAATAATCTAGTTCACATCGCCATGTGATTTAACACCAATATTCACATCTGCATGTGATTAATACCCATAGTTCACATCATCATGTGATCAACACCCAAAGGGTTTACTAGAGTCAATAATCTAGTTCACATCGCTATGTGATTAACACCCAAAGAGTACTAAGGTATGATCATGTTTTGCTTGTGAGAGAAGTTTAGTCAATGGGTCTGTCACATTCAGAGCCGTATGTATTTTGCAAACATTCTATGTCTTCAATGCTCTGCATGGAGCTACTCTAGCTTAATTGCTCCCACTTTCAATATGTATCCAGTTTGAGACTTAGAGTCATCTAGATTAGTGTAAAAGTTTGCACCGATGTAACTTTTACAACGAACTCTTTTGTCACCTCCATAATCGAGAAACATCTCCTTAGTCCTTACTAAGGATATTCTTGACCGCTGTCCAGTGATCTACTATTAGATCAAAATTGTATTCCTTTGCCAAACTCAAAGCAAGGTATACAATATGTCTGGTTCACAGCATAGCATACTTTATAGAACCTATGACTGAGGCATAGGGAATGACTTTTCATTCTCTTTCTATTTTTCTGCCATGGTCGGGTCTTGAGTCTTACTCAACTTCACACCTTGCAACACAGGCAAGAACTCCTTCTTTGACTGTTCCATTTTGAACTATTTCAAAAATTTATCAAGGTATGTATTCATTGAAAAATCTTATCAAGCGTCTTGATCTATCTATATAGATCTTGATGCTCAATGTGTAAGCAGCTTTACCGAGGTCTTTCTTTTAAAGAACTCCTTTCAAACACTCCTTTATGCTTTGCAGAATAATTCTACATTATTTCCGATCAACAATATGTCATTCACATATACTTATCAGAAATGCTGTAGTGCTCCCACTCACTTTCTTGTAAATACAGGCTTCACCGTAAGTCTGTATAAAACTATATCCTTTGATCAATTTATCAAAGCATATATTCCAACTCCGAGATGCTTGCACCAGTCCATAGATGGATCGTTGGAGCTTGCATATTTTGTTAACACCTTTAGGATCGACAAAACCTTCAGGTTGCATCATATACAACTCTTCTTTAATAAATCCATTAAGGAATGCAGTTTTGTTTATCCATTTGCCAGATTTCATAAAATGCGGCAATTGCTAACATGATCTGACAGACTTAAGCATAGATACGAGTGAAAAACTCTCGTCGTAGTCAACACCTTCAATTTGTCGAAAACCTTTTGTGACAATTCTAGCTTTGTAGATAGTAACACTATGAGTGTCCGTCTTCCTCTTGAAGATCCATTTAATCTCAATGTCTCGCTGATCATTGGGCAAGTCAATCAAAGTCCATACTTTGTTTTTCATACATGGATCTTATCTCAGATCTCATGGCCTCAAGCCATTTTGCGGAATCTGGGCTCACCATCGCTTCTTCATAGTTCGTAGGTTCGTCATGGTCTAGTAACATAACTTCCAGAACAGGATTACCGCACCACTCTGGTGCGGATCTTACTCTGTAAGACCTACGAGGTTCTGTAGTAACTTAATCTGAAGTTTCATGATCATCATCATTAACTTCCTCACTAATTGGTGTAGTAGTCACAGGAACAGATTTCTGTGATGAACTAATTTCCAATAAGGGAGGAGGTACAGCTACCTCATCAAGTTCTACTTTCCTCCCACTCACTTCTTCCGAGAGAAACTTCTTCTCTAGAAAGGATCCATTCTTGGCAACGAATGTTTTGCCTTCGGATCTGTGATAGAAGGTGTACCCAACAGTTTACTTTGGGTATTCTATGAAGACGCACTTCTCCGATTTGGGTTCGAGCTTATCAAGTTGAAAACCTTTTTCATATAAGCATCGCAACTCCAAACTTTAAGAAACGACGGCTTAGGTTTACTGCTAAACCATAGTTCATACGGTGTCGTCTCAACGGATTTAGATGGTTCCCTATTAAACGTGAATGCAGCTGTCTCTAATGCATAACCCCAAAACGATAGTGGTAAACTGATAAGAGATATCATAGATCGCACCATATCTAGTAAAGTACGATTACGACTTTCGGGCACACCATTACATTGTGGTGTTCCAGGTGGCGTGAGTTTGTGAAACTATTCCACATTGTTTCAAATGAAGACCAAACTCATAACTCAAATATTCGTCTCCACGATCAGATCGTAGAAACTTTATTTTTCTTGTTACGATGATTTTTCCACTTCACTCTGAAATTCTTTGAACTTTTCAACTATTTTAGACTTGTGTTTCATCAAGTAGATATACCCATATCTGCTTAAATCATTTTGTGAAGGTCAGAAAATAACGATACTTGCCATGAGCATCAACACTCATTGGATCGCATACATCGGTATGTATTATTTCCAATAAGTCAGTAGCTTGTTCCATTGTTCCGGAGAACGGAGTTTTAGTCATCTTGCCCAAAAGGCACGGTTCGCAAGCATTAAATGATTCATAACCAAATGATTTTGAAAATCCCATCAGCATGGAGTTTCTTCATGCGCTTTACACCAATATGACCTAAACAGTAGTGCCACAAATAAGTTGCACTATCATTATTAACTTTGCATCTTTTGGTTTCAATATTATGAATATGTGTATCACTACGATCGAGGTCCACTGAACCATTTTCATTGGGTGTGTAACCATATAAGGTTTTATTCATGTAAACAGAACAACAATTTATTCTCTTACTTAAATGAATAACCGTATTGCAATAAACACGATCAAATCATATTCATGCTCAACGCAAACACCAAATAACATTTATTTAGATTCAACACTAATCCTGAAAGTATAGGGAGTGTGCGATGATGATCATATCAATCTTGGAACTACTTCCAACATTCATCGTCACCTCACCCTCAACTAGTTTCTGTTTATTCTGCAACTCCCGTTTCGAGTTACTACTCTTAGCAACTGAACTAGTACCAAGTACCGAGGGGTTGCTATAAACACTAGTAAAGTACACATCAATAACATGTATATCAAATATACTTATGTTCACTTTGCCATCCTTCTTATCCGCCAATCACTTGGGGTAGTTCCGCTTCCAGTGACCAATCCCTTTGAAGTAGAATCACTTAGTCTCAGGCTTAGGACCAGACTTGGGCTTCTTCACTTGAGTAGCAACTCGCTTGCCATTCTTCTTGAAGTTCCCCTTCTTCCCTTTGCCCTTTTCTTGAAACTAGTGGTCTTGTCTACCATCAACACTTGATGTTTTTCTTGATTTCTACCTTCGTTGATTTTAGCATCACGAAGAGCTTGGGAATCGTTTCCGTTATCCCTTGCATATTATAGTTCATCACGAAGTTCTAGTAACTTAGTGGTGGTGACTAGAGAATTCTGTCAATCACTATCTTATCTGGAAGATTAACTCCCACTTGATTCAAGCGATTGAAGTACCCAGACAATCTGACCACATGCTCACTAGTTGAGCGATTCTCCTCCATCTTTTAGCCATAGAACTTGTTGGAGACTTCATATCTCTCAACTCAGGTATTTGCTTGAAATATTAACTTCAACTCCTGGAACATCTCATATGGTCCATGACGTTCAAAACGTCTTTGAAGTCCCAATTCTAAGCCATTAAGCATGGCGCACTAAACTACCAAGTAGTCATCATATTGAGCTAGCCAAACATTCATAACGTCTGCATCTGCTCCTGCAATAGGTTTGTCACCTAGCGGTGCATCAAGGACATAATTCTTCTGTGCAGCAATGAGGATAAACCTCAGATCACGGATCCAATCCGCATCATTGCTACTAACATTTTTCAACACAATTTTCTCTAGGAACATATCAAAATAAACATATGAAAGGAATGACGCAAGCTATTGATCTACAACATAATTTGCAAAATACTACCAGGACTAAGTTCATGATAAATTTAAGTTCAATTAATCATATTACTTAAGAACTCCCACTTAGACAGACATCTCTCTAGTCATCTCAGTGATCACGTGATCCAAATCAACTAAACCATGTCCGATCATCACGTGAGATGGAGTAGTTTCAATGGTGAACATCACTATGTTGATCATATCTACTATATGATTCACGTTCGACCTTTCGGTCTCCGTGTTCCGAGGCCATATCTGTATATGCTAGGCTCGTCAAGCATGACCTGAGTATTCCGCGTGTGCAACTGTTTTGCACCCGTTGTATTGGAACGTAGAGCCTATCACACCCGATCATCACGTGGTGTCTCAGCACGAAGAACTTTCGCAACGGTGCATACTCAGAGAGAACACTTCTTGATTATTAAGTGAGAGATCATCTTAAAATGCTACCAGCAATCAAAGCAAGATAAGATGCATAAAGGATAAACATCACATGCAATCAATATAAGTGATATGATATGGCCATCATCATCTTGTGCTTGTGATCTCCATCTTCGAAGCACCGTCGTGATCACCATCGTCACCGGCGCGACACTTTGATCTCCATCGTAGCATCGTTGTCGTTACGCCATCTATTGCTTCTACGACTATCGCTACCGCTTAGTGATAAAGTAAAGCAATTACAGGGCGTTTGCGTTTCATACAATAAAGCGACAACCATATGGCTCCTGCCAGTTGCCGATAACTTCGGTTACAAAACATGATCATCTCATACAATAAAATATAGCATCACGTCTTGACCATATCACATCACAACATGCCCTGCAAAGACAAGTTAGACGCCCTCTACTTTGTTGTTGAAAATTTTACGTGGGTGCTACGGGCTTAGCAAGAACCGTTCTTACCTATGCATCAAAACCACAACGATAGTTTGTCAAGTTGGTGCTGTTTTAACCTTCGCAAGGACCGGGTGTAGACACACTCGGTTCAACTAAAGTGAGAGAGACAGACACCCGCCGGTCACCTTTAAGCAACGAGTGCTCGTAGCGGTGAAACCAGTCTCGCGTAAGCGTACGCGTAATGCGGTTCGGGCCGCTTCATCTCACAATGCCACTGAACGAAAGTATGACATGCTGGTAAGCAGTATGACTTATATCGCCCACAACTCACTTGTGTTCTACTCGTGCATATAACATCAACGCATAAAACCTAGGATCGGATGCCACTGTTGGGGAACGTAGTAATTTCAAAAATTTCCTACGCACACGCAAGATCATGGTGATGCATAGGAACGAGAGGGGAGAGTGTAATCTACATACCCTTGTAGACCGAAAGAGGAAGCGTTAGCACAACGCGGTTGATGTAGTCGTACGTCTTCACGATCCGACCGATCCAAGCACCGAACGTACGGCACCTCCGAGTTCAGCACACGTTCAGCTCGATGACGATCCCCGGGCTCCGATCCAGCAAAGCTTAGGGGATGAGTTTCGTCAGCACGACGGCGTGGTGACGATGATGATGCTCTACCGGCGTAGGGCTTCGCCTAAACTCCGCGACGATATGACCGAGGTGGAATATGGTGGAGGGGGCACCGCACACGGCTAAGGAACGATCCGTAGATCAACTTGTGTGTTATGGGGTGCCCCCCTGCCCCCGTATATAAAGGAGGGAGGGGGAGGTGCGGCCGGCCCCCTTGGGGTGCGCCTGGAGGAGTCCTACTCCCACCGGGAGTAGGACTCCCCCCTCTTGCCTTGGTGGAGAAGGAAAGGGGGGAGGGGAAAGAGGAAAGGGGGGCGCCGCCCCCCCCCCTTCGTTGTCCTATTCGGACTAGAGGGGAGGGGGCGCATGGCCTGCCCTGGCCGGCCCTCCTCTTCTCCCTCATGGCCCACTAAGGCCCATTAACCCCCGGGAGGGTTCCGGTAACCCCCCGGTGTTCCGGTAAAATCCCGATTTCACCCGGAACCTTTCCGATGTCCAAACATAGGCTTCCAATATATCAATCTTTATGTCTCGACCATTTCGAGACTCCTCATCATGTCCGTGATCACATCCGGGACTACGAACAAACTTCGGTACATCAAAACTTATAAACTCATAATAAAACTGTCATCGTAACGTTAAGCGTGCGGACCCTACGGGTTCGAGAACTATGTAGACATGACCTAGAACCATTCTCGGTCAATAATCAATAGCGGGACCTGGATGCCCACATTGGTTCCTACATATTCTATGAAGATCTTTATCGGTCAAACCGCATAACAACAAACGTTGTTCCCTTTGTCATCGGTATGTTACTTGCCCGAGATTTGATCGTCGGTATCCAATACCTAGTTCAATCTCGTTACCGGCAAGTCTCTTTACTTGTTCCATAATGCATCATCCCGTAACCAACTCATTTGGTCACATTGCTTGCAAGGCTTATAATGATGTGCATTACCGAGAGGGCCCAAAGATACCTCTCCGACAATCGGAGTGACAAAACCTAATCCCGAAATACGCCAACTCAACATGTACCTTCGGAGACACCTATAGTACTCCTTTATAATCACCCAGTTACGTTGTGACGTTTGGTAGTACCCAAAGTGTTCCTCCGGTAAACGGGAGTTGCATATTTCTCATAGTTACAGGAACATGTATAAGTCATGAAGAAAGCAATAGCAACATACTAAACGATCAAGTGCTAGGCTAACGGAATGGGTCATGTCAATCACATCATTCTCCTAATGATGTGATCCCATTAATCAAGTGACAACACATGTCTATGGTTAGGAAACTTAACCATCTTTGATTAATGAGCTAGTCAAGTAGAGGCATACTAGTGACTATATGTTTGTCTATGTATTCACACATGTATCATGTTTCCGGTTAATACAATTCTAGCATGAATAATAAACATTTATCATGAAATAAGGAAATAAATAATAACTTTATTATTGCCTCTAGGGCATATTTCCTTCAAACACTTCCGCTTTCGTTCTACGAGGATACGTGGACACACTCTCCCCTCTCATTGCTATGCATCACCTAGATAAATTTTGCGTGATCATAGGAAAATTTTGAAATTACCGCATTCCCCAACAGGATAGTGGTCGATGGTTGGAGTAATAGTAGTAGATGCAGGCAGGAGTCAGTCTACTTTTCTCGTACGTGATGCCTATATACATGATCATTGCCTTTAATATCGTCATACTCCGTGTTTCGGAGAGGTATCTCTGGGCCCTCTCGGTAATACTCATCACTATAAGCCTTGCAAGCATTGTGACTAATGAGTTAGTTGCAGGATAAAGTATTACGGAATGAGTAAAGAGACTTGCCGGTAACAAGATTGAACTAGGTATGATGATACCGACGATCGAATCTCGGGCAAGTAACATACCGATGACAAAGGGAACAACGTATGTTGTTATGCGGTTTGACCGATAAAGATCTTCATAGAATATGTAGGAGCCAATATGAGCATCCAGGTTCCGTTATTGGTTATTGACCGGAGATGTGTCTTGGTCATGTGTACATAGTTCTCGAACCCGTAGGGTCTGCACGCTTAACATTCGATGATGATTTGTATTATGAGTTATGTGATTTGATGACCAAAGTTTGTTTGGAGTCCGGGATGAGATCACGAACGTGACGAGGAGTCTCAAAATGGTCGAGACCTAAAGATTGATATATTGGAAGGCTATATTCGGATATCGGAAAGGTTCCGAGTGATTCGGGTATTTTTTGGAGTACCCGAGAGTTATGGGAATTTGCCGGGGGAAGTAATGGGCCTTAATGGGCCATACAGGAAAGGAGAGAAGGGCCTCAAAGGGTGGTCGCGCCCCCCCCATGGGCTGGTCCGAATTGGACTAGGAGGGGGCGGCGCCCCCCTCCTTTCTTCTCCTCTCTTCCTCCTTCCCTCCCTCTCCTACTAGGTATAGGAAAGAGGAGGGGAATCCTACTTGGACTGGGGAGTCCTAGTAGGATTCCCCACACCTAGCGCGCCCCCCTTGGGCTGGCCACCTCTTCCCTCCCCTCTTTTATATACGTAGCCAGGGGCACCCCATAGACACACAAGTTGATTTTTAGCCGTGTGCGGTGCCCCCCTCCACAGTTTTCCACCTCGGTCATATCGTCGTAGTGCTTAGGCGAAGCCCTATGCCGGTAACTTAATCATCACCATTGAGGGAGTCCTGGATTAGGGGGTGTCCGGATAGCCGAACTATCACCGTTGGCTGGACTCCTGTACTATGAAGATACAAGATTGAAGACTTCGTCCCGTGTCCGGATGGGACTTTCCTTGGCGTGGAAGGCAAGCTTGGTGATACGGATATGTAGATCTCTTACCATTGTAACCGACTCTGTGTAACCCTAACCCTCTTCGGTGCCTATATAAACCGGAGGGTTTTAGTCCGTAGGACGAACAACAATCATACCATAGGCTAGCTTCTAGGGTTTAGCCTCTCTGATCTCGTGGTAGATCTACTCTTGTACTACCCATATCATCAATATTAATCAAGCAGGAGTAGGGTTTTACCTCCATCGAGAGGGCCCAAACCTGGGTAAAAACATCGTGCCCCTTGTCTCCTGTTACCATCCACCTAGACGCACAGTTCGGGACCCCCTACCCGAGATCCGCCGGTTCTGACACCGACATTGGTGCTTTCATTGAGAGTTCCTCTGTGTCGTCATCTTTAGGCCCGATGGCTCCTCCGATCATCAACAACGATGCGGTCCAGGGTGAGACTTTTCTCCCCGGACAGATCTTCATATTCGGCGGCTTTGCACTCCGAGCCAATTCGCTTCGCCATCTGGAGCAGATTGAAAGCTATGCCCCAGGCCATCAGGTCAGATTTGGAAGTTTGAACTACACGACTGACGTCCGCGGAGACTTGATCTTCGACGGGTTCGAGCCACAGCCAAGCGCGCCGCACTGTCACGATGGGCATGATCTAGCTCTGTCGGCGAACAGTGCCCTGGAGGCCGCACCAGTGTCCGCTCCGACCCTTAGCTCGGAGCCGACTGCGCCGATCGAGGACGGGTGGCTGGACACCGCCTCGGGGGCTGCTATCTCTACGGCGATTGAGCCAAACACCAACCCTGTCCCTCTCGAAGCTCGTGACTCCAAGGTGCCGGAGTCCTCTCCGGACTCCGAAACTTCCGCGCCCCTGCCAATCGAATCCGATTGGGCGCCGATAATGGAGTTCACCACCGCGGACATCTTTCAGCACTCGCCCTTTGGCGACATCCTGAATTCACTAAAGTCTCTCTCTTTATCAGGAGAGCCCTGGCCGGCTTATGGTCAGCAAGGCTGGGATGCGGACGACGAAGAAATTCAAAGCCCACCCACCACCCACTTCGTAGCCACTGTCGAAAGTTTAAACGACGTGCTCGATTTCGACTCCGAAGACATCGACGATATGGACGATGATGTAGGATATAAGCATGAACCAGCACCTATAAGGCACTGGACAGCCACCTCATCTCACGATGTATACATGGTGGACACACCTAAAGGAAGCGATGACAAGGAACAACGGGACGCCACGAGGGATCATTCCCCTGAAAAGCAGTCAAAACGGCGACGTAAGCGCCGCTCAAAATCCCGCCTCGACAAAGACAGCAGCCATATAGACCCAGCCATAGAGCAGGACGTACCGGTGGACAACGAACATGCCATCACGCAACCGTCCGAACAGGACAACCTGGATAAACAATCCGTCCCCGACGAAGATAACAGTCCGGACAATCTAACGCCGGACAAGTTGCTGGAGCAGAAGAACCTCCACAAAAGGCTCGTCGCCACTGCGCGTAGCCTGAAAAAGCAGAAGCGGAAGCTCAAAACAGCGGAAGATGCGCTCAGAATCAGATGGAGCAAAGTACTCAACACCGCAGACAAATACGGTGATAGTCGCCGAACAAAGAGCTACCCGATGCGAAAACTACTGCCCGAATTTGATGAGGAGGCCGTAGAGCCCCCGCAATCAAAAAACAAGGAGACCACCCGGTCGGATAGACGACCCCATGGCAAACATAGAGCGGCAAACGGTGCCGCACACAACCGGCACGCGATCCGCACACGGATTCGCATCAAAAAGATGGCCCAGTTAGATCTATCTACGGGCCAAGAAAGCAAGCTCTAGTAAGCAATGCAACACATCAAGTATCCAAATATTACGGTACACCTAAATATAGAGGTGCCGCACACCCCCTATGTTTCACCGATGAGGTTCTGGATTATGAATTCCCAACGGGATTCAAGCCCATAAACATAGAGGCATACGACGGAACAACAGACCCCGGAGTCTGGATTGAGGACTACATCCTCCATATACACATGGCTAGAGGAGATGACCTCCACGCCATAAAATACCTACCCCTCAAGCTCAAAGGGCCAGCCCAGCATTGGCTCAAAAGCCTCCCCAAAAACACCATTGGAAGTTGGGAAGAGCTCGAGGATGCTTTTCGGGCAAATTTTCAAGGGACCTATGTCCGACCTCCGGATGCAGACGATTTAAGTCACATAACTCAACAACCCGGAGAGTCAGCCCGAAAATTTTGGAACAGATTCCTTATTAAAAAGAACCAAATAGTCGACTGTCCGGACGCCGAAGCCTTAGCAGCTTTCAAACACAACGTCCGAGACGAATGGCTCACCAGACACCTCGGCCAAGAAAAGCCAAGAACAATGGCCGCATTAACAAGCCTCATGACCCGCTTTTACGCGGGAGAGGATAGCTGGCTGGCAAGATGCAGTTCCAGTGACCCAAGTACATCCAAAGTCAAGGATGGAAACGGGAAACCGCGACGCAGCAAGGACCAGCGCCGGACCAAGGGAAACAAATCGAAGAGCACGGCAGTCAATGCCGGATTCAAAAGCTCTTGGCAGAATCATAAAAAACTGCCCCTTAAGGATAACAGGGACGAGCTATCTAACTTAAACAAAATCTTGGACAAGATATGCCAAATCCACAGTACTCCTGGGAAGCCTGCAAACCATACCCACAGAGATTGTTGGGTCTTCAAGCAGTCCGACAAACTCAACGCCGAACACAAGGGGCTCGACACACCAAGCGAGGACGATGACGAACCCCACAAGCAGAGCACCGGAAAACAAAAGAATTTCCCATAAGAAGTGAAAACAGTAAACTCACTTCATGTGACAAAAGGGAAAAATAGAGCGGTGCCCATAGAGGTACGCGCCATACGGCCTATCCCAGAGGAGTCACGCAACTGGTTGTTAAAACCAATCACCTTCGACCATCAGGATTACTCTAAAAATATCCGGAATGCTGGATGGACTGCCTTGATATTAGATCCGATAATTGACGGACTCCAATTTACACAAGTCCTAATGGACGGTGGCAGTGATCTAAACCTTCTATACCAGGACACAATCCGCAAAATGGGGATAGACCCAACCAAAATTCGCCATAGGAACTGTCTGTGTCAAAACCGGCGGATCTTGGGTAGGGGGTCCCAAGCAGTGCGTCTTAGGATCAATGGTAACAGGAGGCAAGGGACACAATGTTTACCCAGGTTCGGGCCCTCTCGATGGAGGTAAAACCCTACTCCTGCTTGATTAATATTGATGGTATGGGTATTACAAGAGTTGATCTACCACGAGATCAGAGAGGCTAAACCCTAGAAGCTAGCCTATGGTATGATTGTTGTTGTATATGTCTATCGATTAGCCTGGCCCCGGTTTATATAATGCACCAGAGGCCCAGGATAACAAGAGTCCTAGCCGAATACGCCGGTGGGGGAGGAGTCCTTGTCTTGATCGCCAAGTCTTGTGGATTCTTCCTTGTATGTGGCAGCTGTCCGGACTGGCCCATGAGTATACGACCATGGGGGTCCTCGGCCCAATCCAACTGATTGGGAGACGACGTGTTGAGTACCCCCTAGTCCAGGACACCATCAGTAGCCCCCTGAACCGGTCTTCAAGTTAGGGATGCTCCTCGATTCTTCCGAACTGTTCTTCATCTTCGGTTGCCGGTCTTGAAAACTGGTTCAACGAATCTTCTCATCTTCTATCTTGAGGATCACCGAAATGCATTCGACGAGTTTACACGTCGGGTATCCGAGGAGCCCCTTTAAGTTTCCAGCCTTTATCAATGCCTTGTTATTTTATGCCGCACCTCAGGTTTGAAGTTGTTCCCGGGCGGCAGCATCCTCTTGTGTCCGAGCTCCAACGCCGGACTGCATTCGAGGTATCTTTTGCAGCCGAGCACCAACGCCGGACCGCTTCCCAGCTCTAACGTCAGAATGTATCCGAGCTCCAACGCCAGACTATGTATCCGAGCTCCAACACCAGACTGTATCCGAGCTCCAACACCGAACTATGTATCCGAGCTCCAACGCCAGACTGTATCCGAGCTCCAACGCCGGACTATGTATCCGAGCTCCAACGTCGGACTGTATCCGAGGTGTCATAAATCACCTTGGTTCAAATAAGTTTGAAGGAGTTTAGCCAAGCTTAATGCCGGAAATGCCCTCTAAGGAGCCAGCCACTTGCATCCGAGCTATATGCCGAACTGCTTCCGAGGTGGTTAAGCACCTCGGTCATGGGCTGATTTTTGGTCAATGCTTTTTATTGATGCAATTTATTCTCTCATGAGATATATAGCCAGTAGCCCTCAAGGTGTGTATCGGTCTAAAACCCGAGATGCACCTGAAGGATGACATAAGACCGCTGATCCCAGTAACTGCTGAGACTCAGGTTGATTTGCAAAATCGGCCTGAGGATCATGTCCTAGGTCGGCAGAATACTTCAGGAAAAAAGCGGCGTACTCAGTCCTCGAGACTCAGGTTGGGTGCGGCCGACCAACCTGAGGATCAAAATCTCCTCAGAAACTGTATTGCACTTAAAATTTTCTGCATTGGATAGGCAATGCAGTAGCCCCCGAGACACTGGTCGGGTGGGAACACCAGATCAGGGGATCAATGTGCCCCTTTAATATTTGTAAATAATAAGCCCGAAGCCCAGTATCCCCCGAGCCTTGATGCGGGCACGGGAGGCCGAATTAAGGATCGATATCCATAGTAAAATCACAAATTATGTGTAATGACTCTATGTATCCAAGTACTTTACGTCATTAATGCTCGGATCCGCATTGTACAAAACTTTGTTGACCGACCATCGGCTTCCACCTCCTCGGCCAATAGCCGAGGAGTGTTTGTCCTACTTTATAAAGCCTTTATGAGGGTAAAGATTTACAACAAACAAGGCAATCTGGCCATACGGTTTTATAAACAAAGGTACGGGAGGGACATGTTATATTACTGTTTTAACAGAAGAAATGTCTTCCAAAGAAAATAGTCCCGCTATCGGTTCCTTTCTTTGGGTTGTCATGCTAAGCATTATCATGAAACCTCAGCTCCAATGTAAGAGCAAAATATCGAGGATTTAGGTTGGGAGGCCAGGTAATAGCCCCCGGTAGTGTTCGGCGACAGTCGAGGTCAACCCGTAAACACTTCGGCCATTGTTATGAATGGCCCGTTGTTTAACGCCGCCATCGGATTGCCGGCCAGTTTACGCTTATTGTGACAGTCAGTTTTCGGCTTTCTCCACTGAGGTGCTTAACCATGTGAGGTGGAAGCACAATCGCAGTGGTTCTCCCTTTGCACACCTAGCCGAACAAAGCGGAACATAGGAGGCAAGCGCAGGAGCCGGGCAACCCAACTATTGACCGAAGACACAATTCGAAACCAATGCATATATAGCAATATCCGAGAATGTTTTTGCCGAATCTCTAAAGGTGTCCGGTGTTGCACCGCGAGACTTGTGCTGAAAACACACAAATAGTTTAAAGTTTCATGGGCTCGAAAAGCCAAAAAACTTATTCAAAAGGTTAATGTCCGAACTAGATCAAGTGTTCGGTGCCAATCCGAAAATTGGACTTTAGAAAAAAAAGGTGCTTCTATCGTGCTTTAATATGACACATCCTATCTCAAAAATTCAAGCGGGTCAGCCTACGGCTTCAACCTCCTATCCCGAAGGCGGAGTACTTCTTACTAGGCCAGTTTAGAAAACTAAACTCTAGCGGCTTTGTGAGAGAAATTAGGCTCCCCGGCTAGTGATCCCACACTTGTATCGAAAAAAGGAGTGATAAATAATAATAAAAACTTTGCAACGACTAAGAAGAAAAACACTTATCATAAAACGGCTCATATAAACTTAAGAGCCCCCAAGTGACTTGGGTAAAAGAATGATTGCATGTACCGAAGTACTTATATCATATCTATGTTCAACCGAACTTTAAACACGTCTTAACCGACCGTCGGCTTCTCCCTCTTCGGTCAAGTACCGAAAAGTGTTATGTACTCCATCTGTCGAGAATATCGACGGTGTTTCCAATAACCAGGCAATCAGGCCATAAGGCTGTAACAGATAAAGCGCGCTCAGGGAACTTATGTTATATTACTGTGAAGAGTAAGAAGCATCTTCGAAGAAAATATTACCCCCACAGATACCTTTCTTCGGTGCTCATTGTTGTTATGAGACTTGTGCAATAGATTTTTTGTACTCATGAGTTCCGTTGTGTGCCGACCATGATTGAAAACAATAAGAGCGCTACCTTTCGGCTTCACCCAGTCTGAGGTCCGGCTCGGGTGACCCGATCGTGGCAATCGTAGAGGTGCTCCCTTTACTCCCTAGCCGAACAATCAGGAACGTAGGGGTAAGCACAGGACCCAGGCAACCCAGCTTGCAAATCACTTAAGTCAATATGGTGCATATTGTGGCGTAATACACGAACAAGGAACGAAGCCGTACAAGTATAACCATATGCAAGAGGAAAAAGCTTCATGAAGGAAGCCCCCCAGTAAACGGGGTATTTGAATTTGGGCGTCACAAACAAAGTTTGGACAAGGAAATTTTTACAAGCAACTTTTTTCCAAAATTTAAAACTTTGAGTATGAAGACAACTTAGCTGGTTAATGTGTTCGGTATTGATGACGCGGTCTGAGCTTGATGCGGGACAAGGTTCCATCCCCGAGCCGGTCCCGAGGTGGCGGAGCAAAGAGCTCGGCACTCCGAAGTGGTGACATAGCACGGTCAATGCAGGACGACAGGGTGATGCCGAAGTCCCCGGCATGGGGTAATGAAGTGTTGACGAAGCCCCCCGTCCAGCCGAGGTGACGCCAAAGGATATAGTCCGGCTGGATCATTTTCCTGTGCACAAAAAATAGTGTAAACCGGAGATAATAGTAATAATAATAAAAAAAATCATTGCATAACAAATAATTTATGCAAAGTGAGTAGTAAAAGAAATATGGCCTGGCGCCGAAGTCAATGTCGATGCAGGGCGGCGGCATGATGCGGTAAAGGCATGGCAAGGCCTGAATTCACAGGTCGGTTCGAGTTCCGGATGCGGCGTTCGTCGGACTATGTACAGAAACTGACCGAACCACCATGCGATCGTCGTTAGTGCGGCCACCATTTGATAGACCTGTGTACATATGATGGACAAACCAGAGTAATAATTCATTGGGAAAAATGAACCCTAACAAGCAAAAAATACTAGGATTAATAGCACCTGGCTTATTTGTTGTAGCAATCTGAAGAAAGGTGATTCCCAAAATTGGGACTCGATCCGCACACCTATCACGTGATAGGCGATAAAACAACAGCATGGCGAAGCTGGCAAAGGTTGGCTCGCCGAGGCAAAGCCCTCGGTCCAGCTAACGTGACGGAGCTGGTCGGCCAGCAACGCCGAAGTCTCCGGAGTAGGTTGATGAAGAGATGATGAAGCCCCCGGTCCAGCGATGCAGGTCGTGACGTGGTCGATGCCGGCTTGATGAAGTGACCGTGTGGCGATGCAGGTGTGCCCGCTCCGTGTAATCCGTGGGGCGGCGATGTTGGTGATGATTTATCCTTCACGATGCTGAACTATTGTTCGGCTGGCCGAGATGATGATCCGAAGAAATTGAGCTCGGCTCAACAAAGAGACGACGTGTCTGACGCAGGTCGACCGCCGTGGAGTGATGTTGTCGGGCTGGTTTGACACCGGCGCGACGGTGAAGTTTGTATTGCAAGAATACTTTTAATACTACTAGGATGTGTTTGAGAATAAAACACAACACCCCATACGAAAACTTCCTTTAAAAAGGATGTCCGAGATCCCGTTCATAAAGAAGATGAATTCGGGTCGGTTTCGTTCTCACGCAGAAAACAGATCCAAAAAGTGATGCACTAATCGGAAGTTTCCCGGAGTTTGGACGGTCGGATCGAGCTGAATTTTTGGCAGGTGGTAGATATGTGAATTCCGCAGAAAATCAACGGTTGGATTCTCCAAAGAACATCTGAGATAGATTCTGGATACCACGCCCTAAACTCGTCCGGATTCTCGTCTAGATTCAATAGGGCTCCGGTATATCGGATATTGCCGGAGATTCCTCCATCGGAACTCGACGAAATTTTTGCAGGGTTGTTGTAGACTTAATTCCGCATAATTCCACCAAAGTAATCGTTTAAGCGACACTCGAGGAGGCGGTGGCGACGGATACAAGTTTGCTGTCCAGAAAAACAGCACTGTCGCCTGAGGGCAATGTTGACGTTGAGCCCCCGAGCTCCATGGATGACTTCTCCATGATCTTGATAGAGATTGGAGTTGGTGTTGATGAAGGCCTTTATCCGAACATGACGATCGGAGGTAGGGTGCAGTCCTTGGTCAAGCCAAGGTGACCAGTCGAGCCGGTGACGAAGAAGCCGACGTCGCAGTTGACCTGTAGTCGAGCCATTGATCCTTTCGCCGATCACACAGCGGAACTCTCAATGAAAGCACCAATGTCGGTGTCAAAACCGGCGGATCTCGGGTAGGGGGTCCCAAGCAGTGCGTCTTAGGATCAATGGTAACAGGAGGCAAGGGACACAATGTTTACCCAGGTTCGGGCCCTCTCGATGGAGGTAAAACCCTACTCCTGCTTGATTAATATTGATGGTATGGGTATTACAAGAGTTGATCTACCACGAGATCAGAGATGCTAAACCCTAGAAGCTAGCCTATGGTATGATTGTTGTTGTATATGTCTATCGATTAGCCTGGCCCCGGTTTATATAATGCACCAGAGGCCCAGGATAACAAGAGTCCTAGCCGAATACGCCGGTGGGGGAGGAGTCCTTGTCTTGATCGCCAAGTCTTGTGGATTCTTCCTTGTATGCGGCAGCTGTTCGGACTGGCCCATGAGTATATGGCCATGGGGGTCCTCGGCCCAATCCAACTGATCGAGAGATGACGCGTTGAGTACCCCTAGTCCAGGACACCGCCAGGAACACTTCCTTTCAAGGGGTAATGCCAGGCCCATATGCCCATTGTACGGGCTCTCTACTGCTAGAAGTTGTGTTCGGCTCACCTGACAACTTCCGCCGTGAAAAGTTAACCTTCCACCTCGCCCCATTTACAAGTAGCTACCAAGCACTACTGGGACGTGAAGTTTTCGCCCGCTTTAATGCAATACCGCATTATTTATCCCTTACACTTAAAATGCCCGGTCCGCGAGGCATCATCTCCTTAAAGGGAAATATCGAGTGTTCCTCGTGCGCGGAAGATTGTGTGACTGCCTTGACAGCCACACACTAAACCAGCTTCACTAATCAAACCACCTAAATAGGTCGTTCAGACCCCGGACACGGTTAGATGAGTCCGGCGTAAACATACAAGGGCTTACTAGCCGCATACCCCCACACAAGGGGCTCCGCGCATGTACAACAAGAGACAATAAAGCTCAATGTTATTCATTCTTCGAATTGTACTTTGTTTATTTAATATAACGTACATTTTCGCATAATCTTTTTCAACCAAGTTCCTCTCTTTTACAGATGAACACCGTGCTACACCCGTCCAGGATACGGCACAACGGAGACACAGGTGTAGACGTGCAGTAGGGACCCGTGACAAGGATTCTTTTCAGATTAAGACCCTGCGTAAACCTTTTTTACTGTCTCTTGTTGATACACACCCCCTGGTTTCTTGCTATAACCAAGGAGGAGGCTGATGTTTTGGCATGGGCCACGCCAGAATTTTGCGCGTACCTGGATACCAAGGGCGTTGTTCGGCCCGTTTTCATAAAGACCGAATACCTTAGGGAGTGTTCGGCGTCTCGAGTTAGGCCTTATATGCATCAGCTCCGAATCATGTCTTTGGTCAAATGTTGGGTGAAAGTGCAACTATACCTAGGTGGTTTTGGTAATTCATAACAACATATAGCTCATTGAGCTAATGCTATTCCAAGACTATTATTTCAGGAAAGCTCAATGAATGGCATGGCATGGATGATGAAAGTGGATCCCTCAAAATACTAAGGACAAAGGATTGGCTCAAGCTCAAAAGCTCAAGACTCTTCATTTTACATTTTAGTGATCCAAGATCACATTGAGTCTATAGGAAAAGCCAATACTATCAAGGAGGGATGAGGTGTTGCTTAATGAGCCTCTTGCTTCATATGCTTTGTGATATGCTCCAAAACCCTCAGCTACTTTCCCACATCCATAAATGACCTAAACCCAAAGCCAAAATCGGTCACACCGATTCTTCCTATCCGGCGCCATCGATTCCAAATGTCATAGCCACTGCCACAAACCCTAAGCAAATCGGTCTTACCGATAGGGATCTCGGTCTCACTGAGATGGGATTGTAATCTCTCTGTTTCCCTTCGTAATGTTTCGGTCTAACCGAAGTGAGCGATCGGTCCCACCGAGATTGCAATGTAAACTCTCTATTTCCCTTTTGTAACATTTCGGTCTCACCGAAAAGAGCAAATCGGTCCCACCGAGTTTACCTGACCAACTCTCTGGAAAGGTTATTACCAAAATCGGTTTCACCGAGTTTGTGTAATCGGTCTTACCGAGATTACATTATGCCCTAACCCTAACCGAATCGGTCTCACCGAGATGCATGTCAGTCCCACCGAAAATCACTAACAGTCACTAGGTTTACTAAATCGGTCCGACTGAGTCTGTTGAATCGGTCCCACCGAGTTTGGTAAATTGTGTGTAACGGTTAGATTTTGTGTGGAGGCTATATATACCCCTCCACCTCCTCTTCATTCATGGAGAGAGCCATCATAACGAACCTACACTTCCAACTTACCATTTCTGAGAGAGAACCACCTACTCATGTGTTGAGGCCAAGATATTCCATTCCTACCATATGAATCTTGATCTCTAGCCTTCCCCAAGTTGCTTTCCACTCAAACCCTCTTTCCACCAGATCCAAATCCTATGAGAGAGAGTTGAGTGCTTGGGAGACTATCTTTTGAAGCACAAGAGCAAGGAGTTCATCATCAACGCACCATTTGTTACTTCTTGGAGAGTGGTGTCTCCTAGATTGGCTAGGTGTCACTTGGGAGCCTCCGACAAGATTGTGGAGTTGAACCAAGGAGTTTGTAAGGGCAAGGAGATCGCCTACTTCGTGAAGATCTACCGCTAGTGAGGCAAGTCCTTCGTGGGCGACGGCCATGGTGGGATAGACAAGGTTGCTTCTTAGTGGACCCTTCGTGGGTGGAGCCCTCCGTGGACTCGCGCAGCCGTTACCCTTCGTGGGTTGAAGTCTCCATCAACGTGGATGTATGATAGCACCACCTATCGGAACCACGCCAAAAACACCCGTGTCTCCAATTGCGTTTGAATCCTCCAAACCCTTCCCTTTACTTTCTTGCAAGTTTTCCGCTGCCTATATACTCTTTGCATGCTTGCTTGAATAGTGTGATGATTGCTTGACTTGTCCTAAGATAGCTAAAATCTGCCAAACTCTAAATTTGGGAAAAGGTTAAGTTTTTAATTGGTCAAGTAGTCTAATCACCCCCTCTAGACGTACTTCAAGGTCCTACAAGTGGTATCAGAGCTTTGGTCTCCATTTGCTTTGATTTCCATAGCTTTTGGTGGTCATAGCCTTGGTTTCACAACCTAGGAGAGTATGGCGTCTAGCGAGGGAAATTATCACCGTAGAGGTCCTTAATTCGATGGTACTAATTTTGCTAGTTGGAAGCATAAGATGAAAATGCATATTCTCGGACATAACCCCGCCGTTTGGGCAATTATTTGTATTGGCTTGCAAGGTGAATTCTTTGATGGGAGAGAACCAAACCGTGAAGCGAATGCGGAAGAATTGAAGATGCTGCAATACAACGCTCAAGCTTGTGATATCATCTTCAACGGATTGTGCCCCGAAGAATTCAACAAAATCAGCCGTCTTGAGAATGCAAAGGAAATTTGGGATACTTTGATTGATATGCACGAAGGTACCGAATCCGTCAAGGAATCCAAGTTGGATGTGCTCCAAAGTCAGCTTGACAAGTTCAAAATGAAGGATGGGGAAGGTGTCGCTGAAATGTACTCTAGGCTTGCACTTATCACAAATGAGATTGCCGGCTTAGGGAGTGAAGAGATGACCGAAGGATTCATCATCAAGAAGATCCTAAGAGCATTGGATGGTAAGTATGATACCGTGTGCACATTGATTCAAATGATGCCAAACTACAAAGATCTCAAGCCAACGGAAGTCATTGGAAGAATTGTTGCTCATGAGATGTCACTCAAGGATAAGGAGGAACTTCACAACAAGTCAAGTGGTGCTTACAAATCCTCAAGTGAAGCCCCCACATCATCAAGTGAGAAACAAACCTTCAATGAAGAATTGAGCTTAATGGTGAAGAACTTCAACAAATTCTACAAAAGTAGAAGCAAAGAAAGAAGCTCCAAGTCAAGGTCTTATCATGACAAAAGATCTTCTAGTCGAGAGCGCAATTGCTACAATTGTGGGAGGCCTGGACACTACTCCAATGAGTGTACGGCACCCTACAAAAGAAGAGAAGATTCTCCAAAAAGAAGAAGCAAAAGAGAATAATCACCACCAAGAGAGAGGAGGAGTAGAGATGATCGTTATGAACGAAGACCCTCACGGAGAAGCAAGAATTCGAAAAGGAAGGACAAGTCATCAAGGAGCTACACAAAACCAAGACATCAAGCTCATGTTAGTGAATGGGTATCCGGCTCCGACTCCGACAATCACTCCGAGAGAAGCTATCACTTCGACTCCGAATATACTCAAGATGAAGGTGTTGCCGGTCTAGCACTTGTGTCAACCAACTCCTACGACATATTTGATTCACCAAATGAAGGAATTGGAAGATGCTTCATGGCCAAAGGTCCAAAGGTAACACATCCTGAGTATGTTGATTTCAATAGTGATGAAGATGAGTTGCTTGTGGATGATGATTTACTTGCTGACAACTCTAGTGATGAATACTACGATGAAACGTCAATTAATCATGCTAATCAAATGAATGACAATGATAAGGAGAAAATTGAGCTTCTAACTAAAGAACTAAACACTATTAAGTTGGCTCATGAAACTATCTTTGAAAATCATCGAGAACTTTTAAGGGCTCATGAGAAGTTACGCTTTGAAAAGCTCAATCTTGAGCAAGAGCATGAGTTCTTAAAAGGAATCAATGATGATCTTCGTAAGAAAAGTTCTTCTTACATTGCCAAGTGTTTACTCTTATCTACTTACATGCCTCAAGTCAAGTCTAGTAACAAGTACAAGAAAGATACTTCCTCTAGTAGTAACAATAATAATGTCAAATCCAATATTGTTGCTTCTAGTAGTTCTCTTGATTCCACTAATGATTCTCTTAGCCAAGTTACACTTGAGCAAGAAAATAGCTTATTGAAGGGAATTATAGAGAAAGGTGTTTACAAGAGCCTTGCCGGGAGTAAGCAATTCAAGGAAATTGTACGCAAGCAAGGAAGACACCGGAAGAATCAAGGTGTTGGTTTTGAACGAAAGTTCAATGCCAATGGAGTTGAGTGGGAAGAAGATCAATACCCCAAGACGAAGTTTGTTCCTCAACAAGAGAAGTATGATCCCACTTCCTTCAAGGGAACACAAGCTCAATATGATCTTCCACCACAAGACCACAAGAACAAAGGCAAGGACAAGCTTCAAGAAGAGATTGATGCATTTGAAGAAGCACCTAAGGTCTCGGTCAAGTGGATTCCCAAGACTACGTCAAGTTCTACTTCATCAAGTACAACTACAACTCCAAGGATTCCCATCAAGATGATGTGGATCCCGAAGAAGAAGAACTAGAGAGTTCTTGAGGGTGACTCCGCCAACATTCTTCACTCATATCTTTATGGCAAGGACAAGTGCAATCAACTTCCACATCTTGCACTAGTTCAAGGAGTCACAAACCCTCATGTTGGTAAGGCAAGGGACAAGGTAACCTAATGTTTTCATGGACATCATCTTGTGTGTGCATCACTCTATGTCTATGGATATTCTTGCTTGTTCCTTGTGGGACTAACCCGTGTAGGTAAGTTGAAAGTGCAACTCACTCCAAGGGATTGCTCCAAATGATCTACATCAACATTGAGCATCCACATCTTCAACACCTACATGAAGTCATCATCGACAAAACCCAAGGTTAGTTCATCCCTCTAAGGGGGGATCTCACATCTAGGGGGAGCTTAACTATAAGAATTGAGTCAAAGCAACTCTAATGGTGTGAACACATCAATGCATTATGTAAAAGTGGTAAGCCCACTTGAGCTTAAACGATGAGTATGACCTATGATCAAATGTACTCATTTGACTCCTAAGTCAATATACTCATATATAGATGACCTAGTCATCGCCAATTGTTTGATAGATGCTAGAATTGGTTGTGCATGCTTTGCCACATATTTCATTTGCCATTTTATTGTGTGAGCATGTTGGTACATATTTTATTCATTCAAGGACATCCACTTGTTGTTTTGATTGTTCAGTTCTTTTCTTTTTGCCAAGTGGATGGACAAGAATGCATAAGAACTTTCTCTAGCTATATATGCTTTTCTCGTCTCAAACTCTATTCATGCTACATCACAAAATTTGATCAAGTCAGATTTGAACCACTCTGTGTGAGGAGCACTCGGAGTCCCCGATTCGTCATAGACTTAAACTTCCAAAACATCTTTGTGACTCTCGGTCTGACCGATTCCTCCAATTCGGTCCTACCGAGATCATTAAGTTGATCTGAGTTTTCAATCTCGGTGCAACCAATTTGAACTTTTCGGTCACACCGAGTTGCTGTAACTGAACACAGTTATGCATCTCGGTGCCACCGAGTTGTTCCACTCAGTCACACCGACAGGGTCGGGCTATATATAGTCACGGGCAAAAATTTGGAAATTCCTCCGAACCCCTTCACCCGCGCAATAGCTTGCTCTGCCATCGAAGGTCTCCGGATTGTCTCCTCGTCGCCAGCAGCCACCTATCGCTGGTCTCCGCTGTCGTCAATGGAATTCAACCCCACCGTTGTCGCTGTAGCGAGTTCATCGCCGCACTAGGGTATGGACTCGATATTTGTGCTATCCACATCTGATTCCTAGCACATTGTACTCTTATTGAATCTTGCCACGATTAAAACAATCCTATCCAGCCAAAGTAGTCCATTGAGTAGATTAGATTCAAATTTTTAGGGTTAGGTTTCCGCCGAAACCATCTCGGACCCACCGAGTTTAAAAACTCGGTCTCACCGATTTGGCTTACACCATTGCACTAGTGACTCTCGGTCTAACCGAGAATTACTAATCGGTGCGAACGATTTTAGGATTCTGTGAAACCCTAGCAGTCTCGGTGCCACCGAACTGTGACTCGGTCCAACCGAGTTCATCAGTTTAGGTTCCAAAACTGCTTCGGTATCACCGAGTTTGAAAATCGGTTGATCCGAAATGCTTTCTATGGAAAACTAAAACTAAATTTTTGAATCATTATTTTGCAAAAATCTCTGCATTTTGTGATGCTCATCCACTCTATCTCATCTATAACTCTTCACAGGGTCAGCAGTCAGTGTTTGCAGCATGTCAGACCAGAGTGACAGCCAGAATAGGTCAGCAGAGCAGATTGACATGAGTGAGGGCACTAGTCCCTCCAGCACTTCAGATGAAGGGAGCAGAAGCACTCCTAGCAACCTGCCTAAGGCTGCTACCAGGCAAAGGAGAAAGAGAACCTCAGACTCAGAAGATGAGGACTACAAAGCTGAAGAAGATGAGGCTACTTCCAAGAAAGTGGTGCTCAAAAAGGAGTATGGCTCAGCACATAGCACAAAGCCTAGACTCAATAAGAAGGTTCCTGCCAAGAGGACACCAATGCCCAAGGTCAGAAGGTCCACTCTAGTGCCTGCAGCATCTGAACCCAAAGAGGCACCTGAGAAGAAAGTCACTTCTTCCAAACCCAAGAAAGTCCCCACTGGAGAGACAATGAAGTTTGCAATTGAATCAGAGGATGAAGGTGCTCAGGACAAGAAGAAGAAGAGAGCAAGAACCACAACTACCCAGGTTCTTGGAAAGCCCTCAATGAGAAGAGATTCTGAAGAGGAAGAAGAGCTTGCTGCACCAGCACCAAAGGCACCAAAGCTTATGGGTGATGCTAGTAGATCAGGGGCTATAACATCTAAGCCCAAGGAAGCACCCAAAGCTGCCCCCAAGGCCAAGTCTGCACCAAAGAGGAATAGTAGGAGTATTCCACCTGCTGAGAAGAACAAGGCCTCAGTGCCTGAGGTTGCTGAGGAGGAAGATGAAGAAGGACAGGTCCTAAGGAAGCTCAAGCCTAATATACCAGACCACAATGATGCCCATCCTGTGGCTGAGGACATGAACATCAGAAAAGACTCAGGGTTGAGGCTATGGAGGATGGCAGATCCATATGCCACAAGGAGAAGAACTGTTGTTGACTACAGGTTCCATACAAAGGAACAGTAGGACTTCTATGAGACAATTTTGTTGGATAAGAAGCCCATAGTTTGTGATATGAGGTGGGTCGACTGGACCTACATGAAGGAGAATGAAGAGCACTATCCTGGAGTGCAAGACAGCTTTGTTGCTTGTGGAGCTGCAGATTTTGTTGGGCAAAAGCTCACAAACTGGAATGATGAACTTATCATGCAATTCTACTCCACAGCACACTTCTATCCAGATGGGAGAATAGTTTGGATGTCTGAAGGTACAAGGTACTAGTCAACTGTTGAGGAGTGGGAAAAACTGATAAATGCCCCAAAGGAAAATGATGATGATCTGGATGTATATGCCAAGAAGAAAATGGGACACAATACCATCGCACACATGTACAAAGAGATCCCAGACAAAGCCCTAGAGACTTTCTCTTTTGGATCAATCCATTTTCTGTTGTCAGGGCCCTTAGCTCGGAGCCGACTGCGCCGATCGAGGACGGGTGGCTGGACACCGCCTCGGGGTTTGCTATCTCTACGGCGATTGAGCCAAACACCAACCCTGTCCCTCGCGAAGCTCGTGACTCCAAGGTGCCGGACTCCTCTTCGGACTCCGAACCTTCCGCGCCCCTGCCAATCGAATCCGATTGGGCGCCGATAATGGAGTTCACCACCGCGGACATCTTTCAGCACTCGCCCTTTGGCGACATCCTGAATTCACTAAAGTCTCTCTCTTTATCAGGAGAGCCCTGGCCGGATTATGGTCAGCAAGGCTGGGATGCGGACGACGAAGAAATTCAAAGCCCACCCACCACCCACTTCGTAGCCACTGTCGAAAGTTTAAACGACGTGCTCGATTTCGACTCCGAAGACATCGACGGTATGGACGACGATGTAGGAGATAAGCATGAACCAGCACCTATAAGGCACTGGACAGCCACCTCATCTCACGATGTATACATGGTGGACACACCTAAAGGAAGCGATGACGAGGAACAACGGGACGCCACGAGGGATCATTCCCCTGAAAAGCAGTCAAAACGGCGATGTAAGCACCGCTCAAAATCCCGCCTCGACAAAGACAGCAGCCATACAGACCCAGCCATAGAGCAGGACGTACCGGTGGACGACGAACATGCCATCGCGCAACCGTCCGAACAGGACAACCTGGATAAACAATCCGTCCCCGGCGAAGATAACAGTCCGGACGATCTAACGCCGGACAAGTTGCTGGAGCAGAAGAACCTCCACAAAAGGCTCGTCGCCACTACGCGTAGCCTGAAAAAGCAGAAGCGGAAGCTCAAAACAGCGGAAGATGCGCTCAAAATCAGATGGAGCAAAGTACTCAACACCGCAGACAAATACGGCGATAGTCGCCGAACAAAGAGCTACCCGAAGCGAAAACTACTGCCGAATTTGATGAGGAGGCCATAGAGCCCCCGCAATCAAAAAACAAGGAGACCACCCGGTCGGATAGACGACCCCATGGCAAACATAGAGCGGCAAACGATGCCGCACACAAGCCAGCACGCGATCCACACACGGATTCACATCAAAAAGATGGCCTAGTTAGATCTATCTACGGGCCAAGAAAGCAAGATCTAGTAAGAAATGCAAGACATCAAGTATCCGAATATTACGGTACACCTAAATATAGAGGTGTCGCACATCCCCTATGTTTCACCGATGAGGTTCTGGATTATGAATTCCCAGCGGGATTCAAGCCCGTAAACATAGAGGCATACGACAGAACAACAGACCCCGGAGTCTGGATTGAGGATTACATCCTCCACATACACATGGCTAGAGGAGATGACCTCCACGCCATAAAATACCTACCCCTCAAGCTCAAAGGGCCAGCCCGGCATTGGCTCAAAAGCCTCCCCGAAAACACCATTGGAAGTTGGGAAGAGCTCGAGGATGCTTTTCGGGCAAATTTTCAAGGGACCTATGTCCGACCCCCGGATGCAGACGATTTATGTCACATAACTCAACAACCCGGAGAGTCAGCTCGAAAATTTTGGAACAGATTCCTTATTAAAAAGAACCAAATAGTCGACTGTCCGGATGCCGAAGCCTTAGCAGCTTTCAAACACAACGTACGAGATAAATGGCTCGCCAGACACCTCGGCCAAGAAAAGCCAAGAACAATGGCCGCATTAACAAGCCTCATGACCCGCTTTTGCGCGGGAGAGGATAGCTGGCTGGCAAGATGCAGTACCAGCGACCCAAGTACATCCAAAGTCATGGATGGAAACGGGAAACCGCGACGCAGCAAGGACCAGCGCCGGACCAAGGGAAACAACCCGAAGAGCACGACAGTGAATGCCGGATTCAAAAGCTCTCGGCAGAATCATAAAAAACTGCCCCTTAAGGATAACAGGGACGAGCTATCTAACTTAAACAAAATCTTGGACAAGATATGCCAAATCCACAGTACTCCTAGGAAGCCTGCAAACCATACCCACAAAGATTGTTGGGTCTTCAAGCAGTCCGACAAACTCAACGCCAAACACAAGGGGCTCGACACACCAAGCGAGGACGATGATGAACCCCACAAGCAGAGCACCGGAAAACAAAAGAATTTCCCACAAGAAGTCAAAACAGTAAACTCACATCATGTAACAAAAGGAAAAGATAGAGCGGTGCCCATAGAGGTACGCTCCATACGGCCTATCCCAGAGGTGTCACGCAACTGGTTGTTAAAACCAATCACCTTCAACCATCAGGATTACTCTAGAAGTATCCGGAATGCAGGATGGACTGCCTTGATATTAGATCCGATAATTGACGGACTCCAATTTACACAAGTCCTAATGGACGGCGGCAGTGATCTAAACCTGCTATACCAGGACACAATCCGCAAAATGGGGATAGACCCAACCAAATATCGCCATAGGAACACTTCCTTTCAAGGGGAAATGCCAGGCCCATATGCCCATTGTACGGGCTCTCTACTGCTAGGAGTTGTGTTCGGCTCACCCGACAACTTCCGCCGCGAAAAGTTAACCTTCCACCTCGCCCCATTTACAAGTAGCTACCAAGCACTACTGGGACGCGAAGCTTTCGCCCGCTTTAATGCAATACCGCATTATTCATCCCTTACACTTAAAATGCCCGGTCCGCGAGGCATCATCTCCTTAAAGGGAAATATCGAGTGTTCCTCGAGCGCGGAAGATTGCTTGACTGCCTTGACAGCCACACACTAAATCAGCTTCACTAATCAAAGCACCTAAATAGGTCGTTCAGACCCCGGACACGGTTAGACGAGTCCGGCGTAAACATACAAGGGCTTACTAGCCGCATACCCCCGCACAAGGGGCTCCGCGCATGTACAACAAGAGACAATAAAGCTCAATTTTATTCATTCTTTGAATTGTACTTTGTTTATTTAATATAACGTACATTTTCGCACGATCTTTTTCAACCAAGTTCCTCTCTTTTACAGATGAACACCGTGCTACACCCGTCCAGGATACGGCACAACGGAGATACAGGCGCAGACGTGCAGTAGGGACCCGTGACAAGGATTCTTTTCAGATTAAGACCCTGCATAAACCTTTTTTACTGTCTCTTGTTGATACACATCCCCTGGTTTCTTGCTATAACCAAGGAGGAGGCTGACGTTTTGGCATGGGCCACGTCAGAATTTTGCGCGTACCTGGATACCAGGGGCTTATTACCAAGGGCGTTGTTCGGCCCGTTTTCATAAAGACCGAATACCTTAGGGAGTGTTCGGCGTCTCGAGTTAGGCCTTATATGCATCAGCTCCGAATCATGTCTTTGGTCAAATGTTGGGTTTGCCCGGCTCCTGTGTTTTGCTGCCTTATGTTCCGCTCTATCGGCTAACGCGGCACCAGGAGAACTACTGTGATTGTGCCCTAGTTCGGCCAGGCGAGCACCTTAGTAGAGAAAGCCGAAAACTGACTGTCATGATAGAGCGTGAGACTAGTCAACCACTCGGTGACCCACCGGAATCTATAGGATTCCTTGGCATTCACAAAGGACCGTTTCCCGGTCAGGCACATACGCACCCCAAATTCGGGTGAGCGCGGTGCCCCTAGGGGCTATATCGTAGCCCCACTGTCAAACTCCTATGGCTAAGTGAAAGTGATAAAGCATTATAGTCCGGTTGCCTAGTTTTCTGAGCTACCACCTCCTTTATATGACCAAGACATTGGATCAAGTGTGAAAATGCGCCTTTTTGCAAACACCCCCGCATTATATGCGTGGGGGCTGAAGCCGAACACTGCCATCTTTCAGGTTATATATACATATACATTAGCGGCCGCACATGAGGTATTTTAATTCTTGAAAGGCACAAGTATAAAAAGATCTTATATTCCATCGATACATTGTTTCACAATAATACATGTTATTCGAACATAATATCCTTCGATCACTGCATCTCTATTAAACGAGCGCCCTATAGAACTTCCTGAAAATAGTGCTCGACAGGTACTCGGCTTCCGTCCGAATCTTGGGATGCAACATCGGTGGCCTTCATCTCCGCCCAGTATGTCTTGACACGGGCAAGAGCCATCCGCGCACCCTCTATGCATGTCGGCCTCCTCATTGCATTGATATGCGGCAACGCACCAAGGAACTGCTGCACCAAGCCAAAATAACTCTTCGGCTCGGGCCTTTTCGGCCACAAAAGACTCACGACATCCTTCATGGCAAGTCAGGATAACCTATTCAGCTCCGCCCATTTGGCCAAGCGATCAGTTAATGGAAGTGGGCGCTCTGGATTATGGAACTGCGACCAAAAAACCTTTTCCATTTCATGATCCTTTTGATCTCGGAAGTGTTCGGCCATGTCCGTGGCACTTGCCGCCAGGTCCAGATAAGCATCCTCCACACTCCACAGCCGGTACAACTGAGCATATTTAGGATCCACGAATTTCCTCCATAGCAGAAAGGACTTTCTAGCCGCGATATCTCCGGCCTGACGCAGCTCCTCCTTCATAGCTCTCATCGCAGAGCGAGCATCCTTGGCCTCGGTAGTGGCCTTCTTCAGGTCCTGTTGCACCACTCGATCTTCTTTTTCAAGAAGCTTGTAGCGGTCGGCAGCATTCTTTAGCTTCACGGCCATCTCGGCCATTTCCTTCTTGCTTTGGCAGTGAGCAGCCTGTTCGGCTTTTAACTCTTCGGCCGCCTTTAAGGCAGCCGCATCACTCTTTCTGGCCTGCTCCTTGGCTCGGGTGAGCTCCGCCCGAAGGTTCTCCACGGTAGCAGCACCATCTGCATCAAGCATACATGTTGTAAGGCACGAGCATCAAGCTCCCTTACCAGGTGTCCGCGGAGAAATTGCACACCTTGTGACTCGGCAAGTCGCTTATTGACAAGCGCGATGTCGGCATCAGCCACGTCAAGTTGCCGCTTTAGTTCGGCAAATTCATCAGTCCGACTAGCCACCGGACCCTTTGCCACCTACAAATTGGAAGGGCAACACATTATACCTGGGATTATGATCCTCGGTGCGCTGTCATTTTTGACAACACACTGAGCCTCAGGGGCTACTATCTACACATGGCGCATTTTATATGCGGAACTGTCAGAGGGTACATCATTTTGCGTACCTCAAAGCCTGTCAGTAAACTTCTGACGACTTCGTGCAATCCGCTCTCAGCGGATGAAATCCTTTCAATCACCGTACCCATTAACACACGATGATCTTCTGAGATAGACGCTCGCCCGAGCAGATCCTTCAGCTCCTCCGACCGTACACCAGGTGGTGCCGGGCTCGTCCGATGGCCTTTTTCGAAGGCCGGACGTGGAGGGCCTTGAGGGGACATACGACTGCCTTCCGGCCCCGCCGGACTCGGAGAAACCCTCCGCGACGACACCTCAGGGTCGCCCGCCTCACAAGACGGTACGGCAGGGGGAGGCGTTTCGCTCTCTATCATCTCCAGACGAAGATCCCCCGAAGATGACCTCTGCTGAGAAGAGCTGAGATCTGAACTACAAGGTAAAATTTCGGTCATCTTCATCAGAAATAGGGCAGGGGTATCCTTTATTTTAAAATAAACTCCCCTTCTTACTTATGGCTCGATAGAGGGCTGATCCCCTTGGGGGCATAATGTGGCCGAGGCATCTCTCGGCGCAGGACCCTCTGACGAAGATTTCTTCCCCCGCTTTGAGACCATGGTCTCTAGGTCTTCAGAGGTGGTCCTCTTCTTCCCTTGGATGGAGGGATTCTCGAACCCTCCTCTCCTGACAACCTCCTTCGCGGAGGCGGTAGCTTCCTTGTTCCCCCCTTCACCCTCTTCCGAAGGCGCAACCTCCAGCATCCTGGTTAGCACGGGATCCGGCATGGTCTCAGGGAGGGGGGCCGGACACCTGATTAACTTTGCTTTCACTATCCACTCTCGTTCAAGGAACAACTCTTTTAAAGGGCAAGTTCGTAATAAATACGGGATAGCGTGTCCGGGTACAGGGCTACTTACTTGAGTATCCGGGCGATTGCGGCTCAGACCTACGTCCTCGGTCAAGTCCGGACACATCGCTTGTGATCCGAAGAGAAGCTTGTACATCTCCATGGGCGTCATGCCCATAAAATGTTGGAGATCTTGTGGTCCCTCCGGGTTAAATTACCACAGGCGGAGGGGGCGACGTTTGCAGGGCAGGATGCGATGAATCAGCATGACCTGCGCTACTACGACTAGACTGATCTCTCTCTAGGAGGTCTCGAATGCGGTCCTGCAACAAGGGCACGTCCTTGGACGGCCCCCAGTCAAGTCCTTTATTGACCCATGACGCCAGCCGCGGTGGAGGACCCAAGCGAAAGATAGGTGGCGCCACCCATTTGGTGCCCCTGGGAACTGTGATATAAAACCACTCTTGTTTCCATAGGCCGAGCTCATCTTGAAAAGAGCCCTCGGGCCATGGAGCATCAACATTCTTGCTTATAACAGCCCTTGTGCACTCTGCCTGCTGCCCCTTGATCATCTTTGGCTCCACCTTGAAGGTTTTGAGCCACAATCCGAAGTGAGGGGTAATGCGGAGGAAGGCTTAGCATACAACAATGAACGATGAGATGTGGAGGATGGACTCCGGATCCAAGTCATGAAATTCCAACCCATAATAAAACATGAGCCCCCTCATGAAGGGGTCCGTCGGGAAGCCTAGCCCCTGAAGAAAGTGAGACGCGAACACCATGCTTTCGCCAGGCTTGGGAGTGGGAATAACCTGCCCTTGGGCAGGCAGCCTATGCGAAATTTCGCCAGTTAGATACCTGGCATCTCTTAGCTTTAGCACGTCTTCTTCCGTAACGGAGGAAGGCATCCACCAGCCTTGCAGGTCGGAGCCGGACATCATCGAAGGTCCGAAGCGCCTGAATCTAGAGCTTTGGGTGTTGGAACTCGAAGCGAGGGGTGGATTCGATTGAGATTGAAAGAAAGGAGTGGAGCCTTGGTCTCTTTATAAAGAGGTTGAATACCAAGAGCCTTCCCCGTGACCGTTCGGGACTCGCCTTTGATAGAGGAGACGTGCCAACAGGCACGATTGGGTTACCCACGCCCGTATTGATGAGAATCCCGGAATCAGGGGACACGATCTCTGCTTCAACAAGACGTGCCAAGGAAACTGCCTCGCTAAACGCGCTGAGGTGGGACAGTAAAAACGATTCGAATAAAGGCTTGTCCGTGGTGTGATGTCACGCCATGGAATGCGTCAGCAGATTGAATTTGTGTAAATATTATTCTCTCTACGGTGGTATGTGGAACTTATTTTGCAGAGCTGGACACTATCCTTGTGTTCAAAATCTTCTATGAAGTATTCGGAGGAGGAACCCGCCTTGCAATGCCGAAGACAATACGCGCGTCGGACTCGTCGTCATTGAAGCCTGGTTCAGGGGCTACTGAGGGAGTCCTGGATTAGGGGGTGTCCGGATAGCCGAACTATCACCGTTGGCCGGACTCCTGGACTTGAATATACAAGATTGAAGACTTCATCCCGTGTCTGGATGGGACTTTCCTTGGTGTGGAAGGCAAACTTGGCGATACGGATATGTAGATCTCCTACCATTGTAACCGACTCTGTGTAACCCTAACCCTCTTTGGTGCCTATATAAACCAGAGGGTTTTAGTCCGTAGGACGAACAACAATCATACCATAGGCTAGCTTCTAGGGTTTAGCCTCTCTGATCTCGTGGTAGATCTACTCTTGTACTACCCATATCATCAATATTAATCAAGCAGGAGTAGGGTTTTACCTCCATCGAGAGGGCCCGAACCTGGGTAAAAACATCGTGCCCCTTGTCTCCTGTTACCATCCGCCTGGACGCACAGTTCGAGACCCCCTACCCGAGATCTGCTGGTTTTGACACCGACAACAGTCACCACGCCGTCGTGCTGACGGAACTCTCCCTCGGCCTCAGTTGGATCTAGAGTTCGAGAGACGTCATCGAGCTGAACGTGTGCAGATCGCGGAGGTGTCGTGCGTTCAGTACTTGATTGGTTGGATCGCGAAGACGTTCGACTGCATCAACCGCGTTACTTAATGCTTCCGCTTTCGGTCTATGAGGGTATGTGGACACACTCTCCTCTCTCGTTTCTATGCATCACATAGATAGATGTTGCATGATCGTAGGATTTTTTTTAAATTACCGTGTTCCCCGACAGTGGCATCCGAGCCAGGTCTATGCATAGATGTTATATGCACGAGTAGAACACAAAGAGTTGTGGGCGATAATAGTCATACTGCTTACCACCAACGCCTTACTTTGATTCAGCGGTATTGTTGGATAAAGCGGCCCAGACCGACATTACATGACCGCGTTCATGAGACTGGTTCTACCGACGTGCTTTTACACAAAGGTGGCTGGCGGGTGTCTGTTTCTCCAACTTTAGATGAATCGAGTTTGACTACGGCCGATCCTTATTGAAGGTTAAAACAACACACTTGACAAAAATCATTGTGTTTTTTGATGCGTAGGTAAGAACGGTTCTTGCTAGAAGCCCGTAGCAGCAACGTAAAAGTTGCAACAACAAAGTAGAGGACGTCTAACTTGTTTTTGCAGGGCTTGCTGTGATGTGATATGGTCAAGGCATGATATGATATAAATTGTTGTATGAGATGATCATGTTTTGTAACAAAGTTATTGGCAACTGGCAGGAGCCATATGGTTGTCGCTTTATTGTATGCAATGCAATCGCCATGTAATTGTTTTACTTTATCACTAAGCGGTAGCGATAGTCGTAGTAATAATAGTTGGCGAGACGACAATGATGCTACGATGGAGATCAAGGCGTCGTGCCGGTGACGATGGAGATCATGATGATGCTTCGGTTATGGAGATCATGAGCACAAGATGATGATGGCCATATCATATCACATATTTTGATTGCATGTGATGTTTATCTTTTATGCATCTTATTTTGCTTAGTATGGCGGTGGCATTATAAGATGATCCCTTACTAAATTTCAAGGTATAAGTGTTCTCCTTGAGTACGCACCATTGCTACAGTTCGTCATGCCGAGACACCACGTGATGATCGGGTGTGATAAGCTCTATGTTCACATACAACAGGTGCAAGCCAGTTTTGCACACGCAGAATACTCAGGTTAAACTTGACGAGCCTAGCATATGCAGATATGGCCTCGAAACACTGAAGACCGAAAGGTTGAGCATGAATCATATAGTAGATATGATCAACATAGTGATGTTCACCATTGAAAACTACTCCATCTCACGTAATGATCGGACATGGTTTAGTTGATTTGGATCACGTGATCATTTAGATGACTAGAGGGATGTCGATCTAAGTGGGAGTTCTTAAGTAATATGATTAATTGAACTTTAATTTATCATGAACTTAGTCCTGATAGTATTTTGCAAATTATGTTGTAGAACAATAGCTCATCTTATTGTTTCCCTATGTTTTTATATGTTCCTAGAGAAAACTAATTTGAAAGATGATAGTAGAAATGATGCGGACTGGGTCCGTGATCTAAGGTGTATCCTCATTGCTGCACAGAAGAATTATGTCCTTGATGCACCGCTAGGTGACAGACCTATTGTAGGAGCAGATGCAGACGTTATGAACGTTTGGCTAGCTCAATATGATGACTACTTGATAGTTTAGTTCACCATGCTTTACGGCTTAGAACCGGGACTTCAAAAATGTTTTTGAAACGTCAAGGAACATGTGAGATGTTCCAAGAACTGAAATTGGTATTTCAGACTCATGCCCGTGTCAAGAGGTATGAGACCTCTGACAAGTACTTTGCCTAAAAGATGGAGGAGAATTGCTCAACTAGTGAGCATGTGCTCAGAATGTCTGGGTACTACAATCACTTGAATCAAGTGGGAGTTAATCTTCCAGATAAGATAGTGATTGACAGAGTTTTCTAGTCACCATCACCAAGTTACTGGAACTTCGTGATGAACTATAGTATGCAAGGGATGACGAAAAATGATTCTTGATCTCTTCATGATGCTGAAATCGATGAAGGTAGAAATCAAGAAAGAGCATCAAGTGTTGATGATTAAACAAGAACACTAGTTTCAAGAAAAGGGCAAAGGGAAGAAAGGGAACTTCAAGAAGAATGGCAAGAAAGTTATCACTCCCATGAAGAAGCCCAAAGCTGTACCTAGCCTGAAACTGAGTGCTTCTACTGTAAAGGAAATGGTCATTGGAAGTGGAACTGCCCCCAAATATTTGGAGGGTAAGAAGGACGGCAAAGTGAACAAAGGTATATTTGATATACATATTATTGATGTGTACCTTAATAGTGCTCGTAGTAATCCCTGGGTATTTGATACTTGTTCGGTTGCTAAGATTAGTAACTCGAAACAAGAGTTGCAGAATAAATAGAGACTAGTTGAGGATGAAGTGACGATGTGTGTTGGAAGTGGTTCCAAGATTGATACGATCATCATCGAGCACTCCCTATACTTTCGGGATTATTGTTGAACCTAAATAAATGTAATTTGGTGTTTGCATTGAGCATAAATATGATTAGATCATGTAATTGCAATATGGCTATTCATTTAAGAGAGAGAATAACTGTTATTATGTTTACATGAATAAAACCTTCAATGGTCATACACCCAATGTTGATGGTTTATTGAATCTCAATTGTGGTAATACACATATTCATTGTATTGATGCCAAAAGATGCAAAGTTGATAATGATAGTGCAACTTATTTGTGGCACTGTCGTTGGGGCCATATTGGTGTAAAGCGCATGAAGAAACTCCATGTTGATGGACTTTTGGAATCACTTGATTATGAATCATTTGATGCTTCCGAACCATGCCTTATGGGCAAGATGACTAAAAACTCTATTCTTCGGAAATGGAACGAGCTAGTGACTTATTGGAAATAATACATATCGATGTATGCGGTCCAATGAGTGTTGATGCTCGTGGTGGGTATCGTTATTTTCTGACCTTCACAGATGATTTGAGAAGATATGGGTATATCTACTTAATGAAACACAAGTCTGAAACATTTGAAAAGCTCAAAGAATTTCAGAGTGAAGTGGAGAATCATCGTAACAAGAAAATAAAGTTTCTACGATCTAATCATGGAAGAGAATATTTGAGTTACGAGTTTGTCCTTCATTTAAAACAATGTGGAATAGTTTCACAGCTCACGCCACCTGGAACACCACAGCGTAATGGTGTATACGGACGTCGTAACTACACTTTATTGGATATGGTGTGATCTATGATGTCTCTTACCGGTTTACCACTATTTTTTTGGGGTTATGCATTAGAGACAGCTGCATTCACTTTAATCAGGGCACCATCAAAATCCGTTGTGATGACGCCTTATGAACTGCGGTTTGGCAAGAAACCAAAGTTGTCATTTCTTAAAGTTTGGGGCTGCGATGCTTATGTGAAAAAGTTTCAACCTGATAAGCTCGAACCCAAATCAGAGAAGTGCGTCTTCATAGGATACCCAAAGGAAACTGTTGGGTACACCTTCTATCACAGATCCGAAGGCAAGATATTCGTTGCTAAGAATGGATCCTTTCTAGAGAAGGAGTTTTTTCTGAAAAGAAGTGAGTGGGAGGAAAGTAGAACTTGATGAGGTAATTGTACCTTCTCCCGAATTGGAAAGTAGTTCATCACAGAAATCAGTTCTAGTGATTCCTACACCAATTAGTGAGGAAGCTAAGGATGATGATCATGAAACTTCAGATCAAGTTATTACCGAACCTCGTAGGTCAACCAGAGTACGATCCGCACCAGCGTGGTACGGTAATCCTATTATGGAAGTCATGTTACTAGACCATGATGAACCTACGAACTACGAGGAAGCGATGATGAGCCCAGATTCCATGAAATGGCTTGAGGCCCTGAAATCTGGGATGGGAACCATGTATGAGGACAAAATGTGGACTTTGGTGGACTTGCCTGATGATCGGCAAGCCATTAAGAATAAATGGATCTTCAAGAGGAAGACAAACGCTGATAGTATTGTTACTATCTACAAAGCTCGACTTGTCGCGAAAGGTTTTTGACAAGTTCAAGGAGTTGACTACGATGAGACTTTCTCACCCGTAGCGATGCTTAAGTCTGTCCGAACCATGTTAGCAATTGATGTGTTTTATGATTATGAAATTTGTCAGATGTATGTCAAAACTGCATTCCTGAATGGATTTCTGGAAGAAAAGTTGTATATGATGCATTTAGAAGGTTTTGTCGATCCAAAGGGTGCTAACAAAGTGTGCAAGCTCCAGCGATCCATTTATGGACTTGTGCAAGCCTCTCGGAGTTGGAATAAATGCTTTGATAGTGTGATCAAAGCATATGGTTTTATACAGACTTCTGGAGAAGCTTGTATTTACAAGAAAGTGAGTGGGAACTCTGTAGTATATCTAATATTATATGTGGATGACATATTGTTGATTGGAAATGATATAGAATTTTTAGATAGCATAAAGGGATACTTGAATAATAGTTTTTCAATGAAGGACCTCGGTGAAGATGCTTACATATTGGGCATCAAGATCTATAGAGATAGATCAAGACGCTTAATAAGATTTTTCAACAAGTAAACACCTTGACAAGTTTCTGAAAGAGTTCAAAATGGATCAGTCAAAGAAGGAGTTCTTGTCTGTATTACAAGGTGTAAAGTTGAGTAAGACTCAAAGCTCGACCATGACAGAAGATAGAAAGAGAATGAAAGTCATTCCCTATGCCACAATCATAGGTTCTATAAAGTATGTTGTGATGTGTACCAGACCTATTGTGTACCTTGCCATGAGTTTGGCAAGGGGGTACAATAGTGATCTAAGAGTAGATCACTGAACAGCTGTCAAAATTATCCTTAGTGAGGAGTAAGGAAATATTTCTCGGTTATGGAGGTGATAAAGAGTACGTCGTAAAGAGTTACGTCGATGCAAGTTTTTTCACCGATCTAGATGACTCTAAGTCTCAATCTGGATACATATTGAAAGTGGTAGAAATTAGCTAGGGTAGCTCCATACAAAGCATTGTAGACATAGAATATTTGCAAAATACATACGACTCTGAATGTGACAGACCCGTTGACTAAACTTCTCTTATAAGCAAAACATGATCACACCTTAGTAATCTTTGGGTGTCAATCACATTGCAATGTGAACTAGATTATTGACTGTAGTGAACCCTTTGGTTGTTGGTCACATGGCGATGTGAACTATGGGTGTTAATCACATACAGATGTGAACTATTGATGTTAAATCACATGGCGATGTGAACTAGATTATTGAATCTAGTGCAAGTGGGAGACTGAAGGAAATATGCCCTAGAGGCAATAATAAAGTTATTATTTATTTCCTTATTTCATGATAAATGTTTATTATTCATGCTAGAATTCTATTAACTGGAAACTTAGTACATGTGTGAATACATAGACAAAACATAGTGTCCCTAATATGCCTCTACTTGACTAGCTCGTTGATCAAAGATGGTTATGTTTCCTAACCATAAACATGTGTTGTCATTTGATGAATAGGATCACATCATTAGGAGAATGATGTGATGGACATGACCCATCCGTTAGCTTAGCATTATGATCATTACAGTTTCATTGCTACTGCTCTCTTCATGACTTATACATGTTCCTCATACTATGAGATTATGCAACTCCTGAATACCAGAGGAACTCTTTGTGTGCTACCAAACGTCACAATGTAAATGGGTGATTATAAAGGTGCTCTATAGGTGTCTCTGAAGGTGTTTGTTGGGTTGGCATAGATCGAGATTAGGATTTGTCACTCCGTGTTTCGGAGAGGTATCTCTGGGTTCTCTCGGTAATACTCATCACTATAAGCCTTGCAAGCATTGTGACTAATGAGTTAGTTGCGGGATGAAGTATTACAGAACGAGTAAAGAGACTTGCCGGTAACGAGATTGAACTAGGTATGACGATACCGACGATCGAATCTCGGGCAAGTAACATACCGATGACAAAGGGAACAACGTATGTTGTTATGCGGTTTGACCGATAAAGATCTTCATATAATATGTAGGAGCCAATATGAGCATACAGGTTCCGCTATTGATTATTGACCGGAGATGTGTCTCTCGATGACGATTTGTATTATGAGTTATGTGATTTGATGACTGAAGTTTGTTCAGAGTCCCGCATGAGATCATGGACATGACGAGGAGTCTCGAAATGGTCGAGAACTAAAGATCGATATATTGGAAGGCTATATTCGGACATCAGAAAGGTTCCGAGTGATTCGGGTATTTTTCGGAGTACCGGAGAGTTAAGGGAATTCGCCGGGGGAAGTAATGGGCCTTAATGGGCCACACGGGAAATGAGAGAAGGGCCTCAAGGGGTGGCCGCGCCCCCCCCCCATGGGCTGGTCCGAATTGGACTAGGAGGGGCGGCGCCCCCCTCCTTCCTTCTCCCCCTCTTCCTCCTTCCCTCCTTCTCCTACTTGGAATAGGAAAGAGGAGGGGAATCCTACTTGGACTGGGGAGTCCTACTAGGATTCCCCACACCTGGCGCCCCCCCCCCCTTGGGTCGGCCACTGATACATCTCCATCGTATCTATAATTTTTGATTGTTCCATGCCAATATTATTCAACTTTCATATACTTTTGACAACTTTTTATACTATTTTTGGGACTAACATATTGATCCAGTGCCCTGTGCCAGTTCCTGTTTGTTGCATGTTTTATGTTTCTCAGAAACCCCATATCAAACGGAGTCCAAACGCGATAAAAACGGACGGAGAATATTTTTGGAATATTTATGATTTTTGGGAAGAAGAATCAACGCGAGACGGTGCCCGAGGGGGCCTAAGGCAGGGGGCACGCCCCAGGGGGGTGGGCGCGCCCCTGACCCTCGTGGGCACCCCGTAAGGCGGTTGCTGCTGTTCTTTTGCCGCAATAAAGCTAATTGCCGGAAAAAAGTCGTGGAGAAGGTTTCAATCCAATTGGAGTTACGGATCTCCGGGAATATAAGAAACGGTGAAAGGCCAGAATCTAAAAACGCAGAAACAGAGAGAGACAGAGAGACAGATCCAATCTCGGAGGGGCTCTCGGCCCTCCCACGCCATGGAGACCATGGACCAGAGGGGAAACCCTTCTCCCATCTAGGGAGAAGGCCAAGGAATAATAAGAATAAGGGGGGCTCTCTCCTCCTTGCTTCTGGTGGCGCCAGAACACCGCCGGGGGCCATCATCATCACCGCGATCTACACCAACACCTCCGTCATCTTCACCAACATCTCCATCACCTTCCCCCATCTATATTCAGCGGTCCACTCTCCCGCAACCCGCCGTACCCTCTACTTGAACATGGTGCTTTATGCTTCATATTATTATCCAATGATGTGTTGCCATCCTATGATGTCTGAGTAGATTTTTGTTGTCCTATCTGTGATTGATGAATTGCTATGATTGGTTTAATTTGCTTGTGGTTATGTTGCTGTCCTTTGGTTCCCATCATATGAGCGCGCGCGTGGATCACACCATAGGGTTAGTTGTATGTTGATAGGACTATGTATTGGAGGGCAAGAGTGACAGAAGCTTCAACCTAGCATAGAAATTGATGCATACGGGATTGAAGGGGGACCAATATATCTTAATGCTATGGTTGGGTTTTACCTTAATGAACGTTAGTAGTTGCGGATGCTTGCTAATAGTTCCAATCATAAGTGCATAGAATTCCAAGTCAGGGATGACATGCTAGCAGTGGCCTCTCCCACATAAAACTTGTTATCGGTCTAGTAAAGTAGTCAATTGCTTAGGGACAATTTCACAACTCCAACCACCACTTTTCCACACTCGCTATACTTACTTTATTGCTTCTTTACCTAAACAACCCCTAGTTTTTATTTACGTGCTCTTTATATTCTTGCAAACCTAGCCTACAACACCTACAAAGTGCTTCTAGTTTCATACTTGTTCTAGGTAAAGCGAACGCTTAGCGTGCGTAGAGTTGTATCGGTGGTCGATAGAACTTGAGGGAATATTTGTTCTACCTTTAGCTCCTCGTTGGGTTTGACACTCTTACTTATCGAAAGAGTCTACAATTGATCCCCTATACTTGTGGGTTATCAGCCACCTCTTCCCTCCCCTCCTTTATATACGTGGCTAGGGGCACCCCATAGACACACAAGTTGATCTTTAGCCGTGTGCGGTGCCCCCTCCACAGTTTTCTTATACGTCTCCAACGTATCTATAATTTTTTATTGTTCCATGCTATTATTTTACCCATTTTGGATGTTTATGGGCTTTACTTTACACTTTTATACCATTTTTGGGACTGGCCTACTAACCGGAGGCCCAGCCCGAATTGCTATTTTTTTTGCCTATTTCAGTGTTTCAAAGAAAAGGAATATCAAACGGAGTCCAAACAGAATGAAGCCTTTGGGAGCGATCTTTTTGGAACAAACGCAATCCAGGAGACTTGGAGTGGACGTCAAGAAGCAGCCGAGGCGGCCATGAGGGTGCAAGGCGCGCCCTAGGGGGGTAGGCGCGCCCCCCACCCTTGTGGCTCCCCTGACCTACCTCCTTCGCCTATATATATCTATGTACCCCGAAAACATCCAGGAGCACCACGAAAAACTATTTCCACCATCGCAACCTTCTGTATCCACGAGATCCCATCTTGGAGCCTTGCCGGTGCTCCGCCGGAGGGGGAATCGACCATGGAGGGCTTCTACATCAACACCATAGCCTCTCCGATGAGTTGTGAGTAGTTTACCACAAACCTTCGGGTCCATAGTTATTAGCTAGATGGCTTCTTCTCTCTCTTTGATTCTCAATACAAAATTCTCCTCGATCTTCTTGGAGATCTATTCGATGTAACTCTTTTTGCGGTGTGTTTGTCGAGATACGATGAATTGTGGGTTTATGATCAAGTTTATCTATGAGAAATATTTGAATCTCCTCTAAATTCTTTTATGTATGATTGGTTATCTTTGCAAGTCTCTTCGAATTATCAGTTTGGTTTAGCCTACTAGATTGATCTTTCTTGCAATGGGAGAAGTGCTTAGCTTTGGGTTCAATCTTGTGGTGTCCTTTCCCAGTGATAGCAGGGGCAGCAAGGCACGTATTGTATTGTTGCCATCGAGGATAAAAAGATGGGGTTTATATCATATTGCTTGAGTTTATCCCTCTACATGATGTCATCTTGCCTAATGTGTTACTCTGTTCTTATGAACTTAATACTCTAGATGCATGCTGGATAGCGGTCGATGTGTGGAGTAATAGTAGTAGATGCAGAATCATTCAGCCTACTTGTCATGGACATGATGCCTATATACATGATCATGCCTAGATATTCTCATAACTATGCACTTTTCTATCAATTGCTCCACAGTAATTTGTTCACCCATCGTATACTTATGCTATATTGAGAGAAGCCACTAGTGAAACCTATGGCCCCCAGGTCTATCTTTTATCATATAAGTTTCCGATCTACTTTATTTTGCAATCTTTACTTTTCCATCTATATCATAAAAATACCAAAAATATTCGTCTTATCTTATTATCTCTATCAGATCTCACTTTCGCAAGTTATCGTGAAGGGATTGACAACCCCTTTATCGCGTTGGTTGCGAGGTTCTTGTTTGTTTATGTAGGTATGAGGGACTTTTGTGGAGCCTCCTACTGGATTGATACCTTGGTTCTCAAAAACTGAGGGAAATACTTACACTACTTTGCTGCATCACCCTTTCCTCTTCAAGGGAAAACTAATGCAGTTCTCAAGAGGTAGCAAGAAGGATTTCTGGCGCCGTTGCCGGGGAGGTCTTCGCTCAAGTCAAGATATACCAAGTACGCATCACAAACTCATCTCCCTCGCATTACATTATTTGCCATTTGCCTCTCATTTTCTCTCCCCCACTTCACCCTTGCCGTTTTATTTGCCCTCCCTTTTCCGTTCGCCTCTCTTTTTCGCTTGCCTCTTGTGTGCTTGTGTGTTGGATTGCTTGTCACGATGGCCCAAGATAATAGTAAATTGTGTGACTTTTCCAATACCAACAATAATGATTTCGTTAGCACTCCGATTTCTCCTATTAATGATGCTGAATCTTGTGAAATCAATGCTGCTTTGTTGAATCTTGTTATGAAAGATCAATTCTCTGGCCTTCCTAGTGAAGATGCCGCTACTCATCTAAACAACTTTGTTGATTTGTGTGATATGCAAAATAAGAAAGACACGGATAATGATATTGTTAAATTGAAGTTACTTCCATTTTAACTTAGAGATCGTGCTAAAACTTGGTTTTCGTCTTTGCCTAAAAATAGTATTGATTCTTGGAATAAGTGCAAAGATGTTGTTATCTCTAAGTATATTCCTCCCGCTAAGATTATCTCTCTTAGAAACGATATTATGAAATTTAAGCAACTTGATCATGAGCATGTTATCCAATCTTGGGAGAGAATTAAATTAATGATTCACAATTGTCCTACACATGGTTTGAATTTATGGATGATCATACAAAAATTTTATGCCGGATTGAATTTTGCTTCTAGAAATCTTTTAGATTTGGCCGTGGAGGCACTTTTATGGAAATCACTTTAGGAGAAGCTACTAAACTCCTAGATAATATTATGGTTAATTATTCTCAATGGCACACCGAAAGATCTACTAGTAAAAAGGTTCATGCGATAGAAGAGATTAATGTTTTGAGTGGAAAGATGGATGAACTTATGAAATTGTTTGCTACTAAGAGTGCTCCTATTGATCCTAATGATATGTCTTTGTCTAATTTGATTGAGAATAATAATGAATCTATGGATGTGAATTTTGTTGGTAGGAATAATTTTGGTAACAATGCTTATAGAGTAAACTTTAATCCTAGGTTGTTTCCTTGTAATTCCTCTAATAATTATGGTAATTCCTACAACAATTTGTTGGAAATATGCCCTAGAGGCAATAATAAATTGGTTCTTATTATATTTCCTTGTTCATGATAATCGTTTATTATCCATGCTATAATTGTATTGATAGGAAACTCAGATACATGTGTGGGTACATAGACAACACCATGTCCCTAGTAAGCCTCTAGTTGACTAGCTCGTTGATCAATAGATGGTTACGGTTTCCTGACCATGGACATTGGATGTCGTTGATAACGGGATCACATCATTAGGAGAATGATGTGATGGACAAGACCCAATCCTAAGACTAGCACAAAGATCGTAGTTCGTATGCTAAAGCTTTTCTAATGTCAAGTATCATTTCCTTAGACCATGAGATTGTGCAACTCCCGAATACCGTAGGAATGCTTTGGGTGTACCAAACATCACAACGTAATTGGGTGGCTATAAAGGTGCACTACAGGTATCTCCGAAAGTGTCTGTTGGGTTGGCATGAATCGAGACTGGGATTTGTCACTCCGTATGACGGAGAGGTATCTCTGGGCCCACTCGGTAGGACATCATCATAATGTGCACAATGTGACCAAGGGTTTGATCACGGGATGATGTATTACGGAACGAGTAAAGAGACTTGCCAGTAACGAGATTGAACAAGGTATAGGCATACTGACGATCGAATCTCGGGCAAGTACAATACCGCTAGACAAAGGGAATTGTATACGGGATTGATTGAGTCCTTGACATCATGGTTCATCCGATGAGATCATCGTGGAACATGTGGGAGCCAACATGGGTATCCATATCCCGCTGTTGGTTATTGACCAGAGAACGTCTCGGTCATGTCTACATGTCTCCCGAACCCGTAGGGTCTACACACTTAAGGTTCGATGATGCTAGGGTTATAAAGGAAGTTTGTATGTGGTTACCAAATGTTGTTCGAAGTCCCAGATGAGATCTTGGATGTCACGAGGAGTTCCGGAATGGTCCGGAGGTAAAGATTTATATATGGGAAGTCATCATACGGTCACCAGAATAATTCGGGGGGTTATCGGTATTGTATCGGGACCACCAAAGGGGTTCCGGGGGTCCACCGGGAGGGTCCACCTTCCCCGGAGGGCACTGTGGGCTGTTTATGGAGAGGGACCAGCCCCTTAGTGGGCTGGGTGCCTCCCCCCTAGGGCCCATGCGCCTAGGGTTTGGGGGAACCCTAAAGGGGGGGCACCACCTTGCGTTGGGGGCAAGGCAACCCCCTCTGGCCGCCGCCCCCTCCTCAGATTGGATCTGAGGGGGCCGGCCCCCTCTTCCTTGCCCCTATATATATGTGGGAGGTGGAAGGGCAGCCGCACCCAAGTTCTGGCGCAGCCCTTCCCCTCTCCCAAGTCCTCCTCCTCTCTCGCGGTGCTTGGCGAAGCCCTGCAGGATTGCCACGCTCCTCCATCACCACCACACCGTTGTGCTGCTGCTGGATGGAGTCTTCCTCAACCTCTCCCTCTCTCCTTGCTGGATCAAGGCATGGGAGACGTCACCGGGTTGTACGTGTGTTGAACGCGGAGGTGCCGTCCGTTCGGCACTAGGATCTCCGGTGATTTTGGATCACGATGAGTACGACTCCTTCAACCCCGTTCTCTTGAACGCTTCCGCTTAGCAATCTACAATGGTATGTAGATGCACTCTCCTTCCCCTCGTTGCTAGTCTCTCCATAGATAGATCTTGGTGACTCGTAGGAAAATTTTGAATTTCTGCTACATTCTCCAACAGTGGCATCATGAGCTAGGTCTATTGCGTAGATTCTTTGCACAAGTAGAACACAAAGTAGTTGTGGGCGTTGATTTTGTTCAATATGCTTACCGTTACTAGTCCAATCTTGATTCGGCGGCATCGTGGGATGAAGCGGCCCGGACCGACCTTACACGTACTCTTACGTGAGACAGGTTCCACCAACTGATATGCACTTGTTGCATAAGGTGGCTAGCGGGGCCAGTCTCTCCCACTTTAGTCGGATCGGATTCGATGAAAAGGGTCCTTATGAAGGGTAAATAGCAATTGACATATCACATTGTGGTTTTGCATAGGTAAGAAACGTTCTTGCTAGAAACCCATAGCAGCCATGTAAAACGTGCAAATAACAATTAGAGGACGTCTAACTTGTTTTTGCAGGGTATGCTATGTGATGTGATATGGCCAAAAGAATGTGATGAATGATACGTGATGTATGAGATTGATCATGTTCTTGTAATAGGAATCACGACTTGCATGTCGATGAGTATGACAACCGGCATGAGCCATAGGAGTTGTCTTAATTTATTGTATGACCTGCGTGTCATTGAACAACACCATGTAATTACTTTACTTTATTGCTAGCCGGTAGACATAGTAGTAGAAGTAATAAGTTGGCGAGACAACTTCATGGAGACACGATGATGGAGATCATGATGATGGAGATCATGGTGTCATGCCGGTGACGATGATGATCATGGAGCCCCGGAGATGGAGATCAAAAGGAGCAAAATGATATTGGCCATATCATGTCACTTTTTGATTGCATGTGATGTTTATCATGTTTATGCATCTTATTTGCTTAGAAGGACGGTAGTAAATAAGATGATCCCTCATTAAAATTTCAAGAAAGTGTTCCCCCTAACTGTGCACCATTGCGAAAGTTCGTCGTTTCGAAGCACCGTGTGATGATCGGGTATGATAGATTCTTACGTTCACATACAATGGGTGTAAGACAGGTTTACACACGTGAAACACTTAGGTTGACTTGATGAGCCTAGCATGTAAAGACATGGCCTCGGAACACAAGAGACCGAAAGGTCGAGCATGAGTCGTATGGTAGATACGATCAACATGAAGATGTTCACCGATGATGACTAGTCCATCTCATGTGATGATCGGACACAGCCTAGTTGACTCGGATCATGTAATCACTTAGATGAATATAGGGATGTCTATCTGAGTGGGAGTTCATTAGATGAACTTAATTATCCTGAACATAGTCAAAAGGTTTTTGCAAATTATGTCGTAAACTCGCGCTTTAGTTCCACTGTTTAGATATGTTCCTAGAGAAAATATAGTTGAACATTGACAGTAGCGATTATGCGATCAGTAGAAAGCTTATGTCCTTAATGCACCGCTCAGTGTGCAGAACCCCAAACATCCTCTGTGGATGTTGCGAACATTGGACATACATGCTTTGATAACTACATGATAGTTCAGTTAAACGGTTTAGAGTAGAGGCACCAAAGACGTTTTTGAAATGTCGCGGAACATATGAGATGTTTGGAGGGCTGAAATTGGGATTTCAGGCTCGTGCCCACGTCAAGAGGTATAAGACCTTCGACGATTTTCTTAGCCTGCAAACTAACGGAGAAAAGCTCAATCGTTGAGCTTGTGCTCAGATTGTCTAAGTGCAACAATCACTTGAATCGAGTGGGAGTTGATCTTCCAGATGAGATAGTGATGTTTCTCCAAAGTCATTGCCACCAAGTTGCTTCGTGATGAACTATAACATATCAGGGATAGATATGATGATCCTTGAGGTATTCACGATGATTGACACCGCGAAAGTAGAAATCAAGAAGGAGCATCAATTGTTGATGGTTGGTGAAACCACTAGTTTCAAGAAGGGCAAGGGCAAGAAGGGATACTTCATGAAACGACAAATCAGCTGCTGCTCCAGTGAAGAAACCCAAGGTTGAACCCAAACCTAAGACTAAGTGCTTCTGTAATAAAGGGGACAGCCACTAGAGCAGAATTACCCTAGATACTTGGTAGATGAGAAGGCTGGCAAGGTCGATAGAAGTATATTGGATATACATTATGTTAATGTGTACTTTACTAGTACTCCTAGTAGCACCAGGGTATTAACATACCGGTTCGGTTGCTAAGTGTTAGTAACTGGACATAAAAGAGCTACGGAATAAACGGAGACTAGCTAAAGGTGAGCTGACGATATGTGTTGGAAGTGTTTCCAAGTTTGATGTGATCAAACATCGCACGCTCCCTCTACCATCAAGATTAGTATTAAACCTGAATAATTGTCATTTGGTGTTTGCGTTGAGCATGGACGTGATTGGATTATGTCTATCGCAATACGGTTATTCATTTAAGGAGAATAATGGTTGCTCTATTTATTTGAATAATACCTTCAACGGTCTTGCACGTAAAGGAATGGTTTATTGAATCTTGATCGTAGTGATACACATTTTCATGCCAAAAGATATAAGATAGTAATGATAGTACCACTTACTTGTGGCACTGCCATCTAAGTCATATTGGTATAAAACACATGAAGGAGGTCCATGTTGATGGATCTTTGGACTCACTCGTTTTTGAAAAGTTTGAGACATGCGAACCATGTCTATTGGTATATACGCATGAAGAAACTCCATGCAGATGGATCATTTGGACTCACTTGATTTTGAATCACTTGAGATATGCAAATCATACCACATGGGCAAGATGACTAAAAAGCCTCGTTTTCAGTAAGATGGAACAAGATAGCAACTTGTTGGAAGTAACACATTTTGATGTGTGCAGTCCAATGACTGTTGAGGCATGCAGTGAATATCGTTATGTTCTTACTTCACAGATGATTCAAGTAGATGTTGAGTATATTTACTTGATGAAACACAAGTCTGAATTATTGAATGGTTCAAGTAATTTCAGAGTGAAGTTGAAGATCATAGTGACAAGAGGATAAAATGTATATGACATGATCATAGAGATGAGTATCTGAGTTACGAGTTTTGGCACGCAATTAAGACATTGTGGAAATTGTTTCACAATTAATACCGCCTGGAACACCATAGTGTGATGGTGTATCCGAATATCATAGTTGCACCCTATTGGATATGGTGCGTACCATGATGTCTCTTATCGAATTACCACTATCGTTCATGGGTTAGGCATTAGAGACAACCGCACTCACTTTAATAGGGCACCACGTAATTCCGTTGAGACGACACCGTTTGAACTATGGTTTGGAGAAACCTAAGGTGTCATTTCTTAAAAGTTTGGGGTTGCTACGCTTATGTGAAAAAGGTTTCAGGTTGATAAGCTCGAACCCAAAGTGGATAAAATGCATCTTCATAGGACACCCAAAACAGTTGGGTATACCTCCTAATTCAGATCCGAAAGCAATAGGGATTGTTTCTTGAATCGGGTCCTTTCTCGAGGAAAGGTTTGTCTCGAGAATTGAGTGGGAGGATGGTGGAGACTTGATGTGGTTATTGAACCGTCACTTAAACAAGTGTGTAGCAGGGCACGGGAAGTTATTCCTATGGCGCCTACACCAATTGAAGTAGAAGCTTATGATAATGATCATGAAGTTTTGGATCAAGTCACTACCGTACCTCGTAGGGTGACAAGGATGCGTACTACTTCATAGTGGTATAGTAATCCTGTCTTGAAGGTCATGTTGCTAGACAACAATGAACCTACGAGCTATGGAGAAGCGATGGTGGGCCCAAATTCCGACAAATGGTTAGAAGCCATGAAATCTGAGATAGGATCCATGTATCAGAACAAAGCATGGACTTTGGTGGACTTGCCCGATGACCGGCAAGCCATTGAGATAAATGGATCTTTAAGAAGAAGACGGACATGGACGGTAATGTCACAGTCTATGAAGCTCGACTTGAGGCGAAGAGTTTTCACAAGTTCAAGGAAGTTGACTACGATGAGATTTTCTCATCTGTAGCGATACTTAAGTCCGTCGGAATCATGTTAGAATTAGCCGCATTTATGAAATCTGGCAGATGGATGTCAAAACAAGTTTCCTTACCAGTCTTCATAAGGAAAGGTTGTATGTGATACAATCAGAAAGTTCTTGTCGATCCTAAGGATGCTAAAAGGTATGCTGGCTCCAGCGATCCTTCTAAGGACTGGAGTAAGCATCTCGGAGTTGGAATGTACACTTTGATAAGATGATCAAAGATTTTGGGTTTATACAAAGTTCATGAGAAACTTGTATTTCCAAAGAAGTGAGTGGGAGCACTATAGAGTTTCTGATAAGTATATGTTGTAAACATATTGATCAGAAATGATATAGAATTTCTAGAAAGCATATAGGGTTATTTGAAAGGTGTTTTTCAATAGAAAACCTGTATTAAGCTACTTGAACATTGAGCATCAAGATCTATGAGGATAGATCAAAAACGCTTAATGGTACTTTCAAATTAGCATATACCTTGACATGATCTTGAAGGTGTTCAAGATGGATCAGTCAAAGAAGGAGTTCTTGCCTGAGATGCAAGGTATGTGTTGGAAATATGCCCTAGTGGCAATAATAAATCAGTTATTATTATATTTCCTTGTTCATGATAATCGTTTATTATCCATGCTATAATTGTATTGATAGGAAACTCAGATACATGTGTGGATACATAGACAACATCACGTCCCTAGCAAGCCTCTATTGACTAGCTCGTTGATCAATAGATGGTTACGGTTTCCTAACCATGGACATTGGATGTCGTTGATAACGGGATCACATCATTAGAAGAATGATGTGATGGACAAGACCCAATCCTAAGCCTAGCACAAAGATCGTAGTTCGTATGCTAAAGCTTTTCTAATGTCAAGTATCTTTTACTTAGACCATGAGATTGTGCAACTCCCGGATACCGTAGGAATGCTTTGGGTGTACCAAGCGTCACAACGTAACTGGGTGGCTATAAAGGTGCACTACAGGTATCTCCGAAAGTGTCTGTTGGGTTGGCACGAATCGAGATTGGGATTTGTCACTCCGTGTAAACGGAGAGGTATCTCTGGGCCCACTCGGTAGGACATCATCATAATGTGCACAATGTGACCAAGGGGTTGATCACGGGATGATGTGTTACGGAACGAGTAAAGAGACTTGCCGGTAACGAGATTGAACAAGATATCGGGATACCGACGATCGAATCTCGGGCAAGTACAATACCGCTAGACAAAGGGAATTGTATACGGATCGATTGAGTCCTTGACATCATGGTTCATCCGATGAGATCATCGTGGAACATGTGGGAGCCAACATGGGTATCTAGATCCCGCTGTTGGTTATTGACCGGAGAACGTCTCGGTCATGTCTGCATGGTTCCCGAACCCGTAGGGTCTACACACTTAAGGTTCGATGACGCTAGGGTTATAAAGGAAGTTTGTATGTGGTTACCAAATGTTGTTCGGAGTCCCGGATGAGATCCCGGACGTCACGAGGAGTTCTGGAATGGTCCGGAGGTAAAGATTTATATATGGGAAGTCTTATTTTGGTCGCCGGAAAAGTTTCGCACTTTATCGGTATTGTACCGGGAGTGCCGAAAGGGGTCCGGGGGTCCACCTTCCCCGAGGGGCCACATGGGCTGTAGGGGGTGCGCCTTGGCCTATATGGGCCAAGGGCACCAGCCCCAAGAGGCCCATGCGCCAAGATATAAGAAAAAGGGGAGAGTCCTCAAGGGGGAAGGCACCTCCGAGGTGCCTTGGGGAGGATGGACTCCTCCCCCCCCCCCTTGGCCGCACCCCTTCCTTGGAGCAAGGGGCAAGGATGCGCCTCCCCCTCTCCCTTTCCCCTATATAAAGGGAGGGGAGGGAAGGGCAGCCGCACCTGAAGCCCTGGCGCCTCCCTCCCTCCCGTGACACCTCCTCCTCTCCCGCAGGTGCTTGGCGAAGCCCTGCAGGATTGCCACGCTCCTCCACCACCACCACGCCGTTGTGCTGCTGCTGGATGGAGTCTTCCTCAACCTCTCCCTCTCTCCTTGCTGGATCAAGGCATGGGAGACGTCACCGGGCTGTACGTGTGTTGAACGCGGAGGTGCCGTCCATTCGGCACTAGGATCTCCGGTGATTTGGATCACGACGAGTACGACTCCTTCAACCCTGTTCTCTTGAACGCTTCCGCTTAGCGATCTACAAGGGTATGTAGATGCACTCTCCTTCCCCTCGTTGCTGGTTTCTCCATAGATAGATCTTGGTGACACGTAGGAAAAGTTTAAATTTCTGCTACGTTCCCCAACAGTGGCATCATGAGCTAGGTCTATTCCGTAGATTCTTTGCACAAGTAGAACACAAAGTAGTTGTGGGCGTTGATCTTGTTCAATATGCTTACCGTTACTAGTCCAATCTTGTTTCGACGGTATTGTGGGATGAAGTGGCCCGGACCGACCTTACACGTACTCTTACGTGAGACAGGTTCCACCGACTGACATGCACTTAGTGCATAAGGTGGCTAGCGGGTGCCAGTCTCTCCCACTTTAGTCGGAACGGATTCGATGAAAAGGGTCCTTATGAAGGGTAAATAGCAATTGACATATCACGTTGTGGTTTTGCGTAGGTAAGAAACGTTCTTGCTAGAAACCCATAGCAGCCACATAAAACATGCAAACAACAATTAGAGGACGTCTAACTTGTTTTTGCAGGGTATGCTATGTGATGTGATATGGCCAAGAAGAATGTGATGAATGATATGTGATGTATGAGATTGATCATGTTCTTGTAATAGGAATCACGACTTGCATGTCGACGAGTATGACAACCGGTAGGAGCCATAGGAGTTGTCTTTATTTATTGTATGACCTACGTGTCATTGAACAACGCCATGTAATTACTTTACTTTATTGCTAACCGGTAGCCATAGTAGTAGAAGTAATAGTTGGCGAGACAACTTCATGAAAACACGATGATGGAGATCATGGTGTCATGCCGGTGACGATGATGATCATGGAGCCCCGAAGATGGAGATCAAAATGAGCAAAATGATATTGGCCATATCATGTCACTATTTGATTGCATGTGATGTTTATCATGTTTATGCATCTTTTTTACTTAGAACGACGGTAGTAAATAAGATGATCCCTTACAACAATTTCAAGAAGTGTTCTCCCCTAACTGTGCACCGTTGCTAAAGTTCGTCGCTTCTAAGCACCACGTGATGATCGGGTGTGATGGATTCTTACGTTCACATACAACGGGTGTAAGACAGATTTACACACGCGAAACACTTAGGGTTAACTTGACGAGCCTAGCATGTACAGACATGGCCTCGGAACACAGAGACCGAAAGGTCGAGCATGAGTCGTATAGTAGATACGATCAACATGAAGATGTTCACCGATGATGACTAGTCCGTCTCACGTGATGATCGGACACGGCCTAGTTGACTCGGATCATGTAATCACTTAGATGACTAGAGGGATGTCTATCTGAGTGGGAGTTCATAAGATGAACTTAATTATCCTAAACATAGTCAAAAGATCTTTGCAAATTATGTCATAAGCTCGCGCTTTAGTTCCACTGTTTAGATATGTTCCTAGAGAAAATATACTTGAAAGTTGAAAGTAGCGATTATGCGGACAGTAGAAAGCTTATGTCCTTAAGGCACCGCTCAGTGTGCTGAACCCCAAACGTCGTTTGTGGATGTTACGAACATCGGACATACACGTTTTGATAACTACGTGATAGTTCAGTTAAACGGTTTAGAGTTGAGGCACCAAAGACGTTTTTTGAAACGTCGCGGAACATATGAGATGTTTTGAGGGCTGAAATTGGGATTTTAGGCTCGTGCCCACGTCAAGAGGTATAAGACCTCCGACAATTTTCTTAGCCTACAAACTAAGGGAGAAAAGCTCAATCGTTGAGCTTGTGCTCAGATTGTCTGAGTGCAACAATCACTTGAATCGAGTGGGAGTTGATCTTCCAGATGAGATAGTGATGTTTCTCCAAAGTCATTGCCACCAAGCTGCTTCGTGATGAACTATAACATGTCAGGGATAGATATGATGATCCTTGAGGTATTCACGATGTTTGACACCGCGAAAGTAGAAATCAAGAAGGAGCATCAATTGTTGATGGTTGGTGAAACCACTAGTTTCAAGAAGGGCAAGGGCAAGAAGGGACACTTCATGAAACGGCAAATCAGTTGCTGCTCCAGTGAAGAAACCCAAGGTTGAACCCAAACCCGAGACTAAGTGCTTTTGTGATAAGGGGAATAGTCACTAGAGCGGAATTACCCTAGATACTTGGTAGATGAGAAGGCTGGCAAGGTCGATAGAAGTATATTGGATATACGTTATGTTAATGTGTACTTTACTAGTACTCCTAGTAGCACCAGGGTATTAGATACCGGTTCGGTTGCTAAGTGTTAGTAACTGGAAATAAAAGAGCTACGGAATAAACGGAGACTAGCTAAAGGTGAGCTGACGATATGTGTTGGAAGTGTTTCCAAGTTTGATGTGATCAAACATCGCACGCTCCCTCTACCATCAAGATTAGTATTAAACCTGAATAATTGTCATTTGGTGTTTGCGTTGAGGATAGACATGATTGGATTATGTCTATCGCAATATGGTTATTCATTTAAGGAGAATAATGGTTACTCTATTTATTTGAATAATACCTTCAATGGTCTTGCACCTAAAGGAATAGTTTATTGAATCTCGATCCTAGTGATACACATTTTCATGCCAAAATTATAAGATAGTAATGATAGTACCACTTACTTGTGGCACTGCCATGTAAGTCATATTGGTATAAAACGCATGAAGAAGCTCCATGTTGATGGATCTTTGGACTCACTCATTTTTGAAAAGTTTGAGACATGCGAACCATGTCTATTGGTGCATACGCATGAAGAAACTCCATGCAGATTGATCGTTTAGACTCACTTGATTTTGAATCACTTGAGATATGCAAATCATACCACATGGACAAGATGACTGAAAAGCCTCGATTTTGGTAAGATGGAACTAGATAGCAACCTGTTGGAAGTAACACATTTTGATGTGTGCAGTCCAACGAGTGCTGAGGCATGCAGTGAATATCGTTATGTTCTTACTTCACAGATGATTCGAGTAGATGTTGAGTATATTTACTTGATGAAACACAAGTCTGAATTATTGAATGGTTCAAGTAATTTCAGATTGAAGTTTAAGATCTTCGTGACAAGAGGATAGAATGTCTATGATATGATCATAGAGATGAATATCTGAGCTACGAGTTTTGGCACACAATTAAGACATTGTGGAAATTGTTTCACAATTAATACCGCCTGGAACACCATAGTGTGATGGTGTGTCCGAACATCATAGTAGCACCCTATTGGATATGGTGCGTACCTTGATGTCTCTTATCGAATTATCACTATCGTTCATGGGTTAGGCATTAGAGACAACCGCACTCACTTTAATAGGGTACCACGTAATTCCGTTGAGACAACACCATTTAGAGAAACCTAAGTTGTCGTTTCTTAAAAGTTTGGGGCTGCGACGCTTATGTGAAAAAGTTTCAGGTTGATAAGCTCGAACCCAAAGCGGATAAAATGCATCTTCATAGGACACCCAAAACAGTTGGGTATACCTCCTAATTCAGATCTGAAAGCAATAGGGATTGTTTCTTAAACTGGGTCCTTTCTCGAGGAAAAGTTTGTCTCGAAAAGTTGAGTGGGAGGATGGTGGAGACTTGATATGGTTATTGAACCATTACTACAACTAGTGTGTAGCAGGGCACAGGAAGTTGTTCCTATGGCACCTACACCAATTGAAGTAGAAGCTTATGATAGTGATCATGAAACTTCGGATCAAGTCACTACCATACCTCATAGGGTGACAAGGATGTGTACTTCTTCAGAGTGGTACAGTAATCCTGTCTTGAAGGTGATGTTGCTAGACAACAATGAACCTACGAGCTATGGAGAAGCGATGGTGGGCCCAAATTCTAACAAATGGTTAGAAGCCATGAAATCCGAGATAGGATCCATGTATCAGAACAAAGCATGGACTTTGGTGGACTTGCCCAATGATCGGCAAGACATTGAGATAAATGGATCTTTAAGAAGAAGACGGACGTGGACGGTAATGTCATCGTCTATGAAGCTCGACTTGTGGCGAAGAGTTTTTCACAAGTTCAAGGAGTTGACTATGATGAGATTTTCTCATCCGTAGCGATGCTTAAGTCCGTCGGAATCATGTTAGCATTAGCTGAATTTATGAAATCTGGAAGATGGATGTCAAAACGAGTTTCCTTACCAGTTTTCGTAAGGAAAGGTTGTATGTGATACAATCAGAAAGGTTTTGTCAATCCTAAGGATGCTAAAGCTATGCTAGCTTCAGTGATCCTTCTAAGGACTGGAGTAAGCATCTCGGAGTTGGAATGTATGCTTTGATGAGATGATCAAAGATTTTGGATTTATACAAAGTTTATGAGAAACTTGTATTTCCAAAGAAGTGAGTGGGAGCACTATAGAATTTCTGATAAGTATATGTTGTAAACATATTGTTGATCAGAAATGATGTAGAATTTCTAGAAAGCATATAGGGTTATTTGAAAAGTGCTTTTGAATAAGAAACCTAGATCAAGCTACTTGAACATTGAGCATCAAAATCTATGAGGATGGATCAAAATGCTTAATAATACTTTCAAATGAGCATATACCTTGACATGATCTTGAAGGTGTTCAAGATGGATCAGTCAAAGAAGGAGTTCTTGCCTGAGATGTAAGGTATGAAGTTAAGACTTAAAGCTCGACCATGGTAGAAAAGAGAGAAAGGACGGAGGTCGTCCCCTATGCTTCAGACATAGGCTCTATAGTATGCTATGTTGTGTACCGCATCGGAAGTGTGCCTTGCCATGAGTCAGTCAAGGGGTACAAGAATGATCCAGGAATGGATCATTGGACAGCGGTCAAAATTGTCCTTGGAGTAAATAAGGACATGTTTCTCGATTATGGAGGTGATAAAGAGTTCGGCGTAAAGGGTTACGTCGATGCAAGCTTTAACACCTGTCCGAGTGACCCTGAGTAGCAAACCGGATACGTATAGTGGAGAAAACATTTGGAATAGCTACAAGTGGAGCGTGGAAGCAACATTTACAATATGACATAGAGAATTGCGAAGTACATACAGGATCTGAATGTTACAGACCCGTTGACTAAAACCTCTCTCACAAGCAAAACAAGATCAAACCCCAGAACTCATTGAGTCTTAATCACATGATGATGTGAACTAGTTTAATGACACTAGTAAACTCTTTGGATGTTGGTCACATGGCGATGTGACCTGTGAGTGTTAATCACATGGCGATGTGAACTAGATTATTGACTCTAGTGCAAGTGGGAGACTGTTGGAAATATGCCCTAGAGGCAATAATAAATTAGTTATTATTATATTTCCTTGTTCATGATAATCGTTTATTATCCATGCTATAATTGTATTGATAGGAAACTCAGATACATGTGTGGATACATAGACAACATCACGTCCCTAGCAAGCCTCTATTGACTAGCTCGTTGATCAATAGATGGTTACGGTTTCCTAACCATGGACATTGGATGTCGTTTATAACGGGATCACATCATTAGAAGAATGATGTGATGGAAAAGACCCAATCCTAAGCCTAGCACAAAGATCGTAGTTCGTATGCTAAAGCTTTTCTAGTGTCAAGTATCTTTTCCTTAGACCATGAGATTGTGCAACTCCCGGATATCGTAGGAATGCTTTGGGTGTACCAAGCGTCACAACGTAACTGGGTGGCTATAAAGGTGCACTACAGGTATCTCCAAAAGTGTCTGTTGGGTTGGCACGAATCGAGACTGGGATTTGTCACTCCATGTAAACGGAGAGGTATCTCTGGGCCCACTCGGTAGGACATCATCATAATGTGCACAATGTGACCAAGGGGTTGATCACGGGATGATGTGTTATGGAACGAGTAAAGAGACTTGCCGGTAACGAGATTGAACAAGATATCGGGATACCGACGATCGAATCTCGGGCAAGTACAATACCGCTAGACAAAGGGAATTGTATACGGGATCGATTGAGTCCTTGACATCGTGGTTCATCCAATAAGATCATCGTGGAACATGTGGGAGCCAACATGGGTATCCAGATCCCGCTGTTGGTTATTGACCGGAGAACGTCTCGGTCATGTCTGCATGGTTCCCGAACCCGTAGTGTCTACACACTTAAGGTTCGATGACGCTAGGGTTATAAAGGAAGTTTGTATGTGGTTACCGAATGTTGTTCGGAGTCCTGGATGAGATCCCGGACGTCACGAGGAGTTCCGGAATGGTCCGGAGGTAAAGATTTATATATGGGACGTCTTATTTTGGTCACCGGAAAAGTTTCGCACTTTATCGGTATTGTACCGGGAGTGCCGAAAGGGGTCCGGGGGTCCACCAGGGGGGTCCACCTGCCCCAGGGGGCCACATGGGCTGTAGGGGGTGCGCCTTGGCCTATATGGGCCAAGTGCACCAGCCCCAAGAGGCCCATGCGCCAAGAAATAAGAAAAAGGGGAGAGTCCTCAAGGGGGAAGGCACCTCCGAGGTGCCTTGGGGAGGATGGAGTCCTCCCCCCCCCCCTTGGCCGCACCCCTTCCTTGGAGGAAGTGGCAAGGCTGCACCTCCCCCCTCTCCCTTGCCCCTATATAAAGGGAGGGGAGGGAAGGGCAGCCGCACCTGAAGCCCTGGCGCCTCCCTCCCTCCCGTGACACCTCCTCCTCTCCCGCAGGTGCTTGGCGAAGCCCTGTAGGATTGCCACGCTCCTCCACCACCACCACGCCGTTGTGCTACTGCTGGATGGAGTCTTCCTCAACCTCTCCCTCTCTCCTTGCTGGATCAAGGCATGGGAGACGTCATCGGGCTGTACGTGTGTTGAACGCGGAGGTGCCATCCGTTCGGCACTAGGATCTCCGGTGATTTGGATCACGACGAGTACGACTCCTTCAACCCCGTTCTCTTGAACGCTTCCGCTTAGCGATCTACAAGGGTATGTAGATGCACTCTCCTTCCCCTCGTTGCTGGTTTCTCCATAGATAGATCTTGGTGACACGTAGGAAAATTTTGAATTTCTGCTACGTTCCCCAACAGTATGAAGTTAAGACTTAAAGCTCGACCACGGCAGAAAAGAGAGAAAGGACGAAGGTCGTCCCCTATGCTTTAGACGTAGGCTCTACAGTATGCTATGCTGTGTACCGCACCTGATGTGTGCCTTGCTCCATACCTGGCAAGAGGGTACAAAGGTGATCAAGGAGTAGATCACCAGATAGAGGTCAAAATTATCCTTAGAGGAATAAGGATATATTTCTCGGTTATGGAGGTGATAAAAAGGTTCAACGTAAAGAGTTGCGTCGATGCAAGCATTAACACCTATCCGAATGGCTCTGAATAGCAAACCGGATACGTATAGTGGAGCAACCATTTGGAATAGCTCCAAGTGGAGCATGGAAGCAGCATTTACAATATGACCTAGAGATTTGCGAAGTACATACGGATCTGAATGTTGCAGACCCGTTGACTAAAACCTCTCTGACCAGCAAAACATGATCAAACCCCAGAACTCATTTAGTTTTATCACATGATGACGTGAACTAGTTTAGTGACACTAGTAAACTCTTTGGATGTTGGTCACATGGCGATGTGACCTGTGAGTGTTAATGACATGGCAATGTGAACTAGATTATTGACTCTAGTGCAAGTGGGAGACTATTGGAAATATGCCCTAGAGGCAATAATAAATTGGTTATTATTATATTTCCTTGTTCATGATAATTGTTTATTATCCATGCTATAATTGTATTGATAGGAAACTCAGATACATGTGTGGGTACATAGACAACACCATGTCCCTAGTAAGCCTCTAGTTGACTAGCTCGTTGATCAATAGATGGTTACGGTTTCCTGACCATGGACATTGGATGTCGTTGATAACGGGATCACATCATTAGGAGAATGATGTGATGGACAAGACCCAATCCTAAGCCTAGCACAAAGATCGTAGTTCGTATGCTAAATCTTTTCTAATGTCAAGTATCATTTCCTTAGACCATGAGATTGTGCAACTCCCGGATACCGTAGGAATGCTTTGGGTGTACCAAACGTCACAACGTAACTGGGTGGCTATAAAGGTGCACTACAGGTATCTCCGAAAGTGTCTGTTGGGTTGGCACGAATCGAGACTGGGATTTGTCACCCCGTATGACAGAGAGGTATCTCTGGGCCCACTCGGTAGGACATCATCATAATGTGCACAATGTGACCAAGGGGTTGATCACGGGATGATGTGTTATGGAATGAGTAAAGAGACTTGCCAGTAACGAGATTGAACAAGGTCTAGGCATACCGACGATCGAATCTCGGGCAAGTACAATACCGCTAGACAAAGGGAATTGTATACGAGATTGATTGAGTCCTTGACATCGTGGTTCCTCCGATGAGATCATCGTGGAACATGTGGGAGCCAACATGGGTATCCAGATCCCGCTGTTGGTTATTGATCGGAGAACGTCTCGGTCATGTACATGTCTCCCGAACCCGAAGGGTCTACACACTTAAGGTTCGATGACGCTAGGGTTATAAAGGAAGTTTGTATGTGGTTACCGAATGTTGTTCAGAGTCCCGGATGAGATCCTGGACATCACGAGGAGTTCCGGAATGGTCCGGAGGTAAAGATTTATATGTGGGGAGTCATCATACGGTCACCGGAATAATTCGGGGGGTTACCAGTATTGTATCGGGACTACCAAAGGGGTTTCGGGGGTCCACCGGGAGGGTCCACCTGCCCCGGAGAGCCCTGTGGGCTGTTTGTGGAGAGGTACCAGCCCCTTAGTGGGCTGGGCGCCTCCCCCCTAGGGCCCATGCGCCTAGGGTTTGGGGGAACCCTAAAGGGGGGGTGCCCCCTTGCCTTGGGGGGCAAGGCAACCCCCTCTGGCCGCCGCCCCCTCCTCAGATTGGATCTGAGGGGGCCGGCCCCTCTCTCCCTTGCCCCTATATATATGTGGGGGTTAGAAGGGCAGCCGCACCCAAGTTTTGGCGCAGCCCTTCCGCTCTCCCAAGTCCTCCTCCTCTCTCGCGGTGCTTGGCGAAGCCCTGTAGGATTGCCACGCTCCTCCATCACCACCACGCCGTTGTGCTGCTGCTGGATGGAGTCTTCCTCAACCTCTCCCTCTCTCCTTTCTGGATCAAGGCATGAGAGACGTCATCGGGTTGTACGTGTGTTGAACGTGGAGGTGCCGTCCGCTCGGCACTAGGATCTCCGGTGATTTGGATCACGACGAGTACGACTCCTTCAACCCTGTTCTCTTGAACGCTTCCGCTTAGCAATCTACAATGGTATGTAGATGCACTCTCCTTCCCCTCGTTGCTAGTCTCTCCATAGATAGATCTTGGTGACTCGTAGGAAAATTTTGAATTTCTGCTACGTTCCCCAACACAATTCTTATGGAAATTTTAATAAGATGTCCTCTGATTTTGAGAATAGTGTTAAAGAGTTTATGATCTCTCAAAAGAATTTCAATGATTTGCTTGAAGAAAAATTACTTAAAGTTGATGAATTAGCTAGGAACGTGGATAGAATTTATCTTCATGTTGATTCTCTGAAACTTAGATCTATTCCACCTAAGCGTGATATCAATGAGTCTCTCAAAGCCATGAGAATTTCCATTGATGAGTGCAAAGAAAGAACTGCTAGGATGCGTGCTAAGAAAGATTGCTTTGTAAAGGCATGTTCTTCTAGTTTCCATGAAAATAATGATGAAGATCTAAAAGTGATTGATGTGTCTCCTATTAAATCTTTGTTTTGCAATATGAATCTTTTATAATGATGGGACTGGAGACGAGTCAACTTTAGTTAAAATGCGTCCCAATGATTTGGAGTTTTTAGACCTTGATGCTAAAATTGGTAAAAGCGGGATTGGAGAGGTCAAAACTTTACATAGCAATGAACCCACTATTATGGATTTCAAGAAATTTAATTATGATAATTGTTCTTTAATAGATTGTATTTCTTTGTTGCAATCCGTGTTGAATTCTCCTCATGCTTATAGTCAAAGTAAAGCTTTTACTAAACATATCATTGATGCTTTGAGGCAATCTTGTGAACAAAAACTTGAATTGGAAGTTTCTATCTGTGACTCCCCTGATTCAATCGAACACTAATCATACACGCAAACGTGTACGATCAAGATCAGGGACTCACGGGAAGATATCACAACACAACTCTAAACACAAACAAAAGAATACAAGCTTTATATTACAAGCCAGGGGCCTCGAGGGCTCGAATACATAGCTCGATACACAAGAGTCAGCGGAAGCATGTGAGTACAGACATAAGTTAAACAAAGATGCCTTAAGAAGGCTAGCACAAAAGCAACACGATCGAAGAGGCAAGGCCTCCTGCTTGGGACCTCTTAACTACTCCTCGTCGTCGGCGGTTTCCATGTAGCAGTATCCGTCGGCGACGGCATCTGGCTCCAGGGATCCACCATCTGGTTGCATCAACCGGAAAGAATAAAGAAGGGGGAAAAGGGGTAGCAAAGCAACCGTGAGTGCTCATCCAAAGTACTCGCAACCATCAGATCTATACTAAGTATGCATTGGTATCAAATGGAAGGTTTGTATTTGTGGACTGAACTGCAGAATGCCAGAATAGAGGGGGGGAAGGCTTAGCCTATCAAAGACTAGCATCTTCAAGCAGCTTCGAGCATCTTGCAGCATGTAGAAGAGTAAAGAGTAGCATTTTTATATTTAACAAACATGTTGTAGTATCAAGGCCCAGAGATCCTTCCTCGACTCCCTACAAGAAAGCAATCCCGAAGCCACATATCCATCACATATCTCAAGTATCCATTTCTAGTTATATAAGATCACGGTACAAGTCTGAACGTCCATTACTGTGGACACCGTATTCGAATATATATCTTCCCCGCAGGGGTGCACCACGTTACCCAATACGCTCGATCACTCTGGCCGGACACACCTTTCTGGGGTCAATGCCCGGCCTCGAAAGATCAACACGTCACAACCCTACCTAGGCTCAGCAGAGAGGTCCCTGCCGGTCTACCTCCTAAGCACTCCAGGGTCTGGGCCCATCGCCCGTTGCACTCCGGGTCATTGCGAGCAGGGCGGACCAGGCTCCACCACTACAGGATGGTGCCGGCCCAGCCGTGCCGCACTGCTGAACTGGACGTCTGACAAAGCTTCGGCTGATGATGTGACGTCGAGGCCCATAACTATTCTCGCGTGGTGGTTAGTGCGTAAAGGCCAGAGGCTAACTCAAAACAAATACCCAAACCTGTTAGTGCATTGGGGGCTCGCGGAAACGAGCAGAGACTCACGACAATGTGACCCCGTTGCCCCGTCTCGTGGAATTATGGCAAGGGCCCAAACAGCCCAGCCATGCCACGTAGAAAACTCGCGGGTGCTCAACGGGCCCGCCCGACTTTTACATCAACTCGCGGGTACCCCTCAGGGCCGACCCGACTTTGACAATGGTCTCAAGTAAAGTCAAGGTAACCGTGTGTCCAAACATCAAGGGGAAAACCCGAGGAATCACCCACGGAGGATCCACTCGATGTAACCATCAAGGTGAACATAAGAGGATCCACCCTCGAGGTTCACACTTGAGATGTTGCACTACAGAGCCGTATCGGGAATGGTGAAAGAGGAACCACCCTTGTTGGCCACGACCGAATAGCTACACTACAGAATTATCATCAGGAGTGCGTTATGAGGGATCACCCTCGGCACTCGATAGTAGCTCTGCAGAGTCGAGCAACTAAAGGGGAGTGATGTGATGTGAGGTGTCAGGCTCTGGTCCTCGATCACGTTGATCGAATTGTCGAAGATGAAGTAGGGGCAACAAGGACAAGGTGGGATCACTAATGGATCACTAACCAACCTATACTAAACAGTTTAGGATAAGCAGGTAAGGTACAATGAGCAGGTTACAAAAGCAGGCTATGCATCAGAATAGGTGCAAACAATAACAGTAGCAAAATCTAATGCAAGCATGAGAGAATGGAATGGGTGATATCGGGATGATCAAAGGGGGGGCTTTCCTGGTTGCTCAGGTGAGAAGGAGGGGTCGTCGGTGACGTAGTCGATCACAGCGGCATCAGCAGCAGTCTCGGGGTCTACCGGAGAGAAGAGGGGGGGGGAACAGTAAATACAGAGCAAACAAGTGCATGACATGACAATAAGCAGAACTAGGTGTGTTCTAACGCGATGCTACACGATACTGACGAAGGAGGAAAACATTCGGGAAAGTTTCCCCAGTGTTACGCATTCTCGAACAAATGAAACGGAGGGGAAAAGTTGCATGTATGCTATGCTAGGGGCATGTGGCAGACGAACGGACCGCGTATTTGGATTCGTCTCGTCGTTCTGAGCAACTTTCATGTAGAAAACTTTTCCATCCGAGTTACGGATTATTTTCTATGAATTTCTAAAGTTTTAAATATTTACTGAAATTATTATTAAAACCAAAATGGGGTTATTGCATCAGCATGACGTCATCATGACATCAGCAGTCAAACAACCACTTGACTGGCCAAAATGACGGTTGGGTCCCACCTGTCATTCTCTGTGTGTTAAAGAGGGTTCATCTAAACGAACTGAGGTTAATCATGCAATGGGCCCCACATGGCAGTGACTTACTAATTAATCAAATTAAGTTCATCTATAAAATAGTTTAATTAGCCTAAATAATCAGAAGGGGCCCACATGTCAGCTGCTGGGGCCATCCCAGCCAGCAGGATTGACCGGTCAACCCGGTTAAGGCGGGGCCAGCGGTGGCCACCGGTCAGCGACCCAGCGGGTGGCCCCGAGGCGGCCACATCGGCGCGACCGGCGGTGAAGCTCCAGCGACGCAGATCGCGGTGGCACGGCTCGGGACTTCGCCGAGAATGGGCTATGGGGCACCGTTTGGCCCGCGCGATAGCGCGTTCAAAATCGGAGGCAAAGCCGCGTCATTCTGGGGCTACGACATGGCCGGAGCGGGGGTGCATCGACGGCGGCGACATCAACGGCGAAGGTCGGAGCAAGGGCACAGGTGGAATTGGGCTAGGAGCACGGGCGGAGGTGCGGCGAGGTGCGCTGGGCTGCTTGAAGCATGCTGGGCACCTTGCCATGCTCGACAGAGCTCGATGGCGAGCATGGACACGGCGGCTATGGAGCGGGGCGGTGGCGAGCTACGACGGTAGCGGCGAGCAAGCTAGAAAGGGAGGCGGCCTACGCGAGAGGGGGAGAGGGAAAGGAGCTCACTGGGTGGGCTCACGAATGCCCGACGAGCAACAGGAGCGGAGCGACGACCAGCGTCGACGGAGACGGTGGCGAGGTCCCGATGTGGAAGACGGCTCGGGGCAGCATCGTAGTGGCCATCGGCAACAGTGCGTCGGTGTGGAGGACGTAGAGGATGGAGACGGCCTTCGCGGATACGACGGCGGAGCGGGAGGTGGCCGGTGGCCGCGTCGGAGCGACGACGTCGGGCGCGTTGGCGAAGCGGATCTGGAGGAGGGGGCGCAGGCGAGAGGTATGTAGTGGGGGAGGAGCGAGAACAAATGCGGGAGAAATATCTGGGGGGAGGCCTCGGTGGAGGCCTTATCCTCTCCGGGCGTCGCCGTCGGGGGCAGCCATGCCCCTGTAGCGACCTGAGACAGATGAACAGGGAGAAGGGGAGAACGACCGGGGGTTTGGTGGTCAGTTGGGCTGGCTGGCTGGGGTGGGATGGGCTGAGGCCCAGGGGGAGCCAGTTTTTCTTCTTCTTATTTTTTTTACTGTTTTATAATTAATTGTAAAACTAAATGAGTTTTGTTAGATATGAGACTTGTCACATAAATCAAGCACAATAGTTATAGGAGTCACAAAAAGTTTGAGTCCAAAAGGAGTTGTCTAACCTTTTTTTAAAAAAATTGAAAGGGTCAATTTAATTGTTGCTGGACCAAAAATTTAAGTCCCAGAGGCATTTTGGGAATTCAAAAGAGGTAGGTTTCAACATGACAAATGTCCAGGGATTATTTGCCGCACTTTGAACATTTTATTTTGCATGTTTCAAGAATTTGAATTTTGGACTTTAATTTGAATTTGAATTTGAATTGTGATTTGGATAAAGTGAGGATCAGCAACAGTAACATGAGGACTTGGCACCATTAGTAGGAGATTACTGTAGCTTGATTATCCAGGCGTCACACTATCCCTAAAAAACTTTATAATGAGTGGGAACCTACTATTAAAATTAAAATTAAAGACCATGAATGTTATGCTTTGTGTGATTTGGGTTCTAGTGTTTCTACGATTCCAAAATTTTTATGTGATGTGCTAGGTTTCTGTGAATTTGATGATTGCTCTTTAAACCTGCACCTTGCGGATTCCACTATTAAGAAACCTATGGGAAGGATTAATGATGTTGTTATTGTTGCAAATAGGAATTATGTGCCTGTAGATTTTTTGTTCTTGATATAGATTGCAATTTTTCATGTCCTATTATTCTTGGTAGACCTTTTCTTACAACGATTGGTGCAATTATTGATATGAAGGAAGGAAATATTAGATTCCAATTTTCATTAAGGAAAGGCATGGAACATTTTACTAGAAATAAGATCAAATTACCTTATGAATCTATTATGCGAGCCACTTATGAATTGAATACCAAAGTTGGCAATACTTAGATCTATTCTCGTTTTTATGCCTAGCTAGGGGCGTTAAACGATAGCGCTTGTTGGGAGGCAGCCCAATTTTATTTTTGTTCCTATTTAGTAATAAATAATTCATCTAGCTTATGTTTAGATGTGATTTTATGTTTTAATTAGTGTTTGTGCCAAGTAGAACCTATATGATCATCTTGGGTGATAGTTAATTTGATCTTGCTGAAAAACAGAAACTTTTGCGTGCACAAGAATAATTTTAATAAATCAAAGAAACGTGGTTTTTAGTTGATTCTTTTTGCAGTAGATCAATAGACAAATTGCCTAGGACTTCCTATTTCGGTAGGATTTCTACAGATTTCTTCAGACTGTTCTATATCCAGACATATTCTTTTTTGGTATTCTTTTTCCGGACATATTCGAAAGTTATAGATTTCTACAGACTGTTATGTTTTTGACAGATTCTGTTTTTCGTGTGTTGTTTTCTTATTTTGATGAATCTATGGCTAGTATCGAGGGGTATGAACCATAAAGAAGTTGGAATACATTAGGTTTAACACCAATATAAATAAAGAATGAGTTCATTACAGTACCTTAAGTGGTGGTTTTTCTTTCTTGCACTAACGGAGCTCATGAGATTTCCTATTGAGTTTTTGTGTTGTGAAGTTTTCAAGTTTTGGGTAAAGATTTGATGGACTATGGAACAAGGAGTGGCAAGAGCCTAAGCTTGGGGATGCCCATGGAACCTCAAGATAATTCAAGGACAGCCAAAAGCCTAAGCTTGGGGATGCCCCGGAAGGCATCCCCTCTTTCGTCTTCGTCTATCGGTAACTTTACTTGGAGCTATATTATTATTCGCCACATGATATGTGTTTTGCTTGGAGCGTCTTGTATGATATGAGTCTTTGATTTTTAGTTTACCACAATCATCCTTGCTGTACACACCTTTTGGGAGAGACACACATGATTCGGAATTTATTAGAATACTCTATGTGCTTCACTTATATCTTTTGAGCTAGACAATTTCTGCTCTAGTGCTTCACTTATATCTTTTAGAGCACGGCGGTGGCTTAATTTTGTAGAAATTATTGATCTCTCATGCTTCACTTATATTATTTTGAGAGTATTTTAGAACAACATGGTATTTGCTATGGTTATAAAATTGGTCCTAATATGATGGGCATCCTAGTTGGGTATAATAAAAACTATCATAGGAAGTGCATTAAACACTATGATCAATTTGATGCTTGATAATTGTTTTGAGATATAAAGGTGGTAATGTTAGAGTCATGCTAGTTGGGTAATTATGAAATTGAGAAATACTTGTGTTGAAGTTGGCAAGTCCTGTAACATGCACATATGGTAAAAGTTGTGTAACAAATTTGTTGCATGGGGTGCTTTTTGATTGCCTTCCTTATGTGTGGAGGTCGGGATCGCGCGATGGTTAACTCCTACCAACCTCCCCCCTAAGAGCATGCGTAGTAGTACTTTGCTTTGAGGGTAAGTAAACTTTTGCAATAACTATATGAGTTCTTTATGACTAATGTGAGTCCATGGATTATACGCACTCTCACCCTTCCACCATTGCTAGCCTCTATTATGCCGCGCAACTTTCGACGGTATCATGCACCTACCTATTATGGCATTTCCATAGCCATTCCGAGATATATTGCCATCCAACTTTCCACCATTCCATTTATTATGACACGCTCCATCATTGTCATATTGCTCTTCGCATGATCATGTAGTTGACATCGTATTTGTGGCAAGGCCACCTCCATAATGTTTCATACATGTCACTCTTGGTTCATTGCATATCCCGGTACACCGGCAAAGGCATTCACATAGAGTCATATTTTGTTCTAAGTATCGAGTTGTAAATCAATAAAAGTGTGATGATCTTCATTATTAGAACATTGTCCCAAGTGAGGAAAGGGTGATGAAGACTATGATTCCCCCACAAGTCCGGATGAGATTTTGGACTTTATAAAAATAGAAGAGGCCAAAGAAGCCCAAATAGAAAAAGGGGCCAAAGAAGCCCACAAAAAAATGAGAGAACAGAGAGAAGGGACAATGTTACTATCCTTTTTCCACACTTGTGCTTCAAATTAGCACCATGACCTTCATGATAGAGAGTCTTCTATGTTGTCACTTTCATATACTAGTGGGAATTTTTCATTATAGAACTTGGCTTGTATATTCCAATGATAGGCTTCCTCAAAATGCCCTAGGTCTTCGTGAGCAAGCAAGTTGGATGCACACCCACTTAGTTTCTTTTGTTGAGCTTTAATACATTTATAGCTCTAGTGCATCCGTTGCATGGCAATCCCTACTCACTCACATTGATATCTATTAATGGGCATCTCCATAGCCCGTTGATACGCCTAGTTGATGCGAGACTATCTTCTCCCTTTTTTGTTTTCTTCACAACCACCATCCTATTCCACATATAGTGCTATATCCATGGCTTGCGCTCATGTATTGCGTGAGAGTTGAAAAGGCTGAAGCGCGTTAAAAAGTATGAACCAATTGCTTGGCTGAAACCGGGGTTGTGCATGATGGGATTATTTTGTGTGATGAAAATGAAGCATAGCCTAACTATATGATTTTGTAGGGATAAGCTTTCTTTGGCTATGCTATTTTGATAAGACATGATTACTTTGTTAGTATGCTTGAAGTATTACTATTTTTATGTTAATATGAACTTTTATCTTGAATCATTTGGATCTGAACATTCATGCCACAATAAAGAAAATTACATTGAGAATTATGCTAGGTAGCATTCCACATCAAAAATTCTGTTTTTATCATTTACCTACTCGAGCACAAGCAGGAATTAAGCTTGGGGATGCTTTATACGTCTCCAACGTATCTACAATTTTTGATTGTTCCATGCTATTATATTACCCGTTTTGGATGTTTATGGGCTTTACTTTACACTTTTGTATTATTTTTGGGATTAACCTACTAACCGGGGCCCAACCCGAATTGCTGTTTTTTTGCCTATTTCAGTGTTTCGAAGAAAAGGAATATCAAACAGAGTCCAAATGGAATGAGACCTTTGGGAGCGATCTTTTTGGAACAAACGCAATCCAGGAGACTTGGAGTGGACGTCAAGAAGCGGCCGAGGCGGCCACGAGGGTGCAAGGCGCGCCCTAGGGGGTAGGCGCGCCCCCACCCTCGTGGGCCCCTCGTGGCTCCCTTGACCTACCTCCTTCGCCTATATATATCTACGTACTCCGAAAACATCCAAGAGCACCACGAAAAACTATTTCCACCGCCGCAACCTTCTGTATCCGCGAGATCCCATCTTGGAGCCTTCGTCGGTGCTCCGCCGGAGGGGGAATCAACCATGGAGGGCTTCTACATCAACACCATAGCCTCTCCAATGAATTGTGAGTAGTTTACCACAGACCTTCGGGTCCATAGTTATTAGCTAGATGGCTTCTTCTCTCTCTTTGATTCTCAATACAGAGTTCTCCTCGATCTTCTTGGAGATCTATTCGATGTAACTCTTTTTGCGGTGTGTTTGTCGAGATCCAATGAATTGTGGGTTTATGATCAAGTTTATCTATGAGAAATATTTGAATCTCCTATGAATTCTTTTATGTATGATTGGTTATCTTTGCAAGTCTCTTCAAATTATCAGTTTGGTTTGGCCTACTAGATTGATCTTTCTTGCAATGGGAGAAGTGCTTAGCTTTGGGTTCAATATTGCGGTGTCCTTTCCCAATGACAGCAGGGGTGGCAAGGCACGTATTGTATTGTTGCCATCGAGGATAAAAAGATGGGGTTTATATCATATTTCTTGAGTTTATCCCTCTACATCATGTCATCTTGCGTAATGTGTTACTCTGTTCTTATGAACTTAATACTCTAGATGCATGCTGGATAGCGGTCGATGTGTGGAGTAATAGTAGTAGATGCAGAATCATTTCGGTCTACTTGTCACGGACGTGATGCCTATATACATGATCATGCCTAGATATTCTCATAACTATGCACTTTTCTATCAATTTCTCGACAGTAATTTGTTCATCCACCTAATACTTATGCTATCTTGAGAGAAGCCACTAGTGAAACCTATGACCCCCGGGTCTACCTTTTATCATATAAGTTTCCAATCTACCTTATTTTGCAATCTTTACTTTTCCATCTGTATCATAAAAATACCAAAAATATTTATCCTATGTTATTATCTCTATGAGATCTCACTTACGCAAGTTACCGTGAAGGGATTGACAGCCCCTTTATCGCGTTGGTTGAGAGGTTCTTGTTTGTTTGTGTAGGTACGAGGGACTTTTGTGGAGCCTCCTAATGGATTGATACCTCGGTTCTCAAAAACTGAGGGAAATACTTACGCTACTTTTCTGCATCACCCTTTGCTCTTCAAGCGAAAACCTACGCAGTGCTCAAGAGGTAGCATTTTCCACCTCGGTCATATCATCGTAGTGCTTAGGCGAAGCCCCACACCGGTAACTTCATCGTCACCGTCACCACGCCGTCGTGCTGAAGGAACTCTCCCTTGGACTCAGCTGGATCTAGAGTTCGAGAGATGTCACCGAGCTGAACGTGTGCAGATCGCGGAGGTGGCATGCGTTTGGTACTTGATTGGTTGGATCACAAAGACGTTCGACTACATCAACCGCGTTACTTAACGCTTCCGCTTTCGGTATATGAGGGTACGTGGACACACTCTCTCCTCTCGTTGCTATGCATCACATAGATAGATCTTGCATGATCGTAGGATTTTTTCTGAAATTATCGTGTTCCCCAACACACCCTTCCATCATTGGATACCGCCGCCATCGAGCCTCGCGGCCCGCCGGACACTCCTGCCTACTACGCACGAGACGCGTCAAGCTTTTGGCTCGACCTCTGTTTGCTGAAAGTTGTAATCTGCGAAGTGCCCACACCATCAAAAGACTACATGGATTACAAGCTCATTGCCTTGTTCAACATGGGATTAGTCTATCTGGAATCCAGTCGCCATACATGGTTATGGCTCATCGTCAATCCTATTGAGGCAACGTTTCTGCCTGATGTTATAGTGCATGATGGCATCATTTATGCTGTCGATGCACAGATTGGCTACCTATACTGGTGGAATCTATCGTCGTGTAATTGTTCTATCTCATCTCATCTCATCTTTACCTTATGAATACGACTGCCTGTTCATTTTTACAAATTTAGAATAGATAGTATGTCTATAACCACATCATTGCTATATGTTCCTCTTATTTCCTAGATTTTTATGACCACACATGTTATTGTTAGAGTTGATACGAGAACAATTGGCATCTAATGATTGTATGAATAGATATTATGAGCATAACCTCATGATTGCTATATGTTACTCTCATTTCTAAGATTTTTATAACAACACATGTTATTGCTTAGAGTTGATATGAGAACAGTAGTAAGTGCTATGGTAAAATATGAGTAGGCCTGTCATAGCTGTTTTCCTCTCATTGTTACATGATGTTTGAACCATGACATATTGCTAGAATATGAAAGCCATTAGCTTATTTTATTAACTTGGGGTATGATTATGACCACGTCATTGCAATTCTCTGTCTATGATATGTGTCACTGTTATAATAATCTTAATTCCACACATACTCTAAACATGATTATTTATTTTTGTCCTTTTGGTCTCCAATTTGAATTGTTGCAGCAGACACAAATGCGCTGGTGTTGGGGATATAACTACTAGGTATGACCCGCCAGAAGGAGCCGGGTTATACCTATAAGCATTCTTGAAGACCGAAGCTCAAGCTTGAAGACGGCGGTTTAGTAAAGGCTCAAAGGCCCAGAGGTGACTTAAGGCCCGTTGTCACGCCCAAGATGCGACCCTATCCTAAAGGAACTCGAAGGTCCCACCAAGGATAGAAGCGCATCTTGAAGACGCTTTTGCAAGGTGGATATCATTACATCAACATTACATAATAGTGGGGATACATCCGATACATACAATGTCACATGAATACAACAATACAACATACAAGAACAACATCCGACTACGGATGAATCATAAATAGAAACTCAAACAATATCCAGCCTGCTAGCCCAGGCTGCCGACCTGGAACCTATTCCCTGATCGAAGAAGCAGAAGAAGAAATTCCAAAACAAGCAACATCGCTCTCGCGTCATGATCATCGCATAACCTGTACCTGCAACTGTTGGTGTAGTAATCTGTGAGCCACGAGGACTCAGCAATCCCATTACCATGGGTACCAAGACTAGCAAAGCTTAATGGGAAAGGAAGGGGTAAAGTGGTGAGGTTGCAGCAGCAACTAAGCAAGTATGGTGGCTAACATACGCAAATGAGAGCGAGAAGAGAAACAAAGGAACGGTCGTGAAGCTAGCAATGATCAAGAGGTGATCCTGAACTCCTACTTACGTCAGACATAACCTAGAAACCGTGTTCACTTCCCGGACTCCGCCGAAAAGAGACCATCACGGCTACACACGCGGTTGATGCATTTTAAATCGGATCAAGTGTCAAGTTATCTACAACCGGACATTAACAAATTCCCATCTGCCTATAACCGCAGGCATGGCTTTTGAAAGATTATACCCTGCAGGGGTGTCCCAACTTAGCCCATGACAAGCTCTCGCGATCAACGAAGGAATAGACCTTCTCCCAGGAAGACCCGATCAGACTCGGAATCCCGGTTTACAAGACATTTCGACAATGGTAACAAGACCAGCAAGACCGCCCGATGCGCCGACAATCCCGATAGGAGCTGCACATATCTCGTTCTCAGGGCAACACCGGATGAACACTACGTACAACTAAAACCAACCCTCAAGTTTCCCCGAGGTGGCGCTGCAAGTGGCTCTGGTTCGGACCAACACTTAGACAAGCACTGGCCCGGGGGGGCTAAAATAAAGATGACCCTCGAGAGAGCGGCTCCCAAGGGAAAAGTAGGTGGTGGTGAGGCAAATGGTAAAACCAAGGTTGGGCCTTGCTGGAGGAGTTTTATTCAAAGCGAACTGTCAAGGGGGTCCCATAAATCACCCGACCGCGTAAGGAACGCAAAATCCGGGAACATAACACCGGTATGACGGAAACTAGGGCAGCAAGAGTGGAACAAAACACCAGGCAAAAGGCCGAGCCTTCCACCCTTTACCAAAAATATAGATGCATTAATAATATAAGAGATATTGTGATATCCCAACATAACCCTGTCCACCATGGAGCAATCTTCAACTTCACCTGCAACAAACAATGCTATAAGAGGGGCTGAGCAAAGCGGTAACATAGCCAAACAACAGTTTGCTAGGATGGGTGTCAAGGGTTAGAGGTTCATGGCAATTTGGGAGGCTTGAAGAGCAAATGATAGGTAACACAGCATAGCGATAGAGCGAAGCAACTAGCATAGCAATGATAGTAGTGAGATCCAGGGTAGCGGTCATCTTGCCTGAAATCCCGCTAGGAAGAAGAACGAGTCCATGAAGAAGACGAACGGGAGTAGTCGAATGAATCCTCACAATCGCAACATTACCGGAACTAAGAAGCAACACCGGAAAGAAACAAATAACATGGTAAATGCACAAGCATAAACATGGCATGATGCGCAAACAAGTATGATGCATGTCCGGTTTAATGAGGCATGGCAAAGTGCAACAAACAATACTACAAGTTAAGTGGAGCTCAATATGCAACGAGTTGCATATTGACAAAACACCACATCAATTATTTAGTTCTCTCTCGGTTATGCTACTCATCAATATTAAATGTTGTTAAACATGGAAAGGGGTGAATCAAAAGTAAACTAACTATTTAGTCAAGTTTAAATGAGGCCGGGACAACAAACAACAATTCCGGAAAATCCCCATATGCATATTTTGAATTAGCTACTGTTCTGCCCTAAAACATATTTTAAAGTTGTTAAACAGGAAAATAAAGTTCACCATGTTAATCTATGCATTTTTCCACCCCATTTACATATAAAGTTTATTTAAAATGGAGCTACAGTTATTTAGTTATGAAATAAATCATTTTAACATGGCATTTGGGCAAATTTAATCAAACAACAATTTAAACATTTTTAACATGGATGAAAATAGTAGATTATGAAACTAGATGCAATTCTAATCATTTTACATATATGACCTGTTTCATTTGGATGCATGGATAATTACTTATTAACACTTTAAAATGATGGCATTTCCTGTAAATATGCATGCACTGGAAAAAAAGCTAAAATACACAGACTGGAAAAAAATATGCGCGGGCCGGATTGCATCCAGTGTAGCGGCCCAGGAGATGAGCAGGCCTAAGTGGGTGTGGGAGTGCAAAATAACAGGAAACTAAGCAAAAATGGGGGCGGCTGGGCCTCGAACCCCAAACCCCTCAAATGGATACAGGCTGCGCTAGCCACTGGGCTAACTGATATGCTTGCGGTGGAATATAGTGGCAACTCTAAATAACCTCTACATGCCAGAACGGATCTAGGAAAAATAACGAAACTTCAGAGATGGAGGAAGTTTCTCACAGCGGGGAAACAAAGAGGCTGGTGGCCATGGCGAGGCAGGGGCGCAGTTCGAGGTTGGGACTTGAGCGGCTGGAGCTGCTGGCGCGGTGGGAAGGTGGAGGAGGCCGGCAAGGAGGCGGCGGCTCATCTGCTGGGTTCGCCGGCGAGAGGGTGCAGCGACTGCTGCTGTTGCCTGAAGAAAGGAAGGAGAGAGATATTCAGAGAGGGAACAGGGGAAGGACGCACAGAGAGACGAGAGACAGGGAGGTGTGACGAGGAAAGCAGAGGAACCAACAGGAGGAGAAGGGCAGCGGTGCTTATCTCGTGGTCGCCGGTGGCAGCGCTGGTTCTAGGCGTGGGGGTTCAGTTCAGGGCAGCGGTGGACGGATCCAGCGAATGGAGCGGAGCTCCATGCTTCGGGCGCCATGGACGAGCTCCTTGCATCGCTCCTGTTAACCCACAGCAGAGAGAGGGCCGGAGAGATTAGAGTGAGCGAGGAACAAAAGAGAGAGGGGAGGAAGGAGAGTGGGACGGCCTGGGGGTCCGGCGGCAACGACTCCGGTGAGGTGAAGTGGTCCTGGACGAGGAGGAGGCCGCGGCCTCAGACGCTCGTGGCGCAGGGGCGCGCGAAGCATGCGGCTGATGGCGGCCGGGGCGACGCTGGTTGGTCGGGGATGCAAAACGAGGAGGTGGACTTGGCGGGGCTTCGGGTCCATGAAGCAGAGGAAGCAGGGGAAGAAGACGTCGAGGAGGAGGCCGATCCGTGGCTCGAATGAGTGCTTGCGAGGCCGAGGGAGACGCGGAAGGAGAAGGCCAGGCCGAGCTGATCAGGTCGAAGAGGAGCTCGGTCTCCTCTTGGTCATGGAGTCGGCGGGCGCGTGGGTGTCCTAACCTTGGCGGCGGCGAGGGCGGGAAAGGGGAGAATGGATAGAGGAGGAGGACTAGGGCACCGAGGCATGTTATATAGGGGCCTAGGGGGGGTCTCCGGCCGTCAAATAACTCGGGAGGTCGATGTGGCGTGCGTGGATGTCCTGCCGTACAGGAGGTAGAAGAAGAACAGAAGAGGTCGGTTCTGGTGGGCTAGTCGGGCTGAAAGAGGTAAGTGAGGTGGGCCGCGGTCTAGGAGACGCCCGGGTAAGGAGAATGTAAGTCTCCCTTTACTTATATTTCTGTTTAATAAATAAACAGTCTCCAAAGGAAAATGTCCAGGAGCTTTGTGGAAGAATATGAATGAAATAGAGATATACTTGGACTCCTAGAATTATGCTCAATCTGATAAAATTGGTTTGGGCATTTTTAGCGAAAGAAAATTATCACAAGTTTGAATTTAATTCAAACTTGAGGCAATTTTGATTCCAACCAAATCAAGTCCAAAGGAGCTGAAATTTGGCAGAGAGGGTGTAGGCAAGGTTAGAGAGTCAAAACTTGAAGAAGGAAAGGCCACGGGATTTAACATGCACGTGTGTTGTGGTAAATTCCAAATTAATGGAATATTATTTTATAGCTCCCTAAATATCGAGAGGATATGTTTTAAAGAGAATCAACATGTGAATTCCCTCGATTTGAATGGATCAAAGATCCATGCCATTTATTTAGTTGAGTTGCAAAAGATTTATGAGATGATGGCATGATGACATGATGCAATGCAAATGATGCAATGATGAATGCAACGAACAAAACAAATCACACGACAAAACCCAGAATGTATGGAAGACTTCTCGAGCATCGGTCTCGGGGCGTTACAACACTCCACCACTACAAGAGGATCTCGTCCCGAGATCTAGGATGGCACCGGAGAGACACGGAAGAGGAAGAGAGAGGTAAAACTAAATTGCTTCTTCGACAAATGAGTGAAACCAAAGAACTTTGAGAGGTTAAAAAGTTGAAAGAAAGAACACAACAGAGATGAACGAGATTGCAAACAATCCTTAGAAAAGAGGAACAGGGAACATTACGAGAACTTGAAGGTTGCAAAGACATGAATCAAGAGTTTAATGGACAAGATAGAATTCGAAACCACTGCGGTTAAAACAAGATGAGAGAGGAAGAATGATATAATTTGGGCAGCACTCCGACTGTAAATGGAAGGAGTTGAACATGAACTTGACAAATGAGAGGATACTTGATGAAAACAACAACACACTGCCTCCGGAATTGAAAGAATAGCACAAGGGGTAAGAAACATTTCAGACCGCACTCCGGTTGAGAAGGGAGGCAAAACTTGATAAGGTGAGAGAACTCGAATGAAAACACGACACTCCGGCTAAACGGATAAGCAAGGAAAATAACATGATCTTGACAAAACAAGATTATTGGTAGAAGAGAGCAACATCGCAAAGCCTCCAGAAACAATGCATGATAGTTAGATAGTTGGAATGAATAGAACGAAGAATGAAACCAACGTCTCCTACCATAATTGAATTTGAAAGAGCATCCCTACGAAGTAGGATTGAACGGAGTTGTTTGAAAAAAAACAAGAACAGTAAGAATAAGCTTGTAGCGGGCTTATGGAAACATCTCAAAATTATGAGGTGAGCTTCTGCCACCAACGTAAAGAAATGATTGGATTGATATCAACAAGGAGACGAGAAATTTATTTCACCGGGAGGACAAATGAAGAACTTGGGTCATTTATAAGCACCATAAATAGCAATAATTCCTAGGGAAAGCTTTAGGTGAAATATAACCCAAGATAACTCCAATGAAGAGATTGATGGATTTAAATACCTCATTCTAGACAATAAGTGAATCATGAAGCACGAGAGAAATTGCCAAGAGTGACATAACACCATCTCAAGAGATAAGGTAGAAAGAATTGCACTTCGGAATGCAAGAAGAAGAATACTTGAGCTCCTCGAAGCAAAACATGTGTTGAACACCATGTTTATTTTAGAGTATAGCTTGGCGGGTCATAACTTCAAGAGAAATCTTGAAGAACAAATCAAGAATGAAAGGAATCCTTGACGAACCACCATGTAGAGCCTCCATGAAGAACTCCGGTAATAAAAGGATGATAAAAAGAAAGAGAACTTGAAAACACAAGGTGAAGCCTTGCGATGATTTAGAAGGAGCTTCGCGACGAGATAATTGAGAGAGCTTGGAACTCCGAAAAGAAAGATGAACATCTTAGAACCGAGAATGTGATATGATGAACAAACACCGAAAAGAAGAGATTAATCAACTAGGATGAAACAAGAATAAGAATTATGTTATGTGTATCCTTCACCAATTTAATTAATGATAAGCAACGGATTTGGCACACTACTTATTCTTTTGCAAGGATTGAAGAGAGATATAGTGCCAACTTGAAGAAGTCTTCGACGAATCACCGAGAGGATTGGAAAGGACGAATGAAATGATATGGTAATAAAGGGAGAGGAATCTTGAACGGACCTCCGTAAAAATTGAAAATGAACATAGCAAAGGCACAATTCACCGGGAAGAATTGGAAAACGGATGAAGATACTTGAGGGGATTTAAATACATGAGAACAAAGAGATCATGAACTGATTAGAGGGTATTTGAACGATGCACCGGTAAGATTTGGAGAATGATAGCTACACGCTGAGAATGAAGAATTATGACATGATGGCCTTCGGAGGAAAGAAATGGAAACAACTCATGAAATGCTTCGGATGGTAAGAAAAGAATTGTCACAATCAAAAACAATTATGAGGATAGCATGAAGCTAGAACCATGAATCTTCAAGAGAATGGACCAAGATTTAAGAGAAACTCTTCTTCGGTCTTCACATGTTGAGAATGATCATGAGAAACACCATGACAATTGTTGAGGCACTCCGGAATGAAAATTGGAAAGGTTGAACCAACAATGAAAAGAATTTGAAAGATCTTGGAGAAAGACATATGACTGATGATAACCCATTCTTACGTCAAACTTTGAAAAGAATTTTAGAAGCTCCGGAAAAATTAGAAGAGTCAGGTAAGATCCTGGGAAAAGACCTGTGGGTTAGGGCCCACTGAAAAGAAACACACCGTTGAACAATTTTAAAGAGAGGTTGCACCGGTTGAATTAAATGTCTTGAATGAGATAACAACCTTGAAATATCTTGAGCGGATTGAGAATGGAACCACAAGTCTTGTGAGATATTTTCAGCACTCCAGAACAAATGAATAGGAAGAAGTGAATGATTAAGAGGTGCATCGGCATGAGAAAGCATTAGAAACGAGGAAAGGAATATGATGAATATCGAAAGCTTGAATTGGATCCACCGGAGAAGAAACAACAATGAAAGATGATGAACTTGAAACTGTTGAGCATCTTCATGGGAAATCACCGGATAAGAACATTGATTGAAAAGAGTGAAGAGACTTCACATGAATAAATGGATACTTGATTAAAAAAAATCTGAGTCCTTGAAGAAAAAGGGTGGGAGGTCGGGAAAACAAAGACAACTTGGGATGGATGAAACAAACACCGTTGAGAAAACTTAGAATTGATCTCACAAATGTTGGAATGATCGGATGCACTTGAAGAGAAACACGCCGGTTGGGAAAAGAATTAACATGACAACCTCAATGATCAAGAAGGATTAGTATTCACATAGAAATATGATAACACCATTTAGGAAAAGGTATGGATTCAACATTTGACCTCGAAGCAACTTGAATACCACAAATAAAACAAAACAAAGGATTTGGCTTGCAGAATAAGCCGGAACAAATACATATGATAGAGATTTACCCAATCCCGTATCATGCATCTGTTGGAAAGATATTCTAGGATCTACTTGAATTCCCACCTATGAACTCCCGAAACTTTCTGGTTATGCAATCTGGTGTTGGGGATACAGGGGAAGCAATATATCTCACCCAAACTAACAATCCCTACATCCAGCTGTATCCATCCATCAACACATAACCAAGAAAACTCCGGAAATCATGTACCTCAACCTTCGAAAAGCATCCATTATACGAGTTATGGTAATACTCCCGAACTCCCCAGTACTGGGTGACGTCGAGGTTATCTCACCAACAACTGCATAAAAGAGATTTTCGATGTCGGCAAAACTCAGGTATTCCAGAACTGCAACGATAAAATTATGACGACAACACCTCGGAGCTCAACTCCCCGGGACAATGCCACAACCCCTAAATGTCAGGAGGCACCAAGAACAATGTTCTCGTCATAAGAATATCGGAACGATCCCAAGATACCCGCGTGATCCTAAAAAAAATTTGAAGGGGAAGAGAAGTAATTCAAAACACCTATGTCAAGATTCCTTACCAGAGCGACGAAGGGGCTGAGGAGTAAAAAGAATTCCTACTCTCCGATATATATAATCCTAAGACTCAAAATAGTTTTTTTTCTAGACTCAACAACGGCCAACAATCAAGGGGGCTCCTATGGTCGGTCGAGGCTCTGATACCAACTTGCAAAAGCGTCTTCAAGATGCGCTTCTATCCTTGGAGGGACCTTCGAGTTCCTTTAGGATAGGGTCGCATCTTGGGCGTGACACCCGTAGTGGTAAACCGCCTTAGTCATGTAACTTGTACTGTAATGCAAGAAATATTAAGAGACCGAGCCGGATATAGTCTATAAGCCGGCTGGGACTCTGTAGAGCCGTTGGGCATCAACCTCAATATATAAAGGGACGACCCGGCGGCGGTTCAGGGTACGAAAACAACAACTCGAGAGCTAGGTCAAGCTATTTGCTTCCTGGTTATCGAGACACCAATAATCCCAATCCCAACTAGACGTAGGCTTTTACCTTCATCGTAAGGGGCCGAACTAGTATAAAACTTCTCATGTCTCTTGTCCTGATTAACCCCTTCAAGCTTCCTAGTTGTGATGGCTCCACGACTAAGTCCTTTCACTGGGACATCTGACATGACAATTCCACGACAGTTGGTGCCCACCGTGGGGCCAGCGCACCGTGGATTTGAGTTCTTGAAGGGCAGCTTCGAAGGGCTCAAGGGATACGTTGTGGGCCGGATGACCAAGAGTCGTCGCGGCAAGCTCGACATCGATGACGCAGGATGGGGCCCCGACGCCGGCTCAATTGAGTACGGGTACCAGGCCCCCTTCGGTGAATCCACATCTTCATCGGCAAGATCGGCGAGCCGGGCCCTGAGTCGGACATCTGCACCGACCTCGTCGAAATGGATCAGCGCGCGAGACCCGCCTAGGCTCCGCCAGTGGTGAAACGTGCCTTCATGGGATGCATCCATGGAGGACTCTCTGAAGGATCTGTCTCTGGTGATGAGACGGCCATCTTCTCCGATGGTGAATCGTCCACAGGTGAGACGGATTCATTGCACCAACTATAGGATGGCGGGCTTGGGGGTTGTTCCGATGGTAGCAGTATTCCGGATTGTCTCGAGCCGCCAAGCAGGGTCGGGATCTTCATGGTCGGCACCCAACCCGTCCAAGACTCCACAACTGCAGCAACCGTAACCTCCGGGTCAGCGACAGCCAGGGCAGGAGGTCCTGTGCGTTCACCGGTCCAGGTGTTAATGGATCTCACCGACAAGTTGACTACCCTATTAATAGATGTATTCAGCCCGACGGATCAAGCCAGTCATGATGCGGAGGTGGCACAGTTAAAGTTGGATATGGCACAAGCTAAGGAAGACCTGGCAGCAGAAGATGTTAGGATAACTGCAGAGCGGGCGGCTCTAGATGTTCAGGCTCAGCAGATCCGGGCGCACGCTTTCCGGCTCACACAAGACCAGAACGCGGCTAATGAGGTCATGAGGAGAAGGTATCAGAAGACCCAGTCTCGACTTCCCTCGGTTTATGACCCTCAGAACCTTTTTAACACGCCAAGAGCGGGACCCAGTAACCCGCCGTGGCTTACTCCGCAGACAGGCAACCCGCTGTCAGGACCCCGACTCGATGTCACATCGAATCTAGCTTGTAACACCCCATATCACTTTGCGGACTCACGCACGGCATCCCCACGGGTGTCGCCTTACCTTTTCCCGGGGCCGTTTGCGCCTTTTGGCTCACGTATATGATAGTGTCGCTAGCATTCATATGATAAAGAGCCCGGGCTGACATGACTAGTCGTAAACCCAAAGTGGCACAGTGCTTACAGGGACAGGCATCCATGACCCAGCAACGAACGTGTCGGTCATCAGCAAGTGGGTCCGGGCTGTAGCACTGGGCTAGCAGGACTCCGGTAAACCGAGCTGTAGCGGGCTAACAGGACTCCGGTACTCAATGCGTGACATTTCCCCGAAGGGACAGACACAGGAACGAAGAAGGACACATGCCGGCCAGCCTAAGTGTTCCAGAGCAGTAGCAAGCTACCATGGCTCGGTGTAACACTAGGAGACATTTCCCGGTAAGAGAGGCTACTAAGGATAAACAACTAGGTAGTCAGATCCCACACATACCAAGCATTTCAATCATACACACAATATGCTCGATATGTGCAAACACAACAAGGCATCACAACATGACTCTATGACACAAGTACTTTATTTAAGGCTCAGAGAGCCATACATAACATACACAAAGGTACGGGTCACACGACCCAGCATTCAAGTCATACAGTCATACAAACCAGCAGCGGAAGTAACTTGTCTGAGTACAGACAACTAGTAAAATAAAAGAGGCTTGGAAAGCCTAGCTATACTACGTGGTCCTTCACAAGCTCAGGATCACCACCTGGGCCTTAGCCTACTCATTGATGTCAACGTCTACGTAGAACCCATCAGAAGGGGTTGCAGCGTCTTCTGTAAAAAGGTAAATTATAGCAACATGAGTACAAAGGTACTCAGCAAGACTTACATCAGATCCTACATACATGCATATTATCAAGAAGGGTTGGTGGAGTTATTGCAGCAAGCCAGCTTTGACTCTTGGCTAGGCTAACCTACGAGACTCCAACTTGAAATGGTTTTGCGCACACGAGTCCACTACTCTCCACTTCAATACACTACCGAGGATCCACCTCCGTCTTCCTACGGAAGAGCCATCCTCGGCACTCACACTTATCTTGAGGCTTTTAGTAGTTTCCATTTACTTGTCTATGAACTGTATAGGCAACCAAGTAGTCCTTTACCACGGACGCGGCTATTCGAATAGATCATGATAACCCTGCAGGGGTGTACTTCTTCATACATGTTTCCACCACTTAGCGTCTGCATACGACATGTGCTCGGCAGACTTCAAGCGAAAGCCGACGTGGGTGTAGACCACGACCTACCTAAACACTTAAGCCTCTAGTCCAGGTTTATCGCCTATCCAGGTTCCATCCGTAGGGAGTCCGGCCGAGGTTTCCCATATGGCCCCGAACGATGTGAACAGGGTTCCCGAGATACCTAACGGGTATTCGGTACACCCGGCCACGTACCTACCGCATCACAGCCCACCCCTACGGTCAGCGCTGTCCACGGCCTCCAGTAGGCTACAAACACCAGAAACTACTTGCAACTCCTGGACAGAGAGCTAGGGTGAATAAGAAGTCGAGCGGGGTCATATTTCAGGGCCCAATGCATGGTAGTAGCTGTATCTTAAATCACACATACATATCTCAGTGCTTAAGGTCGGCTTCAATGAAACAACCCACCATGTACTCCTACATGGCCTCTCATCGATACCTTTACCAAATCGTGTTCACCACACCACTCTCATTACCGACATAATCATTTCACTCTAGCCATCACCCAGATGAACCAGACCTGACACGACTCTAAGCATAGCAGGCATAGCAAGGTAGGAACAACACATACATATGGCTCAATCAACTCCTACACATGCTAGTGGGTTTCATCTAGTTACTGTGGCAATGACAGGTCATGCAGAGGAAATGGGTTCAACTACCGTAGCACACAGCAGTTTGAAATGCGTTGTCTTAATGCAGTAAAAGAGAGCAGGAGCGAGAACATGGGATTGTATCGATATGTTCAAATGGTTGGTTGCTTGCCTGATGGTTCGATGCACTGATACGGTTCTTCGTTAGGGTAATCACGGTACTCCTCAGGGGTAGAACCTGCCGCAAAGAACACCGATACACAACCATCACCAAACAATGTGCAACAATATGATGCATGCATGAAACATAGCAATATGAGTGTGTTGGGCTAATGCAACTAAGACCAGAAGGGTTTGAACCAATTTGAATCAAAGATTCAAATTTCAAACTCAAACATGGCCTTTTAAAGTGCTTTTCCTTGTTCTGCATTAAACATCAGGTTAACTTGTTTAATCATGCATGAAAATAGTACGGATGGATAGATTGGATTTTTCTGATCATTTTTCATATATAATTTGTCTGATTTGGAGTTACAGAATAAAAGTTATGAATTTTTGAAGTTTAAACTATATTCTGGAATTTCCTATATTAGATTAATTCCAGAAAATCAATTATTGCGTCAGCCTGACGTCAGTGTGACGTCAGCAGGTCAACGGAACACGTTCGGGTCAAATCTGACAGTGGGTCCCGCGTGTCAGTGTGATTAGATTAATTAAAGTTTAATTAAAACTAAACCTGTTTAATTAACAGGGCTGGGCCCCACCTGTCATTGACTCAGGGGAGTCAACCAGGGCCCACCCGTGGTCAAACCCGGGTCGGCTGCACCGGCGTTTAGCCGCCGGCGAGCCCGACGCGGCGGCGGAAGTGGTTTTGGCCGTTTCGGCCACCAAATGGGTCGCGGAGACCACCGGAGTGGAGCTGAGGACGAGCCGCAGCTCTTGGTGGAGTCCGTTGGGGTCGGGGTGGCCGGAGTTGGCGCCGGCGAGGACTTTGGCGGCCACCGGGGTTCGGCCGAAGACGAACTTGACGCTAGAGGGGTCGGTGAGGCTCGGGGAGTGGCTAGCTAGGTGCTACGTGACACGGTGAGCATGATGGACACCGTGGAGTGGCCGGAGGATGACCGGGAGCACGTCGGCGACGAGCTCCACGGCGGTGGGTGCGGTTGAGCTCCGGGAGGTCGCTACACGGCTCGGGAGCAAGAACGGAAGGGAGGGGAAGATGGCTAAGCTCACAGTGAGTGCGACGAAGCCCTTGGTGTGGCCGGAGATGGACCGGAGCGACGACGGCGTTGAAGGGGATCTCCGGCGACGGCAGTTCGGCCGAGGTCATTGTGGTGGACTCGGGCGTTGCGAGCGCTCGGGGCTCGGCTTGCTCGATGGAGTGGACAGCGGCGGAGCTCCTGGACACGATGAGAGGACGCACGGGTGGCGGGGAGCACGGCTACGACGAAGGCACGGCGATGGTGGCGTCGGCCATCGCGGGGGAGCGCGAGGGGGAGGAGCTGGAGAGGAGAGGGGGTGTCTGGAGGGTTCGGGGGAGCGAGAGAGGCTGATCCACGACGTCACCGGGCGAGGGGAGCGGCGAGGCGGCGAGCAGGTGCGTGGCGTGCGCTGCGGTCGCCGTCGGGCACCTGCCTGCCTGCCTGGCCGGCAAGCAGCTCGCTGGAGCGGCGCTGGGCTGGGCCAGCAGGTGGGCCGGGTGCTAGGCGCCAGGTAAGTTTTTTCCATTTCTTTCTGTTTTCTGTTTTTTTAATACTTCTGCAACTTTGTTGAATTAAATAAAATACTTAGGCTACTCCTAAAATCACCAAACTACTCCTGGTCCATAGTTGGATTATTTCCAACATGAAACATTTTAGTTTGGAGATATTTGAGCATTTAAATATTTTATATAATTTTAAATGCCCAAATTCAAATATTTATGATTTAATTCAAAAACCCTAAGATGGCCTAGGAAAATGTGCACCACTTTTGGCAGAGGTTCTGAACCAAGACAAAAATGATGGGCATTTTAGAAGGGCATTTCAGGTTCATTGAAAAAGTTTTTAGTAAACCTTAGTTGGTTTCAGAGGGGACTGGGGGTTCTGTCATCCCCATTTCAGGTTTCTGGTGAAAGAATAAACATGATGCAACACTCTAATGCATGACTAGCTAGGGTGTGACACCCGCCATGGCTCCCTCCGCGCACAAGAACGGACCATGTTGCGACACCCGGGGACGGAGCATCGTTTCAGTCACCAGTGATGGGACCCCCCGTGTGAACATGGCGCCACCTCAGTACGTACCAACACCCCCGGGTCATTACTCCAACCCATTGGAAAACATGATAGCGGCAGCAACCCGATTGGCGGCTCTCCCAATTGATGGCGACTCTCCGACTGCAGTTGAAACCCACCGGGTCAGGGAACTTCTTCAGACGGCCTTAGTACAGCAGGAGGCGTACTCATACGGCCGAGACAGGATCCACTCCACCCCTCGTCCGAGCCGAAGCCCGAGTTATAGCAGGCACATGGATTCAGCGGCCGTGTCAAGCAATGTTAGACGCCGTGACCAGCCAGGTGGAGGTAACCCGCCACGTCATGAGGCCGTTAACTTGGTAGATCGAGAGAGACTACGGCAAGAGGCTGAACGGGCGGTTCAGCAGGCGGCTGAGCAAGCGGCTCAGTTGACGGCTTATCAGCCGTATCCGGTTTATCCGATGACTTCCGTTGAGGCAGGTATGGCCACCCGGACCGGAGGAGTCCCATGTCTAGTGCCGGCTCTACGTAACAAGCGGTTGCCCAAAGATTTTAAAGTACCAAGGAAGGTGCTGAATTACACAGCCGACTTACAGCCCGGGGCATGGATTGAGAGCTACGAGATGGCTATGGAGCTGTTGGAGGTTACTGACGCAATGATGGCTAAGTACTTCACCATGATGTTGGATGGAACTGCCCGCACCTGGTTGAAAGGCCTACCACCTAATTCAATCAGTTCTTGGGCGGAGTTGAAGGCCCGGTTCATCCAGAACTTCAAAGACACGTGCAAGCAGCCCATGTCAATCGTGGATCTGACGAATTGTAAACAGGAAGAGGGTGAGTCTACAACCCATTGGGTACACCGGGTTAAGGCCATAATACATTCAACTGATAAGATGGATGCCGGCTCTGCCATCTTAATGTTGGAGAAGAATTGTCGTTTCTTACCTTTGAAACAAAAACTGGGATGGCTCAAACGTGAGTGCAATGATATGGGCACACTGATGGCGGCTCTAGTCAAGTACGCCGATTCTGATAGTACCAAGGATCCCGAGTCTGATGATGAGAAGGCAGGGAAGGGAAGGAGGAATTGCAACGGCAAGGGCTCTCAGCACAACCCGGCAAATCAAGGAGGTAACAAACATAAGGCTGATGGTAGTCTGGATTTTTTGGCTAACACCAATGCACAGGGTCATAACCAGCGGCGCAATGGAAGGCCACCTCCTCGATCCGACGGGTCAAGACCCACACTTGAGCAGTTGTTGAATGAACCTTGTCCGAGACACGGTACTAAGGAGAAGTAGGCTACACATTTGTGGAAGGACTGCACGATTATGAAGGCTTTAAAAAATTCCAACATGTTTGACGACAACAATGGCCCGGGCGGCTCAGGTGGTGGCGGTTTTCATGGCCCGGGCGGCGGGTCAAATCCCAATTTTCAAAATTCCCAGGGAAACCAGGGTGGATATAATCAACAGGCTGGCCCAGGTAGTCAGCAGTAGCAAGGTGGACACCAGAGCAATCCAAAGCAGTTGAACAATGGGCAATACCATGTGTTTACCACCAGTTTATGTAAACGGGACCAGAAGCATCATAAGAGGGCCGTGAATGCGGTTGAGCCAGAAATTCCTCGTTATTTGAGGTGGTCTGAGCAGCCTATCGTATGGAGTAGAGAGGATCACCCTCCCTGGGTTGACAATCTGGGTCACTTTGCCCTGGTCGTGGCCCCTTAAGTGGGTGGATACAAGTTCACCAAGGTACTGATGGATGGAGGCAGTAGCATCAATATCCTTTATTATGAGACCTTCTGTCGCATGGGGCTGACTGATAAGAGCCTTAAGAAGTCCAATACTGTTTTCCATGGAGTTGTACCTGGTAAGTCGGCATATCCGATCGGCAAGATAGAGTTGGAGGTAGCATTTGGGGATGAATATGATTCCAGAGCCGAGAAATTGACGTTTGAAGTGGTTCAAATCAAGAGCCCGTATCATGCTCTATTTGGGCGGCCGGCTTATGCCAAGTTCATGGCACGGCCGTGTTATGCGTACTTGCAGCTCAAGATGCCGGGTCATAAGGGGACCATTACAGTGCACGGGAGCCGCAAGGTGGCTTTGGAATGTGAAGAGGGTGACGTGGCCTATGCTGTGTCGGTCTGCACGACGGAAGAGTTAAAATTCTACAAGGACAATGTTGACCCAGCGGATATGACATCCTTAAAGAAGCCAACTACAGACCATGAGCCGGTCATGAAATTTAAGTCGGCGGATGAGACTAAGCTTGTCGATTTTGTCCCAGGCGACTCATCCAAGCAGTTCAGTATCAGTGCTAATTTGGATCCCAAATAGGAAAGCGCGCTCATCGAGTTCATCCGTGAGAATCAGGACAATTTTTCATGGAAGCCATCCTGACATGCCGGTTGAACCGAGAGAACTCGCTGAGCACATTCTTAATATCGATCCAAAGTTTAAGCCGGTCAAGCAGTTTCTTCGGCGGTTTAATGAGGAGAGAAGGAAAGCTATCGGTGAGGAAGTGGCCCGGCTCTTGGCAGCTGGGTTTATCATTGAGGTGTTTCATCCAGAGTGGCTCGCTAACCCGGTGCTTGTTCTTAAGAAAAACGGCACTTGGTGTATGTGTGTGGATTACACGGACTTAAACAAGGCTTGTCCCGCTGATCCTTTTGCTCTCCCTCGTATTGATCAGATCATCGATGCTATGGCAGGTTGTGAGAGTTTGAGCTTTCTGGATGCTTACTCGGGTTATCACCAGATCAAGATGGCTGTTAAGGACCAGGAGAAGACGGCATTCATTACTCCGTTTGGAGCCTTCTGCTATGTTTCAATGCCTTTTGGGCCCAAGAGTGCCCAGGCGACTTACCAGCGGTGCGTGCAGAATTGCCTTCATGATCAGATTGGACGCAATGTTCATGCTTATGTGGCTGACATAGTAGTTAAATCCAGAGAGAAAGAGACCTTGATCGATGATCTCAAGGAAACCTTTGATAATCTCCGGGTTTACAAGATGATGCTTAACCCGGCCAAGTGTGTTGTTGGTGTGCTGATACGTCTCCAACGTATCTATAATTTTTGATTGTTACATGCTATTATATTACCCCTTTTGGATGTTTATGGGCTTTATTTTACACATTTATATCATTTTTGGGACTAACCTACTAACCTGAGTCCCAACCCATATTGCTGTTTTTTTGCCTATTTTAGTATTTCAAAGAAAATGAATATCAAACGGAGTCCAAACGGAATGAAACCTTCGGGAGCGTGATTTTTGGAACGAACGTGATCCAGAGGACTTGGAGTGCAAGCCAAGAAGCTGCCGAGGCTCCGACGAGATAGGAGGGCGCCCCCCCTGTAGGGCGCGCCCCCTGTCTCGTGGGCCCCTCTGGCGGCCACCGACGTACTTCTTCTCCTATATATACCTACGTACCCCGAAAACATCCAGGGGGCAGATGAAACACAATTTCCACCACCGTAACCTTCTGTATCCATGAGATGTCATCTTGGAGCCTTCGCCGGCACTCTGCCGGAGGGGGAATCGACCATGGAGGGCTTCTACATCAACATCCTTGCCCCTCCGATGAGTTGTGAGTAGTTTACCACAGACCTACGGGTCCATAGTTATTAGCTAGATGGCTTCTTCTCTCTTTTTGGATCTCAATACAATGTTCTCCCCCTCTCTTGTGGAGATCTATTCGATGTAAACTCTTTTTGCGGTGTGTTTTCCGAGATCTGATGAATTGTGGGTTTATGATCAAGTTTATCTATGAATAGTATTTGAATCTTCTCTGAATTCTTTTATGTAATGTCGGGGATATACCCCGCGGTGTAACCCGTCCGGATATAACCCGGCCGGACTTGGCGACTCACTAATGACCCGCCCTGACTGGATGACACACTATGTGACCCGCCCAATCCTGGCGGCTTATGGGTGACCTGGCAAGCGGATCAGAGGAGCGACAAGACCCAGGGGCCCAGGAGGTTCAAGGCCCAGAAGGCCAACTTACGTTATGGTAGGCCGACTTAAGAGGAAAGGCGTGAGGAATATCTCCCTTACAAGGAATCAAGACCCGGACTTGTACCCGACTTGTAGTAGAAGATAGGCTAGTCCTATTTGGACTCCACATGTAACCTGCCCCTCTAACTTATATAAGGAGGGGCGGGGCATCCCGAAGAGGGACAAGCAACAAGAAACAATATCTAGGGCTAGACACAACTAGAGGAGAGCCGGCTTACCGACGACTCTCTCATGAGCATAATGAGACCTAGCCTCAAACAGCATGTAGGGATATTACCGAATGATGTTTCCCGGGGCCCGAAGCTGTCTAAACCCTTGTCTTGCGTGTTGATCCGCCCTACGTCTCTCATCCCACTCAACCCCTCTCAAGCTACCACATAAATGCGTTGGTCTCGCAACTAAGTCCTGACACTAAGGACATCTGCCGTGACAAATCCACGATAGTTGGCGCCCACCGTGGGGCTAGGCGCACGGTGGTATTTAGTTCTTGAAGGGATCTCCTATTAGGGATTGGGAAGCTTGTGATTAGTCAGATGAGAAAAGACCTAGCTCGGAAGGATCGGCGTCAGTTTTCAAGTTCATCGGTCCAGATTTACAATCAGTGGGATTTAATATCGAGAAAAGATTAGGAATATATCTTTGGTTAGCCGCTGTCTTATGATTGTTTGGACTGATTTCAAGTCGCCAAGGCGGATAGATTTTTGAAGAAGGCATGTCAGATCAACCGACAAGTTGCTGATTCATATGCTCATGGTTACGGCTACTCTTGAGAAGAAGAAAAGTTATACGCGTTATTGATTTCGCCGAGACCGACTAGGTGTCATCCGTATCCAGATCAACTTGACACGATTCGTAGGACTACAGCAGTACCGAGGCGAACTCTGCAACATCGTGCAATCGTTTCCTTGTTACAAAGTGCAGACAAGATCAATGGGCGCCGGTGGCTGAAATAGTATAAAAGAAAAATCCCATGATGCGATCTGCGGTCTTGGTGTCCAGATCAAGGTGCTAAAGTGAATCAAAGGTAGTATTAGGAAAAGACAAAACTATTACTACTACTTTGCTCAAGCCTGGGAAATACCTCCCTTACATGGAGATAGATGGATTCCATCATACGAGATGCTAGTGCTACAGGCCACGAGCCCACGACCCGAAAGTGGAGACATCATTGACCCAGTCTCATCGCGCTACTTTCCTTCGCCGGCACAGCTTCTGGGCCTTCGTTGTCAAGCCCCCGGCTACGAGTTGCCACCTCAGGCCGGCCTTGTCGCCTCCGAGCTGCGCGCCCGACCCGGGTTGCCGTTCTGGATTGCTCCGGCGCGCCCCGCCGCCTCGCTGCCTCTACTCAACTCTGCTCTTGCAGCCTCCGGGTCGCCGCGCCCTGACGGCCGCTTCAGCCGCTGCAAGCCGCCGCTGGCCGGAGCTGCTGCTGTTCGCCTCTGCATAATCGCCAGACCCTCTGCAATCAAACTGACAACAACCGAGACAGACACGGGAACGGGGAATTGATTCAGACTTTGCCGCCTCGCCGTTACTGCTGCAGGTATGCCTTGAGCCGGCTGCTGTCGGCTCTGCCTCGCGCTCCGCAGTGGTCAGCCCGGCTGTGAGCTGCCCTGACGGCCTCTTTCCGTCTCTATGGACGGACCGCTCTGGCCTCTGCCAGATTACCTTCACTGCTGTCAAACCGTCATTGAGCCGGAGCTGCTACCGGCGAAGGGCCGCCCTGTTTAAATCACCTCGCTGCTGTAAAAGGATGCAGCCGTGTCCCGTCTTCCAGCGCCAAGGTCACTGCCACAGTCCTGTCTTCCAACCCGCCAACACCGCCACGAGTCGCCGTTTATGAAGTCGCCTCGTTACTAGAAAATACTTCGAACTGGCTCCCTGCTGGGCTGCACCCCAAGTCACTCCGGTGGTTTGCCGCCGCCGCGAGATGCCCCGGTTTCCGCCTCGCGCTGTTATTGAAACACCGATGCACCCTTGTGCTTGCTTAAACCGCCCCTGCTGGTCTCTGCTGTTCCGAACAGCTGCCTTGGAGCTGCTTTGAGTCGCTGGCTTCACCCGGCCTCACCCACACTGAGCCACCAGGAAACGCCGCTCAACGCCGTGGCGCTCGCCTTGCCCCAGTGTTCCAATGCATCTTGGCGTCAACCGTTCTGCAGAAGACCAGAGTGCGTGCATTTGGTGGTGACTATACGGAGCGAACACGATTCTTTTTGTTAGGACTACAGGTTCATGGCGTGGATATGCCCACTCCGAGCTCCAGTAGCACTCAGACATTAAACAATTGAGGATGAATCATCAAACAGTAAGTACTCCATGAAGGGGGGGTCAAGAGGGAAAATACATACGTACCCACAGGAGCCTAATAGCTCAACTCTGCATGCAACATGGAGTTTGACCATTTGCGGAGTCAGTTAATTCATCCTCACACGCCATCGCATGGAGTCGGTCTTGCCACATCACTCCCGCGGCCACCTGCATGTGTTGTTGCAAGTCACCGTTGCCGGGTCGACGTCGTCACCTCCAAAACTGCCTCTGCTGCCATCCGAGCCGCCTGAGTCGGCTGCATGATGCCTTACGCCGCGCCTCCGCAGAGTGTTGTTGTTGGTTTGCCATCGTATAAAGGAACATGGATCACGGTGCTAGGGCCACATCAGACATTTGATATGTTTTGATCCCAGTATCCATGTTCATCCGAAGAAAAAAATACCAGCAAAGGTGATGCCATGTTGTGCCTATGAAGCATACGTCAGCACCATCATGCACCGGCGTCTGCGCCTGTTTACTGATCGAACAGGTGTGCGCAAGTCGCCACACGTGCATCTTAATTTACATCAACCCGCCGGAGCCGCGTTGAGCCGCCCTTGCTGCTTTGAGCCGTCGGGGTATATTAAGTCGCTGGTCTGTTTGAGCCACCTCTATCGCGATAAACAGATCATCCTCGTCCAAACAAATCAGGTGATATCCATCCAAGTTTGTTTTATTATCACATGTTGTTTTTGTCAAAGAACAAGTTTATCTTTGCCTTGGTCTTCAATATTGTTTATGCAGGGCAGTTATTTATGACAAAAAGTGATATTATACCGCGGAGGTGGAGGTATGCCAACATCTTTTGGCATAGGTGGTCGTCGTTACTCAACGGACTCCCGCACCGGCTTACAATGTCGTGGCCGTCTCTCACGACCGCACCGGCTTACAACGCCGTGGCCGTCTCTCGCGACCACGCCGGCTTACCACAAGGAGTACAACTTGCCCATCCGCACCGGCTTACAACACCACGGCCGATTCGTCAGTCTGTGCCGCCTCAGATGTGGCGGTCGTTTTTACCGCCCGTCTCTTGTGGCCTGGTCTACATCAACACATCGGGCCACACATGTCTGCATGAGTTGTTTATTGAGTATGAGCAAGTCACTACTTGGGAAGCCGGTTTTCTTCCAACAAATTGGAGGCAAATTATCATGTATTATCAGCCACCATCTGCACTGGATGGCTCAATGGGCAGACGCACAAGTCGCCGCCACTACGGTTTGGTTAACTTCAAACAGCCAGTTGGAAGGAACCATTGGCCGAGTTGCTGACACGGTTCATACGGGATCATTTATAACCCGCCGCAGTCACCTCAACCTTCTGTGGATTCACATCGCGTTATCAATGCCAATGATATACACCTTCTGCTATGGTCAGATATGGAGAATCTCAAGCCAACTCTCCGAGTCATCTTGAGACTCGGGGGCTACAATAGTATGGCTCAGCAAAATTAGCCGGTTTCAATGGATTCAAAAACTCCAGGTCATTGAAGGGAAGGTAACCCGGTTCCAGAGGCTACCGCTATATTGGTCAAAAATTTAAAGGCCATCAAAAAATTTCCGGCTTAAAAAGAAGGACTCCGATTTAAAATCTGGCTCAAGGTAAATTTATCTCTCACAAAGTTTTGAAGCTTTCAAATCCGGTTTAAACTTCCAGTTCAAAAAGAATTAATCTCTCGCAAGTTCGAGTTCTCAGACAAATTAACGGTTACCAAAGAGAACTTGCTGCCATGATGCACGGTTCACAACATAGGTATCCTGCCTTACGGCTTATCTTATTATGATCACTTGGGGGCTTCCTGCTCATCGGGCATAGCTATCAGTACCCTCTTGATCGGCGCAATGCCAAAACTTATATGGTCACTTGGGGGCTTCCTGTTCAAACTTAGGTCGTATTCGAACCAAAGAGAACATAGCTGTCGATACCCTTTTGATTAGCAAACTGCTGAACCTACTTGGGGGCTTCTTGATCGTATCCGAATCATAGCTCAACCCCTTTGGGAATCGACGTGGATCGTATTTGAATCAGCGTCGTTAAACAACTTTTAAAGGTCATTTGGGGGCTTCCTGTTCAAACATAGGTCGTATTCAAACCAAAGAGAACATAGCTGTCGATACCCACTTTGATCGGCAACGCCAACGCCACTAGGGGCTATATGATCGTATTTGAATCTTAGCTTAACCCCTTTGGAACGGTTTACTGATCGTATTCGAATCAGAAGCCTCAAATGTTTTTATCTGTTTTTATACAATCACAAGTATTTGAGTTGTCACAAATATCTTATGTGCCGGCTTTTACAGAGTTGAGTTATTAACTTCACTGTCCGGGTCACATAAATCGGCGGTATCATTCAAAGGATCATAGGGATCTTGTGATCTACTTGTGGGCAGGATAAGACTATATTTGGGTGGTTACCCGCCCTGGCTTTTGACGTTAAGTCGCCAGGGCGTATGTTGTTTAAAACTCTGTGCAGGATTTGCAGAACTATGACTTATATAAATGCTTCAGTCCAAGCTCATCACTGAAATTGGTGTCTCGAAAGGGTTATCAATTATTGATTTTTTTCAAAGGCTATAGGCCACCGGGTTACAAAAATTCCGGCTTACAATGAATGCGCATTAAGTCGTCATCGGCCAAGAGCCGCCAGGTATTTAAACTATGGATTTACTTGTCAATTGATGAGGTATTCAAATCTTTAATAGCCAAAACTGGCTAGATTTTCATGATGATATCGAATGATTGAGGTTTTATACCAGATTATATTATTCAAATCTTTAATCAGCCAACATGGCTGGATTCTTATTATGGTTATCAATAGCCAATATTATGATGGAGGTCTTCAAAGTCGCTTCAGCGCAATGGTTATTATTTTATTAATGGACATGATTTATTTTTTACAATGGAGGGAATAGTCCCGAGTCGCTGCAGGCTTACGACCTGACACTTGGGGGCTACATTATTTAAATTGAGGTTACATCGAATATGCAAGTCTCATGTCGCTGCAAGCATGCACCATGACACTTGGGGGCTAATGCAAAGTCATTTTTGTCACCTCATTGAAGACCCGATTCATCACGTCGTAATGAGCCGGCCCTTGGGGGCTACCAATTGCTCCTGTCAAAAATTCAAGGTACACAAGCATTAATCCATTATATTAAACGATTCACTATTAGGTTGGTAGAGTACAAAGCTCTTAAACTTGTGGACGTGGGTTCAAGCCCTATGGTGGAGATTATATTATATGATCTTATTATCAATTATATACAAAGTCCTAGCTCAGTATTATCTTACTAAGCCGGCCCTTGGGGGCTACACATTGCTGTCCAAATTTACATGGTTATATCTACAAAGTCCCTGCTCATTATTGCATAATGACCCGACCCTTGGGGGCTACACTGGTTGAAGTTTTTTATGAGCATAAGGCAATTTCAAGTCCCAGGTTGCTGCAAGCATGACAACCCGGCACTTGGGGGCTACATATATGGAGTATTCAGTTTTTACTAGTGTCTGAGATGAACATGGATTTCTTTGAAGTGGCAGTAATTATATGGAAACAAGTCTCAAATCATCACTTTGTTCTATTCAAGACTTGGAGGCTACAGGTAATATGGATATAAGGGAGAAATATCTTCCAATTTTCAGTTTTGAGCAAACCAGATTGACCCGGCATCACCAATCATTATGACCCGGTGTCTGCAACAATCATAACCTGGCATCATCAATAATCATGAACCGACATTGGCAACAATCATGAACCGACGTTGGAAACAATCATGACCAGGAATTATCATTTTTTATAACCTGGTGATTTTGGAAATCAGAGATCGGCAAGTTCTATATTTTCAAAACGGCTGAATATTATATGAGTATTTCAAAACCAATATTTCTTAAGCCGGCGCTTTGGAAGCCGACTCAAGTGGATTATACTTCACAATATTTCTCCATGAGACACCAATGTCAGCAATTTGAGTACGAAGATGGTTTATTGACCCGGATTTTCTAGAAGGAGGAAATGACAAGGACTTAAGGATGATCAAGTGCCGACTTACAAGAATATTAACCCGGAGCACAGCCTATCAATTTTGTTCTTGTATTTATTTTGCAGCATAAGTTTACCATGGATAAATCCAAGCTAAAATTGGGGCTAATGTCGGGGATATACCCCGCGGTGTAACCCATCCGGATATAACCCGGCCGGACTTGGCGACTCACTAATGACCCGCCCTAACTGGACAACACACTATGTGACCCTCCCAATCCTGGCGGCTTATGGGTGACCTGGCAAGTGGATCAGAGGAGCGACAAGACCCGGGGGCCCAGGAGGCTCAAGGCCCAGAGGGCCAGCTTACGTTATGGTAGGCCGGCTTAAGAGGAAAGGCGTGAGGAATATCTCCCTTACAAGGAATCAAGACCCGGACTTGTACTCGGCTTGTAGTAGAAGATAGGCTAGTCCTATTTGGACTCCACATGTAACCCGCCCCTCTAACTTATATAAGGAGGGGCAGGGCACCCCGAAGAGGGACAAGCAACAAGAAACAATATCTAGGGCTAGACACAACTAGAGGAGAGCCGGCTTACCGGCGACTCTCTCATGAGCATAATGAGACCTAGCCTCAAACAGCATGTAGGGCTATTACCGGATGATGTTTCCCGGGGCCCGAAGCTATCTAAACCCTTGTCTTGCGTGTTGATCCACCTTGCGTCTCTCGTCCCACTCAACCCCTCTCAAGCTACCACATAGATGCGTTGGCCTCGCGACTAAGTCCTGACACTAAGGACATCTGCCGTGACAAATCCACGACATGTATGATTGAGTTATCTTTGCAAGTCTGTTCGAATTATCAGTTTGGTTTGGCCTACTAGATTGATATTTCTTGCCATGGGAGAAGTGCTTAGCTTTGGGTTCAATCTTGCGGTGTCCTTACACAGTGACAGAAAGGGTTGCAAGGCACGTATTGTATTGTTGCCACCGAGGATAACAAGATGGGGTTTATATCATATTGCTTGAGTTTATCCCTCTACATCATGTCATCTTGCTTAATGTGTTACTCTGTTCTTATGAACTTAATACTCTAGATGCAGGCAGGAGTCGGTCTACTTGTTATAGACGTGATGGCTATGTACATGATCATGCCTAGATAATCTCATAACTATGCGCTTTTCTATCAATTGCTCGACAGTAATTTGTTCACCCACCGTAATATGTGTGCTATCTTGAGAGAAGCCACTAGTGAAACTTATGGCCCCTGGGTCTATCTCTTATCATATTTGCTTTCAATCTACTTTTATTTGCATCTTTACTTTTTGCATCTATATTATAAAATACCAAAAATATATTTATCTTATCATATTATCTTTATTAGATCTCACTTTCGCAAGTGGCCGTGAAGGGATTGACAACCCCTTTATTGCGGTTGGTTGCGAGTTCTCAGTTTGTTTGTGTAGGTGCGTGGGACTTTTGAGGAACCTCCTACTGGATTGATACCTTGGTTCTCAAAAACTGAGGGAAATACTTACGCTACTATCGCTGCATCACCCTCTCCTCTTCGAGGAAAACGAACGCAAGCTCAAGACGTAGCAAGAAGGATTTCTGGCGCCGTTGCCGGGGAGGTCTTCGCTCAACTCAAGACATACCAAGTACCCATCACAAACCCATCTCCCTCGCATTTACATTATTTGCCATTTGCCTCTCGTTTTCCTCTCCCCCACTTCACCCTTGTCGTTTTATTTGTCCTATCTTTTCCAATCTCCTCCTCTCTTTTCGCTTGTCTTTTTCCGTTTGCCCGTTGTAACGCCCGGATAATTAGGCTACAGTAAAACTCTTATAATGATGCCATGTCACCAGTGTTACTGTTGCTAACCAAGTGGTAGTTCAAAATCATTGCTAATTCAAAATATGAATTAGTGACAAACACCCTAAGTTTTCAAAAGTCAAAGCGAAAATGTTCGGGGGTTGCCAAATATTGCACTGGTAATTATGGTGAAGCAAACACCATTTTATAAAATGCCTAGATGCCCTAAAACTAAATAAAACAGAAAGGGAAAATAAATAAAAGAAAGAAATTACAAAAAAAACTAAAAAGGGGGGGGGGAAGCCCCCTGGACCAGACAGCCCAACCCACCCGCACGGCCACCGCCCAATCCCCCTGGCCCGCAGCCAGACTGGCCGGCCCAGCCGGCCCAGCCCCGCACCGCGTCCCCTTCCCCTGTTCCCCCGACCCGGGTCGGAACAGGGCGCGTCCCAACCGAACCCCCCTCGCCGGCGACGAGACGGGGGATAAGATCGCCAGCACCCCCCCCCCCGCCTCCTCGATCCCGCCTCCCACTCGCCCCCACGCTCGCCCTCGGCCCCCGCGCCTCTCCCTCTCCCCTCCAGATCCATCTCCCCCTCCTTCCCCACCGCAACCGAGCGCCGCCATGGCCTCGCCGCCGTGAATCGCGCGGCCACAGTCGCCGCCTCGCCGCGCCTGCGTGTCCGTCGACGCCTCCGTCATCTTCCTCGTCCACCGAAGGCCTCAGCTGGAGCGGAGGAGCCCCGAATCACCGGATCCCCTTCGCCCTCATCTCCGGCGACCGCGTTCTTCACCAACTCCGGCGACACCCCCCTGCTGCTACTAAACTACCACCGGCCTTCGTGCGTGCCGCTAGGTGAGCTGCCTCCCTCCTCCGCCCTCTAGCTCTCCTAGCTCGCGCGGTAACTAGCTCGTCGTCGTGCCCGGGCTCCGGTCGCCGCGGTGTACCTCGCCGCCGTGGCCACGGCCCCTGTCGCACTCACCTGGGCACGGCATCGAGCTCCTCTTGCTCCCATGAGCCCAACGAGCTCGGGCCCGTGCCTTCCCGTGCCCTCTAGCCTCGTTTCCCACCGCGCCCGAACACTAGCGTCCGCTCGGCCTCTCGCCGTCGTCGTCCTAGCCCGTTACGGGCCGCGCCGCCACCATAGATGGACGCGGCGTCGAACGCCCGACTCAACGCACACGCGCACGCCCCCTCCCGTGCCTCTTTGCGCCATCCCTGATGAGCGCCCGAACGCAACACCGCGGACCTCGTCGCCGGTGACGTTTCCGGCCAGGTCCGGCGATGCCACCACCACCACTCGTCGCGCGGTCGAGTGACCGTTCGAACGCACCCACGCACGCCCGAAACCGAGCCCCGTAGCACGGTTCCGGCCAACTTCGGCGAGGGGCCGCCGTTGTTTTGGTCGCCGGAGTTAGCCCCGGCGCGTCTCCGGCGGGTGCCGAGCTGGCACCCAGGTGGCACCGTCTCGGGCCACTGACTGGTGGGCCCAGGGCCCCCTGTTGACCTGTTGACTGGGTCAACGTGCTGACTGGGCAGCCCAGTGGCACTGACATGCGGGCCCCATGCCATAAAAAATAAAACAAATAGATAAACTGCTAATTAATTAAATTAGTTAATTAAAACTTTAACCTCTCACTGACTGCTAGGACCCACACACTAATTAACCCTTTCAGTTAGTTTTAGAATTCTGTTAATGTCCCTGACAATGACATGTGGGTCCCACTGGACCCACCTGTCTGGTTTGACTGGTCAACTGACCAGTTGACCTGCTGACATCACTCTGATGTCATGCTGACGTCATCATTCACTGTTTTGGATAATGTTGGAATTAAATAACTAATTAAAATCAGAAAATGATTTAAATCTTTAGAAAATCATATCTTTTAATCCGTAACTCGGATGAAAATACTTTCTACATGAAAGTTGCTCAGAACGACGAGACGATTCCGGATACGCAGTCCGTTCGTCCGCCACACACCCCTAACCTATCGAACTCGCAACTTTCCCCCTCCGGCTCCTCTGCCCGAAAACGCGAAACACCGGGAATACTTTCCCGGATGTTTCCCCCCTTCGTCGGTATCACCTACTACCGCGATTGGGCACACCTAGCATCGTTACTTGTCATGTCATGCATCGATATGCATTTGTTTGCATTGTATTCATTGTTTCTTCCCCCTCTTCTCTCCGGTAGACTACGAGACCGACGCTGCTGCTGCCCAGTTCGACTACGGAGTTGACGACCCCTCCTTCTTGCCAGAGCAACCAGGCAAGCCCCCCCCCTTGATCACCAGATATCGCCTATTCTCTCTATACTGCTTGCATTAGAGTAGTGTAGCATGTTACTGCTTTCCGTTGATCCTATTCTGATGCATAGCCTGACATTGTTGCTACATCTGTTGATACCTTACCTGCAATCCTAAATGCTTAGTATAGGATGCTAGTTTATCATCATTGGCCCTACATTCTTGTCAGTCTGCCTTGCTATACTATTGGGCCGTGATCACTCGGGAGGTGATCACGGGTATATACTATACATACATACATACTATACAGATGGTGACTAAAGTCGGGTCAGCTCGAAGAGTACCCGCGAGTGATTCACGGATTGGGGGCTGAAAGGACCTTTGTCCCGACGGCCCTCTGTGTGGATCTTTGTGGCGGAGCGACAGGGCAGGTTGAGACCGCCTAGGAGAGAGGTGGGCCTGGCCCTGTTCGGCGTTCGCGGATACTTAACACGCTTAACGAGATCTTGGTATTTGATCTGAGTTGGCTACGAGCCTATACGCACTAACCATCTACGCGGGAGTAGTTATGGGTATCCCGACGTCGTGGTATCAGCCGAAGCACTTCAGACGTCAGCGACGGAGCGGCGCGCGCCGGATTGGACTGGAACGCCTGCTAGGCTAGGTCTGCTTCCGGCCGCCCACGCAACGTGCAGGTGTGCTCAGGGCGATGGGCCCAGACCCCTGTGCGCTTAGGTTTAGACCGGCGTGCTGACCTCTCTGTTGTGCCTAGGTGGGGCTGCGACGTGTTGATCTTCCGCGGCCGGGCATGACCCAGGAAAGTGTGTCCGGCCAAATGGGATCAAGCGTGCTGGGTAAGTTGGTGCACCCCTGCAGGGAAGTTAATCTATTCGAATAGCCGTGATCTTCGGTAACAGGACGACTTGGAGTTGTACCTTGACCTTATGACAACTAGAACCGGATACTTAATAAAACACACCCTTCCAAGTTCCACAGACAACCCGGTGATCGCTTTTCTACAGGGCGACGAGGAGAGGATCGCCGGGTAGGTTTATGCTATGCGATGCTGCTTGGAGATGCTACTTGGAGTGTACTTGGATGCTACTTGGAGATGCTACTTGAAGATGCTACTTGGAGGACTTCAATCTACTCTCTTCTACATGCTGCAAGACGGAGGCTGCCAGAAGCGTAGTCTTCGACAGGATTAGCTATCCCCCTCTTATTCTGGCATTCTGCAGTTCAGTCCACTGATATGGCCTCCTTACACATATACCCATGCATATGTAGTGTAGTTCCTTGCTTGCGAGTACTTTGGATGAGTACTCACGGTTGCTTTCTCCCCCCCTTTTTCCCCTTTCCTTTCTTTCTGGTTGTCGCAACCAGATGCTGGAGTCCAGGAGCCAGACGCCACCGTCGACGACGACCCCTACTACACTGGAGGTGCCTACTACTACGTGCAGCCCGCTGACGACGACCTAGGAGTAGTTTAGGAGGATCCCAGGCAGGAGGCCTGCGCCTCTTTCGATCTGTATCCCAGTTTGTGCTAGCCTTCTTAAGGCAAACTTGTTTAACTTATGTCTGTACTCAGATATTGTTGCTTCCGCTGACTCGTCTATGATCGAGCACTTGTATTCGAGCCCTCGAGGCCCCTGGCTTGTATTATGATGCTTGTATGACTTATTTATGTTTTAGAGTTGTGTTGTGATATCTTCCCGTGAGTCCCTGATCTTGATCGTACACATTTGCGTGCATGATTAGTGTACGATTGAATCGGGGGCGTCACAAGTTGGTATCAGAGCCGACTGCCTGTAGGAATCCCCCTTCCACACTCCTTGGCCGAAGTCGAGTCTAGTCACTACAAAACTTTTACTAACATGGCTGTGAGCCTTACGGGCCCACGTCGCCATTGGGTGGTACTAGGATCTTTTACTCCTCGACCTTTACTCTGGGACTCTGAACTCTTTTCTACTCGGGTTAAACGAATTTACTAACTCTGACATTAGGATCCCGTTACCACGTTCACCCCGAAGTTGGATAAGCCATAGTTATTCTGTAGGATAGCATTTTGAATAGTGCCCATGTTGTCATTTGACTCCATTGAAACATCTTTGTTTTCATATGGAACCCACGAGGCAGGTCGTGCGCCACACTGCGGCCATTGGTGCCTCAGGATCACCTGCTGTGCTAGCTGATATGATGACCTATCTGGGTTATCGCTGGCACCCTGAGTACACCGTCTACGAGGAGTACCAGGACTTTAACCAGGAGCAGTACCGTGCCATCGTCCACCTCTACTCTCGGGAGTATGAGTCCACTACCGTGCTGCACACCGCTCATGGTGTTGGAGTGACCATCGAGATGGCAGTCCACGATGTTGCTCATGCTGCTCTAACACGTCTTCGTGGAGAGTATCAGGCATTGGACACTTCCCCTTTCAGGCACATTCCTATCGCATCTGACGTTGGTGCGGAGGGATACTACACTGCCGCCTACTCCACCGTCACCCGAGAGCCCTTCCACCATCAGCGCCTGGTTCTGCATGCTGATGGGCTGGACCGAGCTAACAGAGCTCTTCGCCACGAGTTGTACACCACTCGTCAGCACCTTTACAGGGCTCTGACGCTGTTGCACCCCTTTGTCCGGTCTGGACAGCTGCCGCGTTCTGCGATCTACCCAGCCAGGACCGTGATGCCCCACGGTGTCGGATGGCCAGAGGTGGGAGGCTACTCTCCCGCACTTGGTCCTCTTCTGCCACCTGAGCGTCGGGTTCTACACCAGAGTATCCGCGGCCCCCAGGCCACTGACGTGGAGGACTATCCGTTGCCTCACTACCAGCTGTCAGGTTACAGCTACCTTCACAGTACCTCCTGGGACTGATGTAGTCTTGCTCATTAGTATTAGATGCATTCGCGAGCCTGCGTGCCGCCTATAATGACTTAGTCTATGTACTGAACTCTGTGTACTGAGCTCTATGTCCGACCCCTTTTGTAAGTTATGCCGACTATCTATGTGGTATCTGTCGTGCTCCTTTCATTATGCATGTTTCATCATGAATGACTCTTGTCTATGCAAATTTCTCAATACTGAACTACCCCTGTTATATATTAGCAGGATGGTTAGACCAGCTGGTCGTGGTCGTGGTGGCAACTTCCCACCACCGCCTGAGTACATGGCTGGTATGATCCAACAGCTTGAGATGAATCGCCAGTTCATGGAAAACATGATGGCTCAGTTTCCTCGCCCCAATATGAACCAGCATCCAAACACAACCACTCTGCAGGATTTCATACGCCTCAACCCAAGTGTGTACCACAGCTCAACCCAGCCGCTGGATGCTGATGACTGGCTCCGTGACATCACCTATGAGATGGAGTCTGCTGATGTAGCCCCTGCCAGCTATGTCACTTTTGCTTCCTTCTTTCTAAAGGGACCTGCAGCGCAATGGTGGGACAGCCACAGGCGTACTCTGCCAGTTGGGACAATCATCTCCTGGCCAGACTTTCAGGCTGCCTTCCGTGCCCGCTTCATTCCTCAGGGAATCATGGACAGGAAGAAGCGTGAGTTCCGCAACCTCACACAGGGCAACAAAACTGTGGAAGCTTATCAGCGGGAGTTTCTGGACTTATCCCGCTATGCTGAAGAAGACATTGCAACTGATGCTCGCAGACAGGAGAAGTTCCGTGAAGGCCTTCAAGCTGACATCAAGCTCGCACTTCTAGTGCATGACTTTGCCGATTTCGCCACCTTGGTGAACAAGGCCATCAATGTCGAGACTGGTCTGCAGGAACACCAGAGCTCTCAAAGGCGCAACCGTGACACGGGCTCATCTTCGGGCCCGCCCTCGCAGAAGCGTAAGATATGGATCCCGAACAGCATGTACCGTCCAAATGCACCTGCCCCAAGGCAGTCTTATGCTGCACCTCGTCTGCCGGCTGCTCCAACTAGGCAGCCAAGACTTCCAGCTCCACCACCCGGAGCACCTGTTTCCACTCCCAATAATGGTCTGTGCTTCAGGTGTGGTCAGCCAGGACACCGTGCTCGGGAATGCAACCAGAACCAGAATCAACTGGCCCTTCCAGCAGCTGGTCGTGGTAACAACCAGCCCCGCAACAACAATGCCAAGTCCTATGGTCGTGTTCATGCCAACCACATTGATCTGAACGAAGCTCAAGACCAGCCTGCTACTGTGATGGGTACACTCCTCGTAAATTCAGTACCTGCATCTGTTTTATTCGATACAGGTGCATCACATTCATTCATGTCAGAAGATTTTGCATGCTTGCACGACATTAAATGTGAGGACATGAATGCTTCACTATTAGTACACACTCCTGCGGGCCAATGTCGAACCTCCATGATTTGCAACGACGTCCCTGTAGAAATCGAAGGACTGGAATTCCTTGTCTCTCCCATTGTACTGAAGTCCTGTAGCATTGATCTCATTCTGGGAATGAATTGGTTAAAAGCGCATACTGCTTCTATCGTTTGCGCCACCAAGACCGTCCATCTGCTACACCCTTCTGATGAAATAATAAGCTACAATGCCCATCTGGTTAAGAATGCCGAGGTAAGGCTCTATGCATTGAATGCATTGAACGCTGCACCACTCGAGGGCATTGAAAACATTCCCGTCGTGCGTGACTTCCTCGACGTCTTTCCTGAAGAACTCCCAGGGATTCCCCCTGCTAGAGCTGTCGAATTCATCATCGACTTGAAACCAGGCACCACTCCTATAGCCAAGCGACCCTACAAGATGCCGCCGCATGAACTCCTTGAGCTTAAGGAGGAAATCGATAAATCTCTTCGAAGTGGTTTCATTCGCCCAAGTTGCTCTCCTTGGGGAGCACCTTCTCTCTTTGTCAAGAAGAAAGATGGGACGAACCGATTGGTCCAAGACTACCGTCCTATAAACCAAGCTACCATTCAGAATAAGTATCCTCTTCCTCGGATCAATGATCTGTATGATCAACTGGCTGGTTTATTAGTGTTCTCTAAACTCGACTTGAGGTTGGGTTACCACCAGATCCGTGTTCGTGAGGAGGATATCCCCAAGACCGCCTTTGTGACTCGTTATGGTTCATACGAGTACACCGTCATGTCTTTCGGCTTAACCAATGCTCCAGCCACCTTCTCTCGCCTGATGAACTATATATTCATGGATTACCTCGACAAGTTCGTCGTGGTTTATCTGGATGATATCCTGGTATTTTCCAAGAATGAAGAAGAACATGCTGAACATCTTCGTCTTGTGCTGGAAAAGCTATGAGAGCATCAGCTATATGCCAAGTTCTCCAAGTGTGAATTCTGGCTTCCCGAAGTAACCTATCTCGGGCATGTCATCTCTAAGGATGGTATTGCCGTCAACCCTGAACGAGTTCAGGCTATTCTCGATTGGACTCCTCCGAAGAACGTTAAGCAAGTCAGAAGTTTTCTCGGTCTCGCCAGCTATTGCCGTCGATTCGTCGAGAACTTCTCCAAGATTGCCAGGCCTCTGACTAACCTATTGCATAAGGGCGTCAAGTTCCAATGGACAGATAAATGTCAGGAAAGTTTCCAGGCACTCAAAGACAAGTTGACTTCTGCCCCAGTACTAGCTCCTCCTGATACTAAGAAGGACTTCATCATTTACTGCGACGCTTCCCGTCAAGGATTAGGCTGTGTCCTAATGCAAGAGCGCAAAGTGATTGCTTATGCCTCTCGACAATTGCGCCCTCACGAAGAGAACTACCCAGTTCACGACCTCGAACTTGCTGCTGTCATTCATGCACTGAAACAGTGGCGACATTACCTTCTCGGTAATCGTTGCGAGATCTTCACTGACCACCAAAGTCTGAAGTATCTGTTTACTCAGCCAGACCTGAACCTCCGTCAGCAGAGATGGATGGAGACTGTTGCAGACTTTGATTTGGGTATTTCCTATACACCAGGCAAGGCTAATGTAATGGCTGATGCCTTGAGCCGCAAGTCTTACTGCAACCACCTCCAGGTTCACAAAGTTCAGCCCTCACTTGTTGAAGAATTCAGAAAGCTGAACCTCCATATTGTTCCTCCGGGTGCACTCGCTCCCCCTCCTCCGGAGTTCCGCAAGATGAATCTCCGTGTTGTTTCCCAGGGTTCCCTCTATACCCTGGCTGTTGAACCCGATCTCGTGGGCACCATAAAGACAATGCAGGGATTTGACTCTGAAGTCTACAAGATTAAGCAAGACCTCAGAGAAGGAAGTCCCTCATCCTTCACTATTGCTGATGATGGCGCCTTGTACTTCAAAGGCCGCCTAGTGGTGCCGTGTAAGAAGGAAAACCTGAATATGACTCAGAAGTTATGAAAGAAGCTCATGATACGCCTCTATGTATCCATCCTGGTAGTACGAAGATGTATCAAGACATTCGTCAGAGATTCTGGTGGTCTAATATGAAGCAAGACATTGCTCGCTATGTTGCTGAGTGTGACGTTTGCCGTCGTATCAAAGCAGAACATCAAAGGCCTGCTGGAACTCTGCAACCTATCTCTATTCCTGAATGGAAATGGGACCATGTCGAGATGGACTTCGTTACTGGATTTCCCAAATCGCAAAAGGGTAATGATGCTATTCTTGTCGTCATTGACCGACTTTCTAAGGTTGCACATTTTCTGGCGGTCAAAGAAACGATCACTGCTAGTCAGCTTGCAACTCTCTACATGTCCAGAATTGTTTCGCTTCACGGTATTCCACTGGTTATCAGTTCAGACCGTGGCAGTTTATTCACTTCAAGATTCTGGGCAAGTTTCCAAGAAGCTATGGGCACTCATCTGTCTTTCAGCACTGCTTTTCATCCTCAGTCACAAGGGCAAGTTGAACGTGTCAACCAAGTTCTCGAAGACATGCTTCGAGCTTGTGTTATTTCCTTCGGCAAGAAATGGGAGGAATCTCTCCCGTATGCTGAGTTCTCTTATAATAATAGCTATCAAGCTAGTCTGAAGATGGCCCCCTTCGAAGTGTTATATGGACGAAAGTGCCGAACCCCTCTGAACTGGTCAGAAACTGGGGAACGTCCACTCTTCGGTCCGGATATTATCCAACATGCCGAAGAGCAAGTCCGCATTATTCGCGAGAATCTCAAGACTGCTCAGTCACGCCAAAAGAGTAATTATGACCGTCATCATAAAGACATGGTCTATCAACCTGGCGAAAAGGCCTATCTTCGAGTTACACCAATGAAGGGTGCTCACCGCTTCGGGATCAAGGGCAAGCTAGCTCCTCGCTATATTGGCCCATTCACTATTCTCGAGAGGCGTGGAAAAGTGGCATATCAACTGGAGCTTCCGCCGAACCTTTCTCAGGTTCACGATGTGTTCCATGTATCACAGCTCCGCCGTTGCTTCAAGGACCCGATCCGAGGAGTGGATCATGAAGTGCTCGAATTGCAACAGGATCTCTCCTATAAAGAGCATCCGGTCCGCATTCTCGACCAAGCTGAACGCCGCACACGCCAGAAGGCGATCAAGTTCCTCAAAGTTCAGTGGTCGCACCATTCTGAAGATGAAGCCACTTGGGAACGTGAGGATCGCCTGTGTGATGAATACCCCGCACTGTTTCCTTCTACCTCCTAAATCTCGGGACGAGATTTCTTGTAGTGGAGGAGATTTGTAACGCCCGGATAATTAGGCTACAGTAAAACTCTTCTAATGATGCCATGTCATCAGTGTTACTGTTGCTAACCAAGTGGTAGTTCAAAATCATTGCTAATTCAAAATATGAATTAGTGACAAACACCCTAAGTTTTCAAAAGTCAAAGCGAAAATGTTCGGGGGTTGCCAAATATTGCACTGGTAATTATGGTGAAGCAAACACCATTTTATAAAATGCCTAAATGCCCTAAAACTAAATAAAACAGAAAGGGAAAATAAATAAAAGAAAGAAATTACAAAAAAAACAAAAAAGGGGGGGGAAGCCCCCTGGACCAGGCAGCCCAACCCACCCGCACGGCCACCGCCCAACCCCCTGGCCCGCAGCCAGCCTGGCCGGCCCAGCCGGCCCAGCTCCCCGCACCGCGTCCCCTTCCCCTGTTCCCTCGACCCGGGTCGGAACAGGGCGCGTCCCAACTGAACCCCCCCCCCCCCGCCTCCTCGATCCCGCCTCCCACTCGCCCCCACGCTCGCCCTCGGCCCCCGCGCCTCTCCCTCTCCCCTCCAGATCCATCTCCCCCTCCTTCCCCACCGCAACCGAGCGCCGCCATGGCCTCGTCGCCGTGAATCGCGCGGCCACAGTCTCCGCCTCGCCGCGCCTGCGTGTCTGTCGACGCCTCCGTCATCTTCCTCGTCCACCGGAGGCCTCAGCTGGAGCGGAGGAGCCCCGAATCACCGGATCCCCTTCGCCCTCATCTCCGGCGGCTGCGTTCTTCACCAACTCCGGCGACACCCCCCTGCTGCTACTAAACTACCACCGGCCTTCGTGCGTGCCGCTAGGTGAGCTGCCTCCCTCCTCCGCCCTCTAGCTCTCCTAGCTCGCGCGGTAACTAGCTCGTCGTCGTGCCCCGGCTCCGGTCGCTGCGGTGTACCTCGCCGTCGTGGCCACGGCCCCTGTCGCACTCACCTGGGCACGGCATCGAGCTCCTCTTGCTCCCATGAGCCCAACGAGCTCGGGCCCGTTCCTTCCCATGCCCTCTAGCCTCGTTTCCGACAGCGCGCGGACACCGGCGTCCGCTCGGCCTCTCGCCGTCGTCGTCCTAGCCCGTTACGGGCCGCGCCGCCACCATAGATGGACGCGGCGTCGAACGCCCGACTCAACGCACACGCGCACGCCCCCTCTCGTGCCTCTTTGCGCCATCCCTGATGAGCGCCCGAACGCAACGCCGCGGACCTCGTCGCCGGTGACGTTTCCGGCCAGGTCCGGCGATGCCACCACCACCACTCGACGCGCGGTCGAGTGACTGTTCGAACGCACCCACGCATGCCCGAAACCGAGCCCCGTAGCACGGTTCCGGCCAACTCCGGCGAGGGGCCGCCGTTGTTTTGGTCGCCGGAGTTAGCCCCGGCGCGTCTCCGGCGGGTGCCGAGCTGGCACCCACGTGGCACCGTCTCGGGCCACTGACTGGTGGGCCCAGGGCCCCCTGTTGACCTGTTGACTGGGTCAACGTGCTGACTGGGCAGCCCAGTGGCACTGACATGCGGGCCCCATGCTATAAAAAAATAAAACAAATAGATAAACTGCTAATTAATTAAATTAGTTAATTAAAACTTTAACCTCTCACTGACTGCTAGGACCCACACACTAATTAACCCTTTCAGTTAATTTTAAAACTCTGTTATTGTCCCTGACAATGACATGTGGGTCCCACTGGACCCACCTGTCTGGTTTGACTGGTCCACTGACCAGTTGACCTGCTGACATCACTCTGATGTCATGCTGACGTCATAAATTCATTTTCGAATTAAATAATTAATTAATTAAATTCCAGAAATTAATATAATCTTTAGAAAATCATATCTTTTAATCCGTAACTCGGATGAAAATACTTTCTACATGAAAGTTGCTCAGAACGACGAGACGAATCCGGATACGCAGCCCGTTCGTCCGCCACACACCCCTAGCATACCGAACACGCAACTTTCCCCCTCTGGTTCACCGGTCCGAAAACGCGAAACACCGGGAATACTTTCCCGGATGTTTTCCCCCTTCGTCGGTATCACCTACTACCGCGATTGGGCACACCTAGCATCATTACTTGTCATGTCATGCATCGATATGCATTTGTTTGCATTGTATTCATTGTTTCTTCCCCCTCTTCTCTCCGGTAGACTACGAGACCGACGCTGCTGCTGCCCAGTTCGACTACGGAGTTGACGACCCCTCCTTCTTGCCAGAGCAACCAGGCAAGCACCCCCCTGATCACCAGATATCGCCTATTCTCTTCTATACTGCTTGCATTAGAGTAGTGTAGCCTGTTACTGCTTTCCGTTGATCCTATTCTGATGCATAGCCTGACATTGTTGATACACCTGTTGATACCTTACCTGCAATCCTAAATGCTTAGTATAGGATGCTAGTTTATCATCATTGGCCCTACATTCTTGTCGGTCTGCCTTGCTATACTATTGGGCCGTGATCACTCGGGAGGTGATCACGGGTATATACTATACATACATACATACTATACATATGGTGACTAAAGTCGGGTCAGCTCGAAGAGTACCCGCGAGTGATTCACGGATTGGGGGCTGAAAGGACCTTTGTCCCGACGGCCCTCTGTGTGGATCTTTGTGGCGGAGCGACAGGGCAGGTTGAGACCGCCTAGGAGAGAGGTGGGCCTGGCCCTGTTCAGCGTTCGCGGATACTTAACACGCTTAACGAGATCTTGGTATTTGATCTAAGTTGGCTACGAGCCTATACGCACTAACCATCTACGTGGGAGTAGTTATGGGTATCCCGACGTCGTGGTATCAGCCGAAGCACTTCAGACGTCAGCGACGGAGCGGCGCGCGCCGGATTGGACTGGAACACCTGCTAGGCTAGGTCTGCTTCCGGCCGCCCACGCAACGTGCAGGTGTGCTCAGGGTGATGGGCCCAGACCCCTGCGCGCTTAGGTTTAGACCGGCGTGCTGGCCTCTCTATTGTGCCTAGGTGGGGCTGCGACATGTTGATCTTCCGCGGCCGGGCATGACCCAGGAAAGTGTGTCCGGCCAAATGGGATCAAGCGTGTTCGGTAAGTTGGTGCACCCCTGCAGGGAAGTTAATCTATTCGAATAGCCGTGATCTTCGGTAACAGGACGACTTGGAGTTGTACCTTGACCTTATGACAACTAGAACCGGATACTTAATAAAACACACCCTTCCAAGTGCCAGATACAACCGGTGGTCGCTCTACCTCAGGGATATGAGGAGGGGATCGCCGGGTAGGATTATGCTACTGCGATGCTGCTGGAGATGCTACTGGAGTTGTTACATGGAGTTGCTATTTGGAGATTCTACAGTGGAGATGCTACTTGGAGGACTTCAATCTACTCTCTTCTACATGCTGCAAGACGGAGGCTGCCAGAAGCGTAGTCTTCGATAGGACTAGTTATCCCCCTCTTATTCTGGCATTCTGCAGTTCCACTGATATGGCCTCCTTACACATATACCCATGCATATGTAGTGTAGTTCCTTGCTTGCGAGTACTTTGGATGAGTACTCACGGTTGCTTTCTCCCCCCTTTTTCCCCTTTCCTTTCTTTCTGGTTGTCGCAACCAGATGCTGGAGTCCAGGAGCCAGACGCCACCGTCGACGACGACCCTACTACACTGGAGGTGCCTACTACTACGTGCAGCCCGCTGACGACGACCAGGAGTAGTTAGGAGGATCCCAGGCAGGAGGCCTGCGCCTCTTTCGATCTGTATCCCAGTTTGTGCTAGCCTTCTTAAGGCAAACTTGTTTAACTTATGTCTGTACTCAGATAGTGTTGCTTCCGCTGACTCGTCTATGATCGAGCACTTGTATTCGAGCCCTCGAGGCCCCTGGCTTGTATTATGATGCTTGTATGACTTATTTATGCTGTAGAGTTGTGTTGTGATATCTTCCCGTGAGTCCCTGATCTTGATCGTACACATTTGCATGCATGATTAGTGTATGATTGAATCGGGGGCGTCACACCCGTGTGTTAGATCGTTTACCTTGTCATTATGGCTAGTCCTCCTATCCTTATTCTCACTCCCGAACAAGAAATTCTGAATTTTAAGCAAAGGGAGGGAGAAAATTTAAAAGATGCTTGGCATAGAATTTGCAATGCTCAATGTAAATCTTCTAGGAAGCTTCCCACTTTCGTTCTTCTCCGCAATTTTTATGTAGGCATTACTCCTTGGAATAGATGTGTTCTTGATATTGCTACCGGAGGTGATTTCTTGAGTAGCCATACGTTTGATGCTTATAATGCTATGTTAGATTTGTTTGGCCCACCACCTGTTTTGGTCAATGGAACTGTTTTAACTTTGGAACACGTTATGCAACGGCTTGAGATTATTGAAAATAAAATTGCCACTGTTGAGTTGATTGATAATTTGGATAAAAAGATTCGTAATCACATTACCCAATTTGGATCTAGGGTTGGAGTTACTTTGAAAAATCTTAAAGAAAAAGAACCTATAGTTAATGAGAAAATAGATCTAGACTCTAGTAGAATCGGTAAACTTGAGGATATTATTACAAACTTAGGTTCTGCATTTTCCTCCTTGAAAAACACTCCAAAAACCCCTACTAAAACTGCCAAGTTTATTTATGTTCCTAAAAATAAGGGGGAATCTTCTATTAAAGGTGACGCGGATCTCAAATCCATAAGTGTTCATCCCAATTGTCTCTCTATCGTTAAGGAACCTTTTTCTACAAACGAATTTCTTGAATTTTTGCCTAAAGGTTTTATCATTGCTAAAAAGGGAGAAACCCCTAAGGATTATAAGTGCTCTACTTATGAATTTAGTGCCAAAGATGGCACTCGTTAGATCTATCTTCGCTTTTATGCCTAGCTAGGGGCGTTAAACGATAGCGCTAGTTGGGAGGCAACCCAATTTTCTTTGTGTTTTTTGTTTTTGCTCCTTTTTAGTAATAAATCTTGCATCCACCTTCTGTTTAGATGTGTTTTTATCTTTTAATTGGTGTTTCTGCCAAGTAGAACCTATAGGATAACCTACGACGATAGTTGATTTGATTCTGCTGAAAAACAGAAACTTTGCGCGCACGAATATAATTTTGTTAAATCTCAGGAACGTGCTTTTTGAGTTGATGTTTTTGCTTCTGTTCAATAAACAAATTTTCCAGGACTTCCTATTTTGGTAGGATTTTTAGAGTTCCAGAACTTTGCGTTAGTTACAGATTGCTACAGACTATTCTGTTTTTGACAGATTCTGTTTTTCGTGTGTTGTTTGCTTATTTTGACGCATCTATGGCTAGTAAAATAGTTTATAAACCATAGAGAAGTTGGAATACAGTAGGTTTAACACAAAAATAAATAAAGAATGAGTTCATTGCAGTACCTTATGTGGTGGTTTTGTTTTCTTTCACTAACGGAGCTTATAAGATTTCCTGTTGAGTTTTGTGTTGTGAAGTTTTCAAGTTTTGGGTAAAGCTTTTATGGACTATGGAATAAAGGGTGGCAAGAGCCTAATCTTGGGGATGCCCATGGCACCCCAAGATATTCAATAATAGCCAAAATCCTAAGTTTGGGGATGCCCCGGGAAGTCATGCCCTCTTTCGCCTTCGTTCATTGGTAACTTTACTTGGAGCTATATTTTTATCGCCACATGATATGTGTTTTGCTTGGAGCATCGTGTATTATATTAGTCTTTGCTTTTTAGTTTACCACAATCATCATTGATGTACACACCTTTTGGGAGAAGCCTATTTGATTAGAATTTGCTAGAATACTCTATGTGCTTCACCTATATCTTTTGAGCTTGATAGTTTTTGCTCTAGTGCTTCACTTATATCTTTTAGAGCACGGTGGTATCTTAACTTTGAAGAAATTTCTAGTCTCTCATGCTCCACTTATATTATTTTGAGAGTGTTTTAGAACAGCATGGTATTTTCTATGGTCATAAAGTTGGTCCTAGAATGATGAGCATCCAAGTTGGGTATAATAAAAACTATCATAGAAAGTGAATTGGATGCTTTGATCAATTTGATGCTTGATAATTGTTTTGAGATATGGAGGTAGTAATATTAAAGTTATGCTAGTTAGGTGATTATGAATTTAAAGAATGCTTGTGTTGAAGTTTGTGATTCCCGTAGCATGCACGTACGGTGAACCGCTTTGTGATGAAGTTGGAGCACAATTTTATTTATTGAGTGTCTTCCTTATGAGTGGTGGTCGGGGACGAGCGATGGTCTTTTCCTACCAATCTATCCCCCTAGGAGCATGCACGTAGTGCTTTGGTTTTTGATGACTTCTAAATTTTTGCAATAAGTATATGAGTTCTTTTGACCAATGTTGAGTCCATGGATTATATGCACCCTTTCACCCTTCCATCATTGCTAGCCTTTCTTGTGCCACGCAACTTTCGCCGGTACCATACACCCACCATATACCTTCCTCAAAACAGCCACCATACCTACCTATTATGGCATTTCCATAGCCATTCCGAGATATATTGCCATGCAACTTTCCACCGTTCTGTTCATATGACACACATTACTTTTGTCATATTGCTCTTTGCATGATCATGTAGTTGACATTGTATTTGTGGCAAGGCCACCTTCATAATTTTCATACATGTCGCTCTTGATTCATTGCATATCCCGGTACCCCGCCGGAGGCATTCATATAGAGTCATATCTTGTTCTAGCTTTGAGTTGTAATTCTTGAGTTGTAAATATATAAAAGTGTGATGATCTTCATTATTAGAGCATTGTCCTAGTGAGGAAAGGATGATGAAGACTATGATTCCCCACAAGTCGGGATGAGACTTCGGACTTTACAAAAAAAAAGAGAAAGGCCAAAAAAACAGAAGGCCAAAGAAAAAAAGAAGAATAAAAAAGAAAAGAAAATTAAAATGAGAGAAAAAGAGAGAAGGGACAATGCTACTATCTATTTTTCCACACTTGTGCTTCAAAGTAGCTCCATGATCTTCATGATAGAGAGTCTCATATGTTGTCACTTTCATATACTAGTGGGATTTTTTCATTATAGAACTTGGCTTGTATATTCCAATGATGGGCTTCCTAAAAAATGCCCTAGGTCTTCGTGAGAAAGCGAGTTGGATGCACACCCACTTAGTTTCTTTTGTTGAGCTTTCATATATTTATAGCTCTAGTGCATCCGTTGCATGGCAATCCCTACTCACTCACATTGATATCTACTAATGGTAATCTCCATAGACCGTTGATACGCCTAGTTGATGTGAGACTATCTTCTCCTTTTTTGTCTTCTCCACAACCACCATTATATTCCACATATAGTGCTATGTCCATGGCTCACGCTCATGTATTGCGTGAAAGTTGAAAGAGTTTGAGATTACTAAAGTATGAAACAATTGCTTGGCTTGTCATCGGGGTTGTGCATGATTAAATACTTTGTGTGATGAAGATAGAGCAACAATCACACTATATGATTTTATAGGGATAATTTCTTTTGCCATGTTATTTTGAGAAGACATCATTGCTTTGATTAGTATGCTTGAAGTGTTACTATTTCTTATGTCAATATGAACTTTTATTTTGTATCATTTGGATCTGAACATTCATGCCACAATAAAGAAAATTACATTATGAATTATGCTAGGTAGCATTCCACATCAAAAATTCTCTTTTTATCATTTACCTACTCGAGGACGAGCAGGAATTAAGCTTGGGGATGCGTGATACGTCTCCAACGTATCTATAATTTTTGATTGTTCCATGCTATTATATTACCCCTTTTGGAAGTTTATGGGCTTTATTTTACACATTTATATCATTTTTGGGACTAACCTACTAACCGGAGGCCCAACCCATATTGCTGTTTTTTGCCTATTTCAGTATTTCGAAGAAAAGGGATATCAAACGGAGTCCGAACGGAATGAGACCTTTGGGAGCGTGATTTTTGGAACAAACATGATCCAGAGGTCTTGGAGTGCAAGCCAAGAAGCTGCCGAGGCTCCCACGAGATAGGAGCCCCCCCTGTAGGGCGCGCCCCCTGTCTCGTGGGCCCCTCGGGCGGCCACCGACGTACTTCTTCCTCCTATATATACCTACGTATCCTGAAAACATCCAGGGGGCAGACGAAACACAATTTCAACCATCGTAACCTTCTGTATCGGCGAGATCTCATCTTGGAGCCTTCGCCGGCACTCTGTCGGAGGGAATCGACCACGGAGGGCTTCTACATCAACATCCTTGCCCCTTCGATGAGTTGTGAGTAGTTTACCACAGACCTACGGGTCCATAGTTATTATCTAGATGGCTTCTTCTCTCTTTTTGGATCTCAATACAATGTTCTCCCCCTCTCTTGTGGAGATCTATTCGATGTAAACTCTTTTTGCGGTGTGTTTGTCGAGATCCGATGAATTGTGGGTTTATGATCAAATTTATCTATGAATAATATTTGAATCTTCTCTGAATTCTTTTATGTATGATTGAGCTATCTTTGCAAGTCTCTTTGAATTATCAGTTTAGTTTGGCCTACTAGATTGATCTTTCTTGCCATGGGAGAAGTGCTTAGCTTTGGGTTCAATCTTGCGGTGTCCTTACCCAGTGACAGAAAGGGTTGCAAGGCACGTATTGTATTGTTGCCATCGAGGATAACAAGATGGGGTTTATATCATATTGCTTGAGTTTATCCCTCTAAATCATGTCATCTTGCTTAATGCATTACTCTGTTCTTATGAACTTAATACTCTAGATGCAGGCAGGAGTCGATCGATGTGTGGAGTAATAGTAGTAGATGTAGGTAGGAGTCGGTCTACTTGTTATGGACGTGATGCCTATATACATGATCATGCCTAGATAATCTCATAACTACGCTCTTTTCTATCAATTACTCGACAGTAATTTGTTCACCCACCGTAATATTTATGCTATCTTGAGAGAAGCCACTAGTGAAACCTATGGCCACCGGGTCTATCTCTTATCGTATTTGCTTTCAATCTACTTTTATTTGCATCTTTACTTTTTGCATCTATATTATAAAATACCAAAAATATATTTATCTTATCATACTATATTTATTATATCTCACTTTCGCAAGTGGTCATGAAGGGATTGACAACCCCTTTATTGCGTTGGTTGCGAGTTCTCAGTTTGTTTGTGTAGGTGCGTGGGACTTTTGAGGAGCCTCCTACTGGATTGATACCTTGGTTCTCAAAAACTGAGGGAAATACTTATGCTACTATCGCTGCATTACTCTCTCCTCTTCGAGGAAAACCAACACAAGCTCAAGACGTAGCATGTCCCCGCTGGCAAGCTTTTGGGTTTTCTGATCTCTAACAGAGGCATCGAAGCTAACCCGGAGAAGATTGAAGCCATCACCTCTTTGGCCAAACCAGCATGTATCAATGATGTTCAGCGTTTGGCGGGTCTTATCGCCGCTTTAAGCCGGTTCATAAGCCGGTTAGGGGAGAAGGCTAGGCCGCTGTATCAGATGATGAAGAAGACGGATAGTTTTACTTGGAGTGATGCCGCCAATACTGCTTTTGAAGATCTGAAGAGACAGTTGGCTGAGCCGCCGGTTCTTGCTGCTCCTATTGACAAGGAACCCTTGTTACTGTACATGGCTACTAACACGTGTGCTCTTAGTGTGGTTATTATGGTGGAACGAAAGGAGGCTGGCAAGGAGCACCCGGTTCAGCAGCCGGTTTATACATCAGTGAGGTACTGATTGAGTCCAAGCAGCGATATCCGCACTGGCAGAAGCTTGTTTATGGGGTGTTCATGGCCAGCCAAAAGCTTAAGCAATATTTCTTGGGCCACCCCATCATTGTGATTAGTTCTGCCCCCTTGGGGGATATTATTCAGAACAGAGAGGCCACAGGGCGAGTTGCCAAATGGGCCATTGAGCTTGGGCCTCATGGTCTAAAATATGTGCCACGCACAGCTATTAAATCTCAAGCGCTGGTGGATTTCATTAATGATTGGACAGAGCTGCAGATGCCCGAGGAAAAGCCGGACAATACCTATTGGACAATTCATTTTGACGGGTCTAGGCAGTTGGAAGGCTCGGGGGTTGGAGTTATTTTGGCTTCCCCTCGGGGTGATAAGTTTTGTTATGTACCCCGATTGATGTTTCCTTGTACTAACAATGCAGTTGAGTATGAAGCCTTGCTCCATGGTCTCCGGATGGCTAAATAGATGAATTTAAGCCGGGTAAGGTGCTTCGGCGACTCAGATCTAGTGGCTCAGCAAGTATCAGGCAAGTGGGATTCAAAGGATCCTCTCATGGCGGCTTATCACCGGGAGGTTGATGCAATTGCAGGGCACTTCAAGGGTTATCAGGTGGAGCACATTGACCGTAGAAAGAACGAGGCAGATGATGCCTTAAGCCGGCTGGGATCTCAGCGTAAGCCGGTGCCGCCTAATACTTTCTTGGATTGCATAACCCTTCTGTCAAGTTACCTACAGAGGAAGATTTGGCCGTTCCTGACCCTGAAGTGCAATTGGTGGAGGCTCTTCATATCATCCCAGATTGGACGGTGCCGTATCTGGATTATATGACATAGGGCGAATTGCCTGAGGATGAAACCTTGTCCTGGCAGATAACCCGGCGGTCCAAGTCCATGACGATTGTTAATGGCGAGTTGCATAATCGCAGTGTTACAGGGGCTTTTCAGCGTTGCATCTCTCCTGAAGAAGGCCAAGAAATTCACCATGATATTCATGAAGGAGATTGTGGTCATCACACCGGGTCAAAATCTCTCGTGGCTAAGGCTTTTCGTCATGGGTTTTATTGGCTGTCGGCTCATGCCGACGCAGAGGATCTGGTTAGTAAATGTGACGGTTGTCAGAAGTTCTCAAGACGGGCTCATGTGCCGGCTCAAGAGTTGAGGATGATCCCAATTACTTGGCCGTTCGCAGTCTAGGGGCTTGACATGGTTGGACCTTTCAAGAGATCCAAAGATAAAAAGACTCACCTCTTGGTGGCAGTTGATAAGTTCACAAAGTGGGTCGAGGCAGAGCCGGTCAGTAAGTGTGATGCAGCCACGACGATTCAATTCATGAAGAAGGTGATATTTCGTTTTGGTTTTCCACACAACATTATAACTAACAATGGCACTAATCTATCTAAAGGCGCCATGGAGGAATTCTGTCAATGTGAGCACATCCGGCTTGATGTTTCCTCAGTGGCTCACCCTCAGTACAATGGTCAACCCGAGAGAGCCAATCAAGAGATCCTGAAAGGCATTAAGCCCCGGCCTTTTGTCCCCTTGCAACGGACGCTGGGTTGTTGGGTTGAGGAGTTACCTTCTGTGTTATGGAGCATCAACACTACTTCTAACAGATCTATGGGTTATATGCCTTTCTTCATGGTCTACGGAGCTGAGGTGGTTCTCCCTAGTGACATTCGTCATGATTCACCTCGTGTGGTGGCTTATGTCGAGGAAGACAATGAATATGCATGCCAGGATGCTCTTGATCTGTTAGATGAACATCGGGACTTGGCAGCAGCTCGTTCGGCGATTTATCAACATGACTTGCGCCGTTATCACAACCGCCGAGTTAAGTCTAGATCCTTTCAGGAAGGTGATTTAGTACTCCGGCTCATCGAGGATCAAGCTGATGCTCACAAGTTATCCCCGCCTTGGGAAGGGCCATTTGTGGTCAACAAGAACTTGAACAATGGGTCATATTACCTTATTGACGTTCGAGAGCACAAAGACTCACGTAAGTCGGAGGAAGAAACTCGGAGGCCATGGAATATTGCTCATCTCCGGCCCTACTACACTTGAGCCATAGGCTCCACTGATGTATATATTTTGCCAATGTATATATTATGATAAATAATAAAGCAGGACCTCTGTCCTTTTTTCCTCTTCACAAGGTAAATTTGTTATTTTCATTGTCATCATTTTCTTGCATGATCGCTCGGGGGCGGGTCATATTTGATCCGGCTCAGCCCGTTCTGATCCGGCTTACGATCGTATTCGAATCTAGCTGTTAAAAATTATGATCACTAGGGGGCTTCCTATTCAAACATAGGTCGTATTCGAACCAAAGAGAACATAGTTGTCGATACTCTTTTGGTTGGCACACTGCCGAGCTCACTTGGGGGCTTCTTGATCGTATTCGAATCATAGCTTAACCCCATTTGGGAACCGACTTTGATCCTATTCGAATCAGAGTCGTTAAAAAACTCTCAAGGTCATTAGGGGGCTTCCTGTTCAAACATAGATCGTATTCGAACCAAAGAGAACACAACTATCGGTACCCTCCTGATCGGTGCAATGCCAAAGCCATTGGGGGCTACATGATCGTATTCGAATCCTAGTTTAAACCCCTCTGGGATGGTTCACTGATCGTATTCGAATCAGTAGCCTTGCCATTGTTATTTCTATTTTTGGTTTAAGTTTTCTTTGGAAGCCCCATTATTTGCCTTAAGATTTTTTCTTGAGGCTTACAACTATCAATATGATGTCTGTAGCCCGGTTCAAAATCGATTGGTGAATCGCCGACCCATAAGCATCGTTGTACTTTCCGGGTATCCAAATATTGGATCTTCATCCTTACCGGTCGGGTCATATGACCCGGTGGTGCGATTTGTGAAATTTTATAATAGTTGCGTTTTTATCAACCAGATAGTCTATGATTATTTTGATAACCTTTTTGACCTGCCTAGCAGTTTATTTGAAGGACAGTTTTTCCAAAATGATCAACTGTGTGCACGAATATAAAAGGCGGTTTAAGAATGTTAAGCATCAAAACATGCACGACGGCATGGCCACAACAGAGTTATCTCTATCCTATTACAGGACTGTCCAAATAGTTTGCATTATTTTTACACCAGGTAATGAGCCGCCATGACAGATTCACCTTCAGGATTGGCCGGAAGCGTCCGGGTTAGCCCTATCCGCGCTTGTGCTCTGCTCCTTTTAATGGAAGGTTGATGATGACCAGTCAATGTTGATGGCGACTCTTTCTTCACTCGGTTTATTCTTTCTAACCCTCTTGCTGGGTTTAGCTTGACCACTGCATTCAAATAAAAAGATACATAAGTAAGAAGATTACAATAACTACAAAAGCGAGTGGTTTATTGTACCCTGGTACGGTCTTAAAAGTCGGCAGATTGGACTACAATGACTCGCCGGAGGAAGGAGAAGTATCCTGATAATCCGAGTTAGAGGGATTGAGTGGTTGACGAGAGAGACCCACCAAGGGGTAAAATTTAGTTAAAATAGAGGTAACCTCGTTTCGGTGTTTCTTTGGAGTATTTGGTAAGCTGGAGGAGAGCTCCGCGTCCTTGCTGGTCCGGGTGTGCCTCCGACTCTCATGAATTTGCCGCTTCAAAAGAAATTGAGGATCGTGATGAGCTAGAGGATGAGAAAATCTTACTTTCTTGGTCACTCTGCGGATTTTCTGTCTTGGCAAAGGCTCGGAGTTGGAGGAAAGGATAGTTACCTCATTAGCCTTGCTACGGCTTGTTCCAGTGTCCTCCTGCTGATGATCAGTGTCAATAAGATGATTAAAAAATAAGCCAAGGGAGTCAAGGGCTACCTCTAAATCAGAAGAGTCTGCCAGCCGAAGCAAGTCGGAAGCAGCAGCTCTCTTGCCCTTCCTTTTGGCAGCTTCTTTCCTGGCGGCTTTGTTTTCTTTCCTGGCTTTCTTGGCCGCTTCATGATCATATTTAACTTTCCAAAATTTATCACCCGCCTGCAGGGATTAAGTACATTATGAGTATAGGTGAAGCATTAAGAGAATAAGATAAACATTTTATACGGGTGTTTACCTTTGGAGCCGGGTTATCTTTGCAGAACGGGGCTAGACCCACTCTGCCACAATCCGCCAGACTCTCATTGAGAAGAGATTTGGTCATGTCATCAACAACATGAGCAGGTAAGTCGTTAGGGCTATGGCGCAGGGGGTCATTCTTGGCGCCAGTATATTCACACATTAAGATGGTACGGCGGCTCAATGGGATAACTCGCCAGGCAAGCCAGACTCGAACCAGGTCAATGCCCGTCAACCCGTTCCCCAACAGAGCTTTGATCTTGGCCAGAGTAGGAGAGAGGGATCTGCGTTCTGTGGAAGTAATCTTGTCGGGCAAATGATGATTGGTGTCAAGACGAAGGGCACGAAAGCCGGGCAGAGGATTCTCATCAACCGGGGAGGTATCCTTGTAGTAGAACCACGTCATGTTCCAATCTTTTGGATGGCTTGGCGGGTTGGCATAGGGGGAAATCGCATCTCTGTGGTGCTGAATTGAAACCCCACCAAGTTCCAAACTCTGGCCACTGGCACACTCTGTCTGGCGGTTCAAGTAGAACAGCTCTCTGAAAAGTAGTAAATTGGCTTCTTCACCAAGATAAACTTTGCTGAATACTTGGAAATTGCAGATGTTCGACACGGAATTGGGTCCAATGTCTTGTGGATGAAGGCCAAAAAACTTCAGCACATCTTTGAAAATTTTTGAACCAGGAGGAGTAAAACCCCGGTTCATATGATCTGTAAAGACAACCACCTCTCCGTCTTTGGGTTGAGGGATTTCTTCATCCGGGTTAGGAGCACGGTAAGGCATGACTTCTTTCTTTGGCAGATAGCCGGTATTCATGAAGTCATCTAATGTGCTGTCAGTGACAATGGATTTCACCCAGTTGGAAGAGGTAGGTGCCTTGGGCGAAATTATGTTTGAAAGCCTAAAGACAAAATAATAGGGCCGGTTCAAATTTAAGCCAGACAGGATAAAAATGTTAGTGGAATGTAGTATGGCGACTTATGAAGGGGCCTAATGGTATGAGGATAGTTACATCCGGGTTACTTAAGCTGCCATGGTTTTTTAAGCCGTCAGTATTATTTCTTTAAGCCGGCATTCAGAGCCGCTGTGACTGGCAAGTCTAACAAGTTATGGTTTTTTCCTAAGTGTAGGACAAACAAGTTTCACAGTTTGCAGTAATTATTTTGGGTCAAACAAAGGTTCAGAAAAGAATAATTACTATACCTAAAACCAGGGCGCAGAGAAGTTCATGTGCTATGATGAGGTTTTCTTACAAGGAAAGGAGGACTACTGTTAATCAAAATGGATGCAGAATACGAACTGCATCAGATTTATGGGGTTTTTTGGATCTGACGAAGCCATGGCAAGAAAAATGCAAGAGCTTGGATGAACTGTGCCCGTACAAAGGAACACTCTAGCCCTAATGCAGATCTATGGCGCGGAAAGGGGAGGTACTTACTGCGGAGGATCTGCGGAGGAGGAGCGCTGCCGTTCTCTGGTCAAGATCAGGTCGATGCAGCGGCCAAGCTCGACGAGGACGAAGGGCGCAGTGGCGACGACGGCGGAGCTCCAGTTGCAGATGAGGGCGAGAGGAAGAAGAAGCAAAACGGAGAATGAGAAGAGACCTAGTCGGGTCTATTTATAAGGAAAAACCTGTTAAGTGGGCCCGAAAAACGAGGAGGCCGAAAAACATAGTTATCCAGCTACAAAGGCGCCTCGATTTTCGGATGGTCATTAAGACAGAGATCCGTTGAGATGTATTGGACAAAACATGCATTTATGACAGGTGACGTCATGGCGGGTTATCACAAATTCGAAGGATGACGTCATGGCGGGTTACACGAACTTTCTTAAGTAAGGAGCAGAGGACTTTTTCTTAAGTATTGAAGACTGACATGAACCAGTTCAAATCAGCCTGGGGCCAAATGTTGGGGATATAACTACTAGGTATGACCCGCCAGAAGGAGCCGGGTTATACCTATAAGCATTCTTGAAGATCGAAGCTCAAGCTTGAAGACGGCGGTTTAGTAAAGGCCCAAAGACCCAGAGGTGACTTAAGGCCCGTAGTGGTAAACCGCCTTATTCATGTAACTTGTACTGTAAGGCAAGAAATATTAAGAGACCGAGCCGGATATAGTCTATAAGTCGGCCGGGACTCTGTAGAGCCACTGGACGTCAACCTCAATATATAAAGGGACGACCTGGCGACGGTTGAGGGTATGAAAACATCAACTCGAGAGCTAGGTCAAGCTATTTGCTTCCTGGTTATCGAGACACCAATAATCGCAATCCCAACTAGACGTAGGCTTTTACCTTCATCGTAAGGGGCCGAACTAGTATAAAACTTCTCGTGTCTCTTGTCCTAATTAACCCCTTCAAGCTTCCTAGTTGCGATGGCTCCACGACTAAGTCCTTTCACTAGGACATCTGATGTGACAATTCCACGACAACTGGCCTTCATGATTCCAGGACCTGGAATCATACCAACTGATGGGTGGTGGTTTATCGCTCGTTCAGCTGACGGCGGTCATTTGATGCTCATTCGCACGTACCAAATTGACCAAACCATTACATCAAACCACATGCAGTACAATGCATGGGGCATTCGTGACATTGATGGCTATGGCGGGTTTACAGCCTCTCGGCAACCACTGCATGTTCCTCAGGCTCAATTATCCGATCATCCAACCAATCATCAATCATATCATCGGCGATGATTACCGTGCTATGCAACTTCCATTCGCCAGGGGGGACTGTGTTTACACATCATACCATGGGTTTCATGAATCACCATATCCAGAGATTCGTCGACACAGCTTGTTGCCAGATAATCTTCAGTGTGTGAAAAGCATCAAGCTTCCATGCATCAAGCTTGTTGCCATATATATATATATATATATATATATATATATCAATTAGGCTTCAAGTGTGTACTTGTTAGTTAAACCTATGGTTAAAATGTGACACTAAATACGACTAGTAAGTAGTACAGTAGCAGTACTAGTATATGTCAGTCAAATTATTCATCATGTCCACACATTGAATTGACATGACAACATGCTGCACGTGAGGTGACACAAGAATCCCGGTGGTGTGTTCGGGTATTCTGGACTTAAGATTTGGAGTACCACTTATCTGTCGAAATCTTTCATCATTCACTTAAAATAGTCGATTGATCATACATTGAGTACCATATAACTGGAATTAATCGATGCAAGTCCAAGAAGGATTGGCCGATGCTGCCGGCTGGCGTCAAGTTTGATCCCACGGATCAGGAGCTGATCGAGCACCTTGAGGCTAAAGTGAGTGCTGACAACGTGAGATCTCACACTCTCATCGATTTGTTCGTACCAACCATCGACAGCGAGCATGGCATATGCTACACCCATCCTGAGAAACTTCCAGGTAAGACACCGATCGACCGTCTACTTGCACAGACATATTCCTTTGTTTATAGCTCTATTTTTCTTTTTAGACGCAGACCTAGTGAAGCAATTACAATTTGACAGTTAATAAAAAGTGAAACAAGTGACTGCAACATTCCAAAGATGTTATGAAAATGCCAACTATGTACACTAAAACCTGTATTCGACATACTACAGGTATCACACTGAGAGGACTAAGCAAGCTTTTCTTCCTGCACAATTCCAGGGCGTTCAAAAGGGGCACGTGGATGTGTCGCAAGATACAATCAGAGTGCGGCATGCACGCGATGTGGCACAAGACTGGCAATACCTTGCCGGTGATGGTCAACGGCTGGCAGACGGGCATCAAAAGGGTTCTGGTGCTGCACACCAATAAGAAGTTTGACCAGCAGAGGACCAACTGGGTGATGCACCAGTACCACCTCGGAGACCTGGAGCAAGAGAAGGAGCGGGAGCTGGTCTTCTGCAAGATTTTCTACCAGACGAACACTAGGGCCAGGAGTAAAAAGATTATAAGTTAGTTTGGTATTGGTACTTGTATTACCTTGTCGTCCGCAAGTTGGTATTGTTGTTAACGATATTTCAGTATGAACTTGGCATTTTCTTCCAACCATCATGCTGAGGGTCGACGCGGATATAAAGCTGAATCATTTGTTTCCAAACGAATTTTCAGGCACCTAATTTTTATTTGATGGATAGCATAAGCACCTGCCTTTCAAATTCCCAGTTCTCCAAATTTTTGGAAACAAGTGCATGCACTTATTATCACGATGAAAAAACAATATACCTGCTGCATCCTAGTTATTAGCCTCTACTTGCAGAATTCTCTCGTTTATTGAGCAGGTATATTGTTTTTTCAGGTCGAGCAAGTTTCAACTTGGCTGTAGACTGCCCAGGCTTGGTTTTGTTTTTAACAGGCCCAACCCATGACGACAATGGGGCACAAAGATCCAACAGGTATCTACTGGCCTATGGCCCGCCAGCGTTAGTTATATTTTGTCTTACAACATCCGCAGGCAGTTTTTTTACTGAATCATACACACAACCCAGTTCTATTTTCCTCTTGAAACGTCATGTCCTACATCCGTTTTCTAATCTCTACCTATAGTTTTACTAGTTCATATACACGCATCATTATATTGAAAATACATAAAGTTCCCTTTTCATATTTACATCCTTATTTTTGTTGTTGTTTTCCTTCCCAGTGCTGATTTTTTACCACTATTTTTCCCGTAAACCAACTCAATTGTCCCACGTCTTATTTCCTTACAAAAACAAAATGATTTTTTGGCAAATCAATAAGTTTTCTTAAAAAATGTTTATCATTTTGGGATTACAACAATTCGGACGCCACGAAATATGCAAAATAAAGTTGAACTTTTTGTCCGTGGTCCTGGGCAGAAAATGGGCTGTAATAAATTACTTAAGAATTAGCAAATGGGCTATAAATTATTAAAAAAAGTAGCAAATGGGCTCTGTGTTGTCTGCCATAGATTTGGAGGCTGACTTGTGGGCCTACTAAGTTCATGCGTACACAAGGTTTCTCAAAAAAAGAAACTTAGTCAACAATCAACTCTACCAGCGTCAGACCGTTAGATGTCAATCTAACAGCAATCGTGCTTCTTCTGTCTCTGATCTTCCTGCTCCAGCCGCCCAAACCAGCGCCGGCGGAACCGCCTGCTCCCGCCTCCTGTGGCCGGCTGTGCTGCCGGGTAGGCCTCACGGCCCCACCATACTCGCATCCCTGGCCTATCTATCCCTCTACTCACGCACACCTCCTGTTATTTTTCGGCGACGGCAGCCGAACCAGTCAACCCTCGTACTCCCCACCGCGTGGGCAGCCACTGTCGTGTCTTCCCCGGCTCCATGTCGTTCCCTTCGTAGGCCTCACCATTGTCCACCGCCTTGGTGCTCTCGGCGCGGCGTGGTCAACATGGTCAACGAACAACATCCATCGGAAGTGGATTGTACGTGGAGAGGCTGACAGCTGGGTCCACAGCCACACACAAGGAAATGCCTCCTTATTACGCGCAAAATAATGATTCCTCCACCTAACATCTGGGACCCACCGGAAGGGCCTCTGTATTTCGCGAAAAAATGTTCCCCCTGCTGACACGTCAGACCCACCAGCTATATCTTCGCACGCAAGGAAGTGCCTCCTTATTGCGCACGAAAAAAATGAATACCCCCCTGCCAGTTGGGACCCACCATAGTGGGAGGCTGACTTGTGGGCCTACTAAGTTGACGTGGACGGAGGGCTTTGTCAATTTAGTCAATACGAACGATTCTAGCTCTAGTGACCGTATGATGTCCATCCAACGGCCGTAGTGCTTCTTCAACCTCTGGTCTTTTTGGTCTAGCCGCCCAAACCAACGCCGGTCGTGCCGCGTGCTCGTGCCTCCCATGGCCGGCTGTGATGCCGCGGAGGCCTCACCGCCCCCTACTACTCCCACCGCTGGCCAAGCCATCCCTCTAATCACCCACACCCCCTGTTATTCTGTGGTGATGGTAGCCACACACCGCAGCCGAACCAGTGAACCCTCGTACTCCTCTCCGCGTGGGCTTCCACTGCCGCGTCTTCCCGGCTCCGTGTCGTCCCCTTCCTAGGCCTTGCCGTCGTCCACCACCCTGGTGCTCTCGGTGCAGCATGGTCAACATGGTCAAGGAACGACTTCCATCGGAAGACTACTGTATGTGGAGAGGCTGACAGCTGGGTCCACGGCAGCCGCAAGGAAGTGCCTCCTTATTACGCGCAAAATAATTATTCCTCCACCTGACAGCAGGGACCCACCGGACGGGCCACCGTATTTTGCGAAAAAATGTTTCCCCACTGACTGCTGGGACCCACCAGCTACATCTTCACACGCAAGGAAGTGCGTCCATATTACGGGCAAAAAACGATTTGCCCCCTGACTGCTGGGACCCACCAGCTACATCTACGCACGCAAGGAAGTGCCTAACAGTCGGGACCCACCTGGTCGAAGCGTACATAGCATTGTCATTCTGGTCGCAAACGTGTACGTACATACAGGTCGACGTAGAAGCACGCACGTGTCGTAGTAGAGGCGCGCATGTGTCGTAGTAGAGGCGAACACATAGCATGTACACGTACGTACAGTGGCCAGGGTGCAAGAAAGTAAATACAGCCACATACATACATATGGGCGGGGTCTCGAATGCCTACTCATGCATACGTACGGCCAGGGCTCGTGTACATGGCTGGGTCGGAACGAAGAAACTGCGTCGTCATCGTGTTAATGGGGAGGCAACGGAATGTGTCGTGTTCATCATGAGGCAACAGAACACATGATGTTCATTGGGAGCCAACCGGCTTGGATGGAACAGCCGATGGAAATGAGGCCTGGCGTACCACAGAATGGACGAAACGGCCTTGTGTTCGACCGGCCACGGTCAAAATAGGATCCTGTTCATTGGGAGGGGTCTGGCGTACCGCAAAACGGAGGAAATGGACTTCTGTTGGACCTCCTATGGTGGAAACGGGGTCCTATTGATTGGGAGGGGTGTGGTGTACCGCAAAACGGAGGAAACGGACTTGTGTTGGAGCGCTACGGTCGAAACGAGGGTCCTGTTCATCAGGAGGGGTGTGGTGTACCGCAAAACGGGACTCCACGAGATAGTGTTCATCTCCACTGTCGATCTCCTCCAGCCTCCACGGGCTACTGTTCATCCACCGTCGACCTCCTCCAGCCTCCACCTGTGACTGTTCATCCACGGGCTCCTGTTCATCCAGCCTCCACCACACGCTCCTCCACCGGCTACTGTTCAACCAGCCCTCTCCACGGGGTCCTGTTCAACCACCCCTCCACGGGCTATGATACGTCTCCAACGTATCTATAATTTTTGATTGCTCCATGCTACTTTATCTACTGTTTTGGACTATATTGGGCTTTATTTTCCACTTTTATATTATTTTTGGGACTAACTATTAACCGGAGGCCCAGCCCAGAATTGTTGTTTTTTGCCTATTTCAGTGTTTCAAAGAAACGGAATATCAAACGGAGTCCAAACGGAATAAAACCTTCGGGAACGTGATTTTCTCACCGAAACTGATCCAGGAGACTTGGACCCTACTCCAAGACATAACAGAGGCGGTCACGAGGGTGGGCCCCCCCTAGGGCGCGCCCCCTGCCTCGTGGCCCCCCTGTTGCTCCACTTACGTACTCCTTCCTCCTATATATACCTACGTATCCCCAAACGATCAGAACAGGAGCCAAAAACATAATTCCACCGCCGCAACCTTCTGTATCCACGAGATCCCATCTTGGGGCCTGTTCCGGAGCTCCGTCGGAGGGGGCATCCACCACGGAGGGCTTCTACATCAACACCATAGCCCCTCCGAGGAAGTGTGAGTAGTTTACTTCAGACCTTCGGGTCCATAGCTAGTAGCTAGATGGCTTCTTCTCTCTTTTTGGATCTCAATACAATGTTCTCCCCCTCTCTCGTGGAGATCTATTCGATGTAATCTTCTTTTTGCGGTGTGTTTGTTGAGACCGATGAATTGTGGGTTTATGATCCAGCTTATCTATGAACAATATTTGAATCTTCTCTGAATTCTTTTATGTATGATTGAGTTATCTTTGCAAGTCTCTTCGAATTATCTTTTTTGGTTTGGCCAACTTGATTGGTAGTTCTTGCAATGGGAGAAGTGCTTAGCTTTTGGGTTCAATCTTGCGGTGTCCTTTCCCAGTGACAGAAGGGGCAGCAAGGCATGTATTGTATTGTTGCCATCGAGGATAACGTGGTTTTTTTATCATATTGCATGAATTTATCCCTCTACATCATCTCATATTGCTTAAGGCGTTACTCTGTTTTTAACTTAATACTCTAGATGCATGCTGGATAGCGGTCGATGAGTGGAGTAATAGTAGTAGATGCAGAATCGTTTCGATCTACTTGTCTCGGACGTGATGCCTATATACATGATCATACCTAGATATACTCATAACTATGCTCAATTCTGTCAATTGCTCAACAGTAATTTGTTCACCCGCCCTAGAATATCTATGCTCTTGAGAGAAGCCACTAGTGAAACCTATGGCCCCCGGGTCTATTCTCATCATATCAATCTCTATCGCTTTATTACTTGCTTTGTTTTTACTTTGCCTTTTACTTTTCACTTCGCATCTATCTATCAAAAATACCAAAAATATTATTTATCATCTCTATTAGATCTCACTCTCGTAAGTGACCGTGAACGGATTGACAACCCCTAATCGCGTTGGTTGCGAGTAGCTATCGTTTTGTGTAGGTACGAGGGACTTGTGCGTGGTCTCCTAATGGATTGATACCTTGGTTCTCAAAAACTGAGGGAAATACTTACGCTACTTTGCTGCATCATCCTCTCCTCTTCGGGGAAATCCAACATAGTGCTCAAGAGGTAGCAAGAGGAATTTCTGGCGCCATTGCCGGGGAGGCTCACGCAAGCAAGTCAACAATACCAAGTACCCGTCACAATCCCTATCTCTCGCATTACATTATTTGCCCTTTGCCTCTCGTTTTCCTCTCCCCCACTTCACCCTTGCCATTTTATTCTCCCTCTCTTTCCCAATCTCCTCCTCTCTTTCACGTTTGCCTTTTTTCTGTTGCCTTTCTGTTTGCTTTTTTGTTGGATTACTTGTTGCCATGGCGCAAGATAATACCAAATTGTGTGACTTCTCGAATACCAATAATAATGATTTCCTTAGTACTCCGATTGCTCCTCTTAATAATGATGAGTCTTGTGAAATCAATACCGCTTTGCTGAACCTTGTTATGAAAGATCAATTTGCCGGCCTTCCTAGTGAAGATGCCGCTACTCATCTAAACAATTTTGTTGATTTGTGTGATATGCAAAAGAAGAAAGATACGGATCAAATTGAAGTTATTTATGTTTTCACTTAGAGATCGTGCTAAAGTTTGGTTTTCGTCTTTGCCTAGAAATAGTATTGATTATTGGAACAAGTGCAAAGATGCTTTTATCTCTAAGTATTTTCCTCCTGCTAAGATCATCACTCTTAGGAATGATATTATGAATTTTAAACAACTTGATCATGAGCATGTTGCCCAATCTTGGGAAAGAATAAAATTGATGCTTCGCAATTGCCCTACTCATGGTTTGAATTTATGGATGATCATACAAAAATTTTATGTCGGATTGAATTTTGCTTCTAGAAATCTTTTAGATTCGGCCGCGGGAGGCACGTTTATGGAAATTACGTTAGATGCTACAAAATTGCTTGATAATATTATGGCTAATTATTCTCAATGGCACACCGAAAGATCTTCTAGTAAAAAAGTGCATGCTATAGAAGAAATCGAGTGAAAAGATGGATGAACTTATGAAGATGTTTGCTCCTAAAAATGCCCCTCTTGATCCCAATGATATGCCTTTGTCTACTTTTCTTGAGAATAATAATGAATCTATGGATGTGAATTTTGTTGGTAGGAATAGTTTTGGAAACAACGCGTATAGAGGGAATTTTAATCCTAGGCCTTATCCTAGTAACCCTTCTAATAATTATGGAAATTCCTACAACAACTCTTATGGAAATTTTAATAAGATGCCCTCTGAATTTGAGAGTAGTGTTACAGAGTTTATGAATTCACAAAAGAATTTTAATGCTTTGCTTGAGGAAAAATTGCTTAAAGTTGATGATTTGGCTAGGAACATTGATAGAATTTCTCTTGAAATTGATTCTTTTAAGCTTAGATCTATTCCTCCTAAGCATGATATCAATGAGTCTCTCAAAGCCATGAGAATTTCCATTGATGAGTGCAAGGAAAGAACCGCTAGGATGCATGCTTCCAAAGATGCCTTTATTAAAGCGTGTTCTTCCAATTCCTATGAAAATCAAGATGAAGATCTAAAAGTTATTAGTGTGTCCCCTATCAAATCTTTGTTTTGCAATATGAATCTTGATGAAACTGAATATGATCTTCCTTTACCTAGAAGGCATTTTAAGAATTCAGAGTTTCTTGATCTTGATGATGAAATTGATGAAAGTGGGATTGAAAGAAATAAAAACCTAGATGTTGCTAAACCCACTATTTTGGATCTCAAGGAATGTAATTATGAAAATTGCTCTTTGGTTGGTTGTATTTCCTTGTTGCAATCCGTGCTAGATTCTCCTCATGCTTATAGTCAAAATAAGGCCTTTACCGAACACATTGTTGATGCCTTGATGCAATCTTATGAAGAAAAACTTGAGTTGAAAGTTTCTATCCCTAGAAAACTCTATGATGAGTGTGAACCTACTATTAAAATTAAAATTAAAGATTATGAGTTTCATGCTTTGTGTGATTTGGGTGCTAGTGTCTCTACTATTCCCAAAGTTTTGTGTGTTTGCTAGATTTCCGTGACTTTGATGATTGCTCTCTAAACTTGCATCTTGCGGATTCCACTATTAAAAAACCTATGGGAAGAATTAATGATGTTCTTATTGTTGCAAATAGGAATTATGTGCCCGTAGATTTTATCGTTCTTGATATAGATTGCAATCCTTCATGTCCTATTATTCTTGGTAGACCTTTCCTTAGAATGATTGGTGCAATTATTGATATGAAGGAAGGGAATATTAGATTCCAATTTCCCTTAAAGAAGGGCATGGAACACTTCCTGAGAAATAAAATAAAATTACCATATGAATCTATCATGAGAGCCACTTATGGATTGCCTACCAAAGATGGCAATACCTAGATCTATCCTTGCTTTTATGCCTAGCTAGGGGCGTTAAACGATAGCGCTTGTTGGGAGGCAACCCAATTTTATTTTTGTTTTCTGTTTTTTCTTCTGTTTAGGAATAAATAATCCATCTAGCTTCTGTTTGGATGTGGTTTTATATTTTAATTAGTGTTTGTGCCAAGTAGAACCTATAGGATAACCTACGATGATAGTTGATTTGATTCTGCTGAAAAACAGAAACTTTGCACGCACAAATATAATTTTGTTAAATAACAGGAACATGATTTTGCGTTTATTATTTTTTCTGCTGTTCAATAAACAAATTGTCCAGGACTTCCTATTTTGGTAGGATTTTTAGAGTTCCAGAAGTTTGCATTAGTTACAGATTGCTACAGACTGTTCTGTTTTTGACAGATTCTGTTTTACGTGTGTTGTTTGCTTATTTTGATGAATCTATGGCTAATAAAATAATTTATAATCCATAGAGAAGTTGGAATACAGTAGATTTAACACCAATATAAATAAATAATGAGTTCATTACAGTAATTTGAAGTAGTCTTTTGTTTTCTTTCTCTAACGGAGCTCACGAGATTTCTATTGAGTTTTGTGTTGTGAAGTTTTCAAGTTTTGGGTGAATTATTTTGATGGATTATGGAACAAGGAGTGGCAAGACCCTAAGATTGGGGATGCCCATGGCACCTCCAAGATAATCCAAGGACACCAAAAATTCAAAGCTTGGGGATGCCCCGGAAGGCATCCCCTCTTTCATCCACTTCCATCGGTAATTTACTTGGAGCTATATTTTTATTCACCACATGATATGTGTTTTGCTTGGAGCTTCTTGTATTATTTGCGTCTTTGCTTGTTAGTTTACCACAATCATCCTTGCTGTACACACCTTTTGAGAGAGCCATACATGAATTGGAATTTGATAGAATACTCTATGTGCTTCACTTATATCTTTTGAGCTTGATAGTTTTGCTCATTGTGCTTCACTTATATCTTTTGAGCGTGATAATTTTTGCTCTAGTACTTCACTTAGATCTTTGAGAGCACGGTGGTGGATTTTTTTAAAGAAACTATGGATCTCTCATGCTTCACTTAGATTATTTTGAGAGTCGTTAATAGCATGGTAATTTGCTTAATGTTAATATACCTTGTATTCAAGATATGTGAAACTTTCTTTTGAGAGAATTGGATACTAAGATAAGTTTGATGCTTGATAATTGTTTTGAGATATGGAGGTGATAATATCAAAGTCGTGCTAGTTGAGTAATTATGAATTTGAGAAATGCATGTGTTGAAGTTTGCAAGTCCCGTAGCATGCACGTATGGTTAAAGTTGTGTAACAAATTTGAGACATGAAGTGTACCTGGCTTGTGCATCCTTATGAGTGGCGGTTGGGGACGAGCGATAGCATTTTCCTACCAATCTATCCCCCTAGGATCATGCACGTAGTACTTGATTTTTTGATGACTTCTAAATTTTTGCAATAAGTATATGAGTTCTTTTGACTAATGTTGAGTCCATGGATTATACGCACTCTCACCTTTCCACCTTTGCTAGCCTCTTCGGTACCGTGCATTGCCCTTTCTCACCTTGAGAGTTGGTGCAAACTTCGCCGGTGCATCCAAACCCCGTGATATGATACACTCTATCACACATAAACCTCCTTATATCTTCCTCAAAACTGCCACCATACCTACCTATCATGGCATTTCCATAGCCATTCCGAGATATATTGGCATGCAACTTCCATCATCATCATCATGACATACATTACTTTTGTCATATTGCCATTGCATGATCATGTAGTTGACATCGTATTTGTGGCAAAGCCACCATGCATTATTTTTCATACATGTCACTCTTGATTCGTTGCACCATCCCGGTACACCACCGGAGGCATTCATATAGAGTCATATCTTATTCTAAGTTTCGAGTTGTAATCCTCATGTTGTAATCAATAGAAGTGTGATGATCATCATTATTAGAGCATTGCCCAAATAAAAAAATAAAAAAAAAGAAAAGAAAAAGAAAGAGAAAGGCCAAAAAAGGCCCAAAGAAAAGAAAATAAAAAAGGGGCAATGCTACTATCTCTTTTCCACACTTGTGCTTCAAAGTAGCACCTTGTTCTTCATGTAGTGAGTCTCATATCTTGTGCTTCAAAGTAGCACCTTGTTCTTCATATAGTGAGTCTCATAAGTTGTCTTTTTATACTAGTGGGAATTTTTCATTATATAACTTGGCTTGTATATTCCTACGATGGGCTTCCTCAAATGCCCTAGGTCTTCGTGAGCAAGCGAGTTGGATGCACACCCACTAGTTTTATTTTTTTGAGCATTCATAGCTCTAGTGCATCTGTTGCATGGCAATCCCTACTCCTCATATTGACATCAATTGATGGGCATCTCCATAGTACGTTGATTATCCTCGTCAATGTGAGACTTTCTCCTTTTTTTGTCTTCTCCACACAATCCCCATCATCATATTCTATTCCACCCATAGTGCTATACCCATGGCTCACGCTCATGTATTGCGTGAAGGTTGAAAAAGTTTGAGATTATTTAAGTATGAAACAATTGCTTGGCTTTTCATCGGGGGTATAGAAGTTGGGAACATCTTTGTGTGACGAAAATGAAGCATAGCCTAACTATATGATTTTGTAGGGATGAACTTTCTTTTGCCATGCTATTTTGAGAAGACATGATTGCTTTGATTAGTATGCTTGAAGTATTATTATTTTTGTGTCAATATGAACTCTTGTCTTGAATCTTTTGGATATGAATATTCATGCCACAATTAAGAAGATTTACATTGAAATTATGCCAAAGTATCACTCCGCATCAAAAATTCTTTTTTTATCATTTACCTACTCGAGGACGAGCAGGAATTAAGCTTGGGGATGCCTGATACGTCTCCAACGTATCTATAATTTTTGATTGCTCCATGTTACTTTATCTACTGTTTTGGACTATATTGGGCTTTATTTTCCACTTTTATATTATTTTTGGGACTAACCTATTAACCGGAGGCCCAGCCCAGAATTGCTGTTTTTTGCCTATTTCAGTGTTTCGAAGAAAAGGAATATCAAACGGAGTCCGAACGGAATAAAACCTTCGGGAACGTGACTTTCTCACCGAAACTAATCCAGAAGACTTGGACCCTACTCCAAGATGTAACAGAGGCGGTCACGAGGGTGGGGGCACGCCCCCTGCCTCGTGGCCCCCCTGTTGCTCCACCGACATACTCCTTCCTCCTATATATACCTACGTATCCCCAAACGATCAGAACAGGAGCCAAAAACCTAATTCCACCGCCGCAACCTTCTGTATCCACGAGATCCCATCTTGGGGCCTATTCCGGAGCTCCGTCGGAGGGGGCATCCACCATGTAGGGCTTCTACATCAACACCATAGCCCCTCCGATGAAGTGTGAGTAGTTTACTTTAGACCTTCGGGTCCATAGCTAGTAGCTAGATGGCTTCTTCTCTCTTTTTGGATCTCAATACAATGTTCTCCCCCTCTCTCGTGGAGATCTATTCGATGTAATCTTCTTTTTGCGGTGTGTTTGTTGAGACCGATGAATTGTGGGTTTATGATCTAGCTTATCTATGAACAATATTTGAATCTTCTCTGAATTCTTTTATGTATGATTGAGTTATCTTTGCAAGTCTCTTCGAATTATCTTTTTTGGTTTGGCCAACTTGATTGGTAGTTCTTGCAATGGGAGAAGTTCTTAGCTTTGGGTTCAATCTTGCAGTGTCCTTTCCCAGTGATAGAAGGGGCAGCAAGCCACGTATTGTATTGTTGCCATCGAGGATAACAAGATGGTTTTTTTATCATATTGCATGAATTTATCCCTCTACATCATGTCATCTTGCTTAAGGCGTTACTCTGTTTTTAACTTAATACTCTAGATGCATGCTGGATAGCGGTCGATGAGTGGAGTAATAGTAGTAGATGCAGAATCGTTTCGATCTACTTGTCTCGGACGTGATGCCTATATACATGATCATACCTAGATATACTCATAATTATGCTCAATTCTGTCAATTGCTCAACAGTAATTTGTTCACCCACCGTAGAATATCTATGCTCTTGAGAGAAGCCACTAGTGAAACCTATGGCCCCTGGGTCTATTCTCATCATACCAATCTCTATCGCTTTATTACTTGCTTTGTTTTTACTTTGCCTTTTACTTTTCACTTCACATCTATCTATCAAAAATACCAAAAATATTATTTATCATCTCTATCAGATCTCACTCTTGTAAGTGACCGTGAATGGATTGACAACCCCTAGTCGCGTTGGTTGTGAGTAGCTATCATTTTGTGTAGGTATGAGGGACTTGTGCATGGTCTCCTACTGGATTGATACCTTGGTTCTCAAAAACTGAGGGAAATACTTATGCTACTTTCCTGCATCATCCTCTCCTCTTCGGGGAAATCCAACACAGTGCTCAAGAGGTAGCAGGCTACTATTCATCCAGCCCTCCACCGGCTACTGTTCAACCAGCCCTCCACTGACTACTGTTCAACCGGCCCTCCACTGGGTCCTGTTCATCCAGCCCTCCATGGGGTCCTGTTCATCCACCCCCAACCGGCTCGACTGATCGGGGTCCTGTTCATCCAGTGGCAACACCACGGGGTCCTGTTCATCAAACCCCCCACCGAGAACTATTCATCTGACCCCCCCAACAACGCTCACTGTTCATCAAGGGAAGGAGGCAGCAGGTTCAATCGGCTTCAGTTAGCAGCAGTAGCGAACGAAGGAATCACTTGATCGGGTTCAGTTAACAGTGAATGATCAATCGCTCGGGTTCAGTAACGTGTAGCCTGCAATCCAATCGCTGGGTTCAGTTAGGTGAATGCCTCGCTCGGGTTCAAATAGATCCCAATGCCTCGCACCCACGCGCGTACGTGTACGACAGAAACACGCATCGCTCGGCCCCCGACCACCCACCGTGACCGGGAACTCCCCGATATTTTCCTCGCCCTCGCTTCTACCACGGTTTTTTCCGTCATGGACGGCCCAAAGAATGTCTTGCAACTGCGTCTCCGTCCTGCCTAGGACGAAAAACCCATTTTCTGTCATGATTTTTTGTCATAGAAGTAGGAGCCCACCACATCTATGATGATGCCGGGTTTTGTCACAATTATCGTCATTGAAGTGTCATAAGTATGATAGGAAAAAAAATTGTTCGGCCCAAAATGTCATGAATGTGTCTTTTTTTGGTAGTGTGATGCCGCTCCATGATAGCATGCCAAGTTTCATGAATTTTAGAAAAGTTTTGGATTTACTAGAATTTAAAAACCAGGCATCTCAATGTTTGTGGTCAAGTGACGGTGGCAGGGTGTTTGACATTCATTTCCATTTCTTGCATGGGACCTAAGCATGCAACCAAGGCCACATATTTGAATTTTAAACTAATTTATTTGCATTAGAGCATGTGCCTGTGTTCAAAATTGACTTTTGCATATAAATGCATTGAAAACTCGATTAATGTATAAAATTGTTCAAACGAACCCCGAAAAAATCCAAAATTTAACACAACACTCCTATTGTTCTATGTTGACGCTAGAGAAAAAATTGAAATCAAGAAGAGGCAACGGATATCATTTTGTCCAGAAAGGTGAAATGTTCCCTACCATAACCATGAGGCTTGTTGCGAGAAGTTCTGGTTTGTGAGAAGCTTATACCCAACCTTCCCGAAATGGGAGAATATTTTTTATCACTGCATTTTGATGTCGTTCCATGATAGCATGTCAAGTTTCATGAATTTCAGACGAGTTTTTGATTTATTAGAATTTTAAAACCATGTATCTCAATGTTAGCGGCCGAGCGACAGTAGCAAAGGTGTTTGACATTCATTCCCATTTCTTGCATGGGACCTAAGCTTGCAACCAAGGACACACATTTGATTTTTTTTTCAACCCGTTTATATGCACTGGAGCATGTGCATGTAGTTCAAATTTGAATTATGCACATGAATGCATAGAAAACTTAGTTAATGTATAAAAATGTCCAAGCGAACACCAAAAAATCCCAAAAATTGGCACAACACTCCTATTGTTCTATGTTGACACGAGAAAAAAAATTGAAATTACGAAGAGGCAACAGATGTCGTTTCGTCCCCCAAGGGGGCACGTTCCCTACCGAAACCATCAGGCATGTTGTGAGAGAAGCTCTGGTTTGCGAGAAGCTTATACCCAAACCTGCCACAAATGGGACAATATTTTTACCACAGCATGTCGATGCCATTCCATGATACCATGTCAAGTTTCATGAATTTCAGACGAGTTTTCGATTTAATAGAATTTTAAAACCATGTAGCTCAATGTTAGTGGCCGAGCGACATTGTCAAGGTGTTTGACATTCATTCTCATTTCTTGCATGTGACCTAAGCTTGCAACCAAGGACAAACATTTGATTTCACAGCCTGTTTTAATAGACTGGAGCATGTGCATGTAGTTCAATTTTGAATTATGCACATAAATGCCTACAAAACTCAGTTAACGTATAAAAATGTTCAAACGATCCCGAAAAAAATACAAAATTTAACATGATACTCCTGTTGTTCTGTGTTGACACCAAGAAAAAATTGAAAGGAAGAAGAGGTGACAAATACCATTTTGTCCACAAAGGTGACACGTTTCCCTAATGGAACCATGAGGCTTCTTGTGAGAAGCTCTGGTTTGTGAGAAGCTTATACCATAACCTGCCCCAAATGGGACAATATTTTTTACCCCAGCATGTTGATGCTGTTCCATGATAGCATGCCAAGGTTCATGAATTGCAGACAAGTTTTTTATTTAACAGAATTACAAAAGCAAGCACCTCAATGTCTGCCAGAGAGCCACGGTGCCGTGGTGTTTGACATTCATCCCCATTTCTTGAATGGGACATAAGCATCAACCCATGGACACATATATCATTTTACAACCCATTTTGGTGCACCGGTGCATGTGCCTGTAGTTTAATTTTGATTTGTGCACCTAAAATGCCTAGAAAACCAAGTTAATGTATAAAAATGTCCAAACGAACCCTGAATAATTCCAATTTTTTACGACACACCTATAGGCATGTTCACTACAGAAAAAAGATCTAGCAATTCAAAAACCATCTTTTGCAGCTGTGACCCCATTATGTAATTCAAATCAAGATGAAAAATCAAGTAGATCACACATAATTTATTATCACCAACCGTGTGAGAGGCAGCACAAAATATCTTGGAGCACCGTCAGAGTATATTACGAATACGGCTTACGCGAGAAAGTGTCTCGTCTACAGTCCACAGCCGGCGTGTCAAGCACACTAGCCGGCAACTTCAACGGCCCACTCTGGCGAGAGCGCGGCCGCAGCCGCCAGGCACGTGCTAACAAGCTTCACGAGCGCGGCCGCAATCTGCGTCCGGACGGCCAAGGCAGCCCAAACGGCCACTGTTGCTTCTCAGGTGGTGGCAGTGATACGTCTCCAACATATCTATAATTTTTCATTGTTCCATGCTATTATATTATCCATCTTGGATGTTTTATATGCATTTATATGCTATTTTATATGTTTTTTCGGACTAACCTATTAACCGAGAGCCCAGTGCCAGTTTCTGTTTTTCCTTGTTTTTGAGTTTTACAGACAAGGAATATCAAACGAAATCCAAACAAGCTGAAAATTTATGGTGATTTTTTATGGGCCAGAAGAAGCCCCCGAAGCAAAAGAGTTGGGCCAGAAGAGTCCCGAGTCAACCATGAGGGTGGAGAGCGCGCCCCCCTACCTCGTGGCTGACTTGGGGATCCCCTGACGTGAAACCTACGCCAAAAATTCCTATAAATACAGAAACCCCCGAAAAGAAACCTAGATCGGGAGTTCCGCCGCCGCAAGCCTCTGTAGACATCAAAAACCAATTGGGACCCTGTTTCGGCACCCTACTGGAGGGGGGAATCATCACTGGTGGCCATCTTCATCATCCCAGCACTCTTCATGACAAGGAGGGAGTAGTTAACCCACGGGGCTGAGGGTATGTACACTACAAAAAAATACACTTCCGTGATGATATGTGTTTGTCACAGTAGGTCGCGTTTTCTGTCATGCATGTACATCCATGACGATTTTATGATAGAATCAAGATAGTCATACATGTGATGTCATAGAAGTGTTCCATGACATTACCAAAATTATCATCAGGAAGTGTCCACTTTCATTACGATAAATCGCGCGTCACAGAACTGCTTTCGTCAAGGGTGACCGACACATGGCATCCACCGTAACGGAACACCGTTAAGCTATCGGGTCGGATTTTGGATCCGCTAACCCGTTAACAGCCCTGACCAATGGGAAATTTCCACGTGTAAAATTCTGATTGGCCGAAGGGAACACCTGTCAGCTCGTCAGTGGGCCAAATGTCGCCCGTCTACTGGAGGGGACATGCCTATGATACGTCGACACGTGGCTGGGCCCAACAGAGGCCCATATAGGTTAAAAAGGCCGGCCCAGTCAAAGGCTTGTAGTACTTAATCAGGTACTAGTGGGCCAGCCTAATAATGGCCTGCTTAATAGAGGCCCATTTACGGCCCGAAGCCAGATCTGGCCCATTAATTTTTCACCCAATATTTGGGCCCATTTACAGCCCAAAGCCAGATCTGGCCCATTAATTGTTCGCCCAATATTTGGGCCCATTTGCGGCCCAAAGCCAGATCTGGCCCGTTAATTGTTCGCCAAATATTTGGGCCCAACTATAGCCCAGTGACTTTCGGCTTGTTAGAGGCCTGATGTAGACATGGGCCCATTTCAGCCCGGTGTGACTTTTGGCTTGGGAATGGTCTGTGCTGCCCATGGGCCATATATGGTCCGACGGGACATCGGGCCCACTAATGGCACATGCTAAAGGTGGCAACAGTTAAGCCCAACGTGACTTTGGGCCTGTTAAAGGCCTGTCGCGTAATTCGGCCCGTTGATGCCTGTACTAAGCTTTCGACCTCTTAAAGGCCCATGATATTAGTGGGCCAACTAAGGCCCAAGATATGTTTTGGCCTGGTAACGGCCCATGAGCTAACTGGGCCCAAAAAGGCCCGGACTACATTTCGGCCTGCTGAAGGCCCGTCGACGACTAGTGAAAATTGAGGCCCAACATGCATTTTGGCCTGCTAAAGGCTCGTGGTTTCATCTCGGCCGTAACAGGCCAGTACAATATTCAGCCTGTTAATGGCCCAACGCTACCTGGGCCATACTAAGCGCTGGGTCAACAAAAGGCCCAACTAAAATATAGGCCGGTGTAAGTTTGGGCCTAGCGCAATGTGTGAAGGCCCCAATCATTCGGGCCCAAGAAAGACACAAACCGGCCCAATTGTGGCCCGCTAAAAACCTGGCCCGTTAGAGTCGAATGTTTCGGCCCGGTCGACTACATCTGATTTTTTTCCAGAACTAGTAGGAATTAAGAACAAACCTACTCTATACAATAAAGAAATTATGGCATAGTAACTAAGAATAAACCTACACTATACAATAAAGGATTTAAGGTATATTACATCCACTGGGCATCGAAATTCGCCACTAGTGATCATAAACCGCAACGAAGAAGCAGATTACAAAAACTGGGCACCATTGCAGAGTAACAAAATAATACTGAACCAAGACCACTTCCAAGACAGTTCAAGAAAGGTTAGCCTTGCAGGGGAACTGCTGCGCAAGCTGCTGAGCAAGGCTGTGAGGCCGGCCTAGCATGTCGGTCATAACTTCCAGGTGTAGCTGTTTAGCGATGAGGTTCTCATTGGTGTTCTCCGCAATCTTTCTTAGAGATAGGACTTCAAGTCAAAGTTGAGTTGCAGAATGCCTTTCTGCTAGAACTTGGGACTGAAGAAGTTGGTTTTACAAGTAAAACTTAGAACTTACGGTTCTTGCGAACATGCATTTTGATACAAACAGCAAACTAAAAGCAGTAAACGATAGGGAGTATGAGCAAATTAAACAGCAGTTGAGGATAAAGGCTTTAGAAGGACTGACTTACATTAACAGTTAACACCGGCTTTATAATGCCCTTCTCCATGTCAAGGGAAGGATAACTCAAGAATTTCAGCACAAAATCTTCTTCATAAGCATTGCCTGTATTGTAGAGAGTAATTATAGATATGATAATACTGGAAGGGATAGAGGATAATGAAGATAAGATGCAGATTGATGCTACATAATCAACTACCAATCCCTGGAAGTACAAGCATTACAGGACAAAATGTACTGACAAGAGCAATGGGCTACACTTCTGCACTGGCATTGTCTGTGTATTCTACTTGTTGGTAAGATTAAATATAGATCTGATCTTTTTTAGTAAATGGTGGGCGAGGGAGATAAGATGCAGAATGCTACAAAATGAACCAATCCCTCTTCCCATAATACAAGAGTGTTTTGAACACTGGTGTACTGTACAAAATGTTCTTATATTATGGGACGGAGGGAGTAGTTGTTAATGTAAGTACAATGATAGACCACGTTCACTCCTTACAAGAGGACTGTAGAGCTAAACCTTTTCAAAAGCATTGGGTTGATTCTAAATTTATGTAAGAGTCCATACAAATCTTATAATGTCCACCAAATGGACGATTACGAGGCTAACATGTGCAGTGATGCTACATAATCAAACAGCTATGAAAGTAAGTATGGTCATACAGGGCAAGAGGTACTCACAAGAGCAATGCAGTGTGCAGTATAGTTGCGAGATTCTGTGGTCCCTTGAGAACGAATGTTCTTCTGCTAACAGTTTTCGTACAAGTGAGACATTAAGGAAAATGCAGAAATGTAGTTCAAATTGTGATGTGATATCATAGACAGTACCTTACGCTGCAGCCGAGACCAATGTGTAACAAGATTATTCCAGTCACCGTCGGATAAATGTAGCACCGGAGACTTTATAGAAATTTTGTTCAGAGGCTTGCCATCGAAGTGTGCTTGCCTCAGGTAGGAACGATACTTCATCAATGAGTGCTTGAAAAGCGCAACCAACCCTTGCTCGTCATGACAATCCAGTTTGCTCCTCGCCTATTTAAAAGAATGAAATCTTGTGTCTTCTGTCAGTAGAAACATATGCAGTAATGACCATGAATAACATTAGTACATTACTTACATGTAAGTTGCGGAGGAAGACTGGAAATTGTTCTGTGTCTGCGGTATAATCTTTCCATGAAGGAAAGATGTGCACAAAGTTCCTGACAACAACATAAGCTTCGTCTTCTAAACTGGGAAGAAATGGAACATGGGTCCTATTTGCTGCAATTGGGGCTCTCTCTAGTTCGAAAAGGGATTTGGCAATTGGATTTGGTGTACTCTTTGCTGGAATGGGGGTTTTGCGACGTACAGCTGGTGCTATGTCAACTGGCATAATTATACTGTTTGCTGCAGTTGGGGTCTGCTGAGTTGGGGCATCAGAAATGACCAGTGTAGCAGGGCTAGAGTCTGCTAGAGTTGGGGTGTTTTGTGGGTCAGGTGATATTGCAACTACACCTAATGGGCTATTTGATTTATCAGGTGCCACTACCTTTTACAAATACTTTGCTTGTGCTCCTCCATGATCAGCAACCGCCCTCTTCCTTTTGAATGTCTGATACACAAGAATAGTATTTGAATGGATAAATATGGTATGATGATAGATGGAATATGTACTGAAAATGGATAGGCAGGGCGTATTCAAATACACGATGTGTAAACTAAGCTCATGGCAGTTCAACAAAGTAGAAGCAATGCAAAGCATCAGTTGCAAGATATGTGCGAGCAATGTAACCTTGGAAAGTTAGAGCAAATACCTTGATGGGTGAATAAGATAGGGAATCTTCCTCTGACTCCACCACTAGGGAGCTACATTGACTTAGGTGTCCCTCTAGCTCAGATCACTGTTAGGATCATATTCTGAGCATGAATCTATAGGTGGAGAGCGTTTGCACTGCATTGCATCCAGACTTTATTTCAGTCCCTTAATGCCAAGTTTGACAGCCATGGCATTGTTCTGCTTTATTCTTTTCATGCGCGCAAGCTCATAATCATTATGATGATGTTCAGAATCTAAGATTCATGAAAACATAAAAAGTAGTCAGATTATCTATGGAATGCATTGCGGATTCAACTCGGAGAGTGTCTTCCTATAAACCTCTGCATATGCAAAGTTCACCTCCCCAACCGTGCTGACCAGACCACAGACAGAAATACAAACCCCTTATGTCTCATAACAGGCATGCACACATTTCAAAACTGAAGTAGGAACATTAGAATCATATGAAATTCGTATTTGAACAAATAAACTAAGCAATTATGAGTGGCATAATGTTTAGCTTCAAGGGTGGAGTGTTGGTAGTGCGACACAAAGCAAGTAGGCAGATTGTATTCCATGTAAAAGATCGAAACCTATGTAAAAGCTGGAAATGACACTTTCTTTCTATACAATGCAGTCTTCGTTCCCCACACATGATGGAAGAGATCACATAGAGAAATACTATTCACTCATGTCTACAGTTCCCGTATTTAGAAACAGGGTGGTCCACCCTAAAAGAATATTGACAACAAATATGACAAGGCAAGCATAGATGTAGTGAATCAATCATTTACTTGTGAGCTTACTAGGACAAGTATGCAGAATTGTAACTGCAGTAAGAGACCGTCCAAAATCTGAATGAAGAAGTTTGTCTAGCACTTATTGTTTGCAACTAATCGACGTGAATAATTGGATATTATATCGAATGAGTAAGAAAGACAAGGAAAATTGTCAACAAACCTGGCTTGCAGTAGTAATCTGGGTCAATGCCACTACGACCAACAATCCAAAATGACTAGTGTCTGTTCCGAGGGCCAGAATTTTGAAAACCCTGTGAACTTTAGAGGTACTAAAGATTACCGAAATACATCTGAACCATTAAGTGTAGGTAGCACTGAGCACACAACAAACCCTAATGATAGTCCTGCCTAATGAGTAATGAATCAATTAGAAAATGGGTGATGAGGAGTGGCTGCTGAGTGTTGAGGACGTATCTCAGGATAAATCGGGTTGGCTTGGTGGGTGATGCACCCCTGAGCCCTGAACGGACTGGGAAGGTAAGCACAACGGCGCTCCCGGGCAGCGGTGACGCTGTTGGGTGAGCGGCTCCTGGCCTCCTGTTAGTCTGGCGTCTCCTCCTAGAGTCATGCCATCCGGGGACGGCAAGCCGCCGGCGAGGCAGGCGGCTGGGGGCGAGTAGAGATTGGAAGCGCGCAGCAGAATAGAGGGGAATCGGGGCCTGGGACGACCCAAAATCTCAGGGTGGGCCGGCCCACCGTGGGCACCCTATAGAGATACACACCCGAGCGGCGAACATGCATTTTCGAAACTAATTTAGGAACATTTAGCTGACCAATTAAACAACTCTGTTTTAATAATATCAGATTCGTATTTGAACTACTAAGCTTGTTTAGCTTGATGGGTGGAGCAGTGTTATTATGACAGGAAGCACGTATTCTGATCGTATAGTGATCATAAAAGGGGGAAACTCTAAGCATATTTTTTTAGCAAAAGAGGGTTTCCCCTTTGATTTCTATTAAAGAAACCACCACGGAACCAACATGATCAATTAAACCCTAAGCATGATCAATTAAACCGTATTATGGTTGTGCCATGGCAGATTTGAAGCTGCAAACTGGAGAAATGATATTTAGCATCCATTGTTTGCTTCAAACAAAGAACTAAATTCTAAGAGCTGAAAAGAAAGTATAGTAACCAAGTTAAGATATATTTTTTGGTTGAGATCAAAAAGTTGAGGAGATATGAAGTACCACCTCTCTTGCGGCACCGTGTAGGCATCGAGGGTGCGATGGCTGTCGGTGGCGTTGAAGCAGATCTGCGACGGTAGACAGGTGCATCGGGGGATAAGTCCGTTATGGTGGAAGAGAAGGTCGTGTGACCGGCCCTGGCAAAGAGGACGACGGTGCCGATGAAGCGAGAGGATACGATGCAAGGCTATTGGTCCGTCACCGTGGATGAGAAACGTCCATCTCTAGCAGTGGACGACGCGGTCTTGATAGGCGCTCCGGCATGGTGGAGGACGGTGGCGATGGATGTGGTGGAGGACGGCGACGATGGATGGGGTGGCGGATGGAGGCTGGTGTGGGGATGGGGTGTTCTAGAGTGGACGGTGTATGAATGGGAAAATGGAGGGAGAGGTACAGGGAACCATCTTTTTGGGACGCGCCTGTCTGAAATATGGGAAAGTTATGAACTTAGCCCCCGTTTAAAATTTGGACGTCTCGTCGGTTGGGGATAGGACGGTAATCTCGCATCTCGCCAATATTTGCCCAGAGCGATTTCGGGCGAGGAGAGGGTGGTTGGCGCCCATGGTTGGCGCCCACGGTGTATGAACGGGGCTGACAGGTAGGGCGGTTGTGTCACGCCTGAGTGAAGTTACAAACCCGCCCCTATTGAAAATATTTGCCTACATCAATTTCGGCCGAGTCGAGTTTGTTTTGCCGCCCACCGTGTATGAATGGGGAATGGAGGGAGAAACAGAGGTCTTCCGGCCGAGCTTGAATCAAATGTGTTTTGCCGCCCATGATTGACGCCCACCGTGTCGGAATGGGCTCAGAGGCGGTTGTGTCACATCTAATTGAAGTTACTAACCTACCCCTATTTAGAGCAGTGGAAATCAGGTCGATGGATTGTCCGTGTAATGGGTAGACAGTAATTTCCATCTCCCAAACACTTGGCTTCAGGCAGCCGACGTGGGAGTGGACATTTTGCCGCTTCTTTCGAATTTTGGGACAATAAGCATCCATGTTTACCCTGGCAACTAAATTCGAATCCATTTTGTATTCCTATATGAATCTTTATAAATCATTCTATGTGTTTTTATATATCTTCAAAAGGACAACAAAGATGTTCCATTGTCATATATGAATATGGTTTACAAATGCCGATACTCAAATTCAGAAGCTAGAATCCAGTTTAAGGTGAATTCGAATATTTGGAACACTTCATGTCCAACTGAAATGTCACACGCAACATAATGTGTACTCCCATTTAGATATGTACACAAGCGATGTGTCAAGATTCAAATACCGAGTCAATCAACCAAGAATGTACAGAACTAACAGACACATAAACACTTATAGAGTATATGGATCAATAATATCAACTAACATACATAAGCCAGGCCGCTGTACTTTTTTTTGCTACAACAACATCCTTTTTTTAGCCAGCATCTTGGCCCTTTCCGATGCATGCCACTTATGGTCCATCTATACTAATACTATTGTTGAATGCACATTCAGCCCGATTGGCATATTTGTAGGTCTGGCACAACAATCCAAATGAAATGTCTCCGAGTCTTATCAATTAATATAGACTTGTGCTCAAATAAAATTACAAACCCAAAAAACAAAAAAAACAATTATTACATGATTTCTAAAACAAATGGTTTGATTGATTACATGAACAGACAACACAAAGGTTATTCAACGATGGAAAGAACATTTCACCTATGATTTACCAAGTAGGAATTTAATTTTCTTTTTTCCTTCAGGACCTTAACAATCTGGTCAGTCTCAGCTTGCTTCGTTTTGAAATCCACATATTTAATGGTTGTCTTGAGTACTGCTTGTGATTGTGCTGTTTGCTTCCTCAACATGTCAACTTCATCTCTAAGTGCAGAAGCAGAATCTCTTTCTACCACTAGTTTAGCCTCTAGAGCATCAGCAGTTGGCAATTCATAATGCATGATTGGGCCGGTGCCACTGCTGTGGGATGATGCAAGGTCCATGGGGACCTTGCTCTTTGATCTTGGGCTAACCTATTTTGCCATTAAAGTTCCGATTGGATTCAGAAAAGAAGTTAGCAAAACATCTCAACTGGGATTTATAACAGCAAACCAGTTAAACAAACACGGAATTAAAGAGTTTCAATTGGATGCTGAAAAGTAGTTATTAACATCATTGTAACCCGCTGTTGCAGCAGCAAAGCAGTTAAACAAACAAGTAGATATTTAAGTTAAGGCAAACAGGTAATTCTTAACAGTAAGTATCAAACACATAGATAGGCGCAGTCTACAATATGATTAACAGGCTATGGCATAATGTAATCAGTAGCAAACTAAATTAAGCCAAGCAACGTAATTGAACAATTTTGCAATAAGTGGCTGACTAAAATTCCGAGAAGCAGGTAACTGAACTTACGCTAGTTCTTTGTATAGGCACACTGCAACTTCTTTTTCACTTACAAGGTTGTACGAAGGAGTCCATGGCATCAATTGCTTGGATACGCAGTCCCAATACTTCTTTCTTCCCACACTGCATGGGTAAGTCGAATGGTTAATCTGGTAATATGGTGCGTCCTTGATATGTTATATGAGGACGTGTAGTCAAACTAGTTGTGGCCACACACATCACACTGGCTTTTACTGTATATTTCATGCGATTACTTTTGGCATATCGAGATATAAGCAATCTATAATAAGATGAAAAGACTAGCATCCTTCACATTATTGGCGAACTCAGTTCATAGAAACAAGCAATTCAACCATTCTGTGGGTAAATTAAAAGCACCACTGGAATATTTTTCACTAACCAATCATACACGCAAAAGGGGCGACGCCACCATAGGGGCTGGTATGGGCGGCCGCCTTAGGTGGATGGAAAGTGTGCACCTAGTTTGAGTCGTCCAGGTTGGCCCATGCTAGTTTTGTTCGTCCCAACGCACGAGCAGGCAATGTAAAAAATGAAGAAAAATGTTTCAATTTGGATGGGCCAATAACATAAGTGCAAGGCAGCCCCTATAGCAGGCTCGCAGCCCAAACGAGCGCCTCCCATATCGATCGACAGTAGGAAAAATCCCAATTCATTCGCTCCAGCCTCCAGTCTGGTTTGCTCCTAACCTAGCCGCCGCTGGACAGACCGACACAACACTTCCTCGCGCCCTCGTTGGAGGGCGGTCGCCGGGCTTCAAGTGAACGGAAGGACAAGAAAATGAAGATCCAACCCTGGGTGTAGCCTGTGTGGGAGGCAACGGTGGCAGCAGGGGCATGGCATCGAGCTTGCGCAAACGAACAGTCGCAGCTTGCAAGAGTAGCATGCACAACGAGTAGGTACATCACATCCCTGATTATATCTAATTCAACTCTTCAATTTCTGGCCAATAGTTAAACCTGACGGTGTTGTAAAACTGCTTGTATGTAGGGAATCTATGAGAAAATGAAACCAATTTCTACTTATTTTATAACTCCCCCAATCAATACCGAATTGACTGAACCTGATGTATCTAATCAAATTTCTGGTGCAAACATACAAGCTCATGTTGTTCTTGAGCCTGAAGTGTCTAATGAACAGACTGCTAATCAAGGATTTGAAGCAAACATTTTACATTCTCCTAGTGATGAACATATAGTGTCTAATGAGGGATCTAATGCAAGCATTTTGCAAGCTCATTGAAGGATTTAGTGTCTAATGATGATCTACTATGTTGAGAGAGACAGAGATTTGCAGGCATTGATGACAAGCAAATTATAGTGCATTTTCGTAGCTTGAGGAAACGTCGAGGCCATCTACCAGAAAGTCCCCGTATCATGACAACATAGCATAAATACTTTTCTAATCTGTTGTTTGAAACTATTGGCATACTTGTGCAGGATAGATATATTGATATGCAGTTTGCGCACTGGTTATACGTGCAATTACACTTTGATATTTTCAGCCAGAGAACGAATAATTCAAGCAGGTACAGACCATGTTTGTAGTCCTTGTACACCATGTTGCATTTTGTGTTTTTTGGTGCTTGCATCATTTAGTGTTTATAATCTGAACTACTTTGGATCATTAGCTGGTTTTCAAAGTGCATGTAGCTTCACATTTCTCAAGTTATGTTGATTTCTGGAGTGCAAGTGCCTTCGTATTTTTTAAGTTAAATGTTCGCCCCTGGTAACTTGAATTCGTGGATCAGCCACTGCACACAAATCATACAGGAATGTTAGTACGAATTAAATGAAATGCAGGGACTTATGCTAGCTCGTTGTACAGGCTCACTACAGCTCTGCTTGAGCTTGGGATGTTCCATGTACAAGTCCATGTTACCACTTGCTTGGATGTGCAGGCCTTGTGCTCCTTGCACCCCCCTTTGCATTTTTGACCCGGCGAATGGTTGATCAAATAAGAGAAATCGACCTTGATGTTGTACCGGAGGACAGATACTTACAAGGTTATACGGGTGTGCAGGATGTGTACCAGATCCCGTAGCACCGTCATGCTTCGCTAAAAATTGGATTTGCTTGTTTCAGATGATATCTCCAGAAGAAATAAGAGTTAAAGTCAGAGTTGCATAGGTGTGTAAGCTAAGAGAGCAGTGAAAGGATATCCAAACATCGTCAGAATAGTGCACAAGGGAGTGATGTGTGGATACCTAGTTCGGGCCGGCGTTTGGGCATGCTCGCCTAGCTAGAGTGCGGGTCACTTTAGAGTTTTTGAGGGTGATGTGCTGGCGTTGGCTGGCTGCGCACAAATGCAGATCTTGAGTGGCAGCAGAGCGCTATGATGCGGTGGACGAGACTGTTGGTGAAGCCCCAATGGCCTCGGGGGGCGGAGGTGTGACGATGTGCTCGGTGAAGTAGCCCCGATGAGCTGGGAGACAACGTCGGTGAAGCGCACCTGATGCGGTGGAACTCGGTGTCTGTGAGGCATGTCGATTGTGGCGCCCAACATTGTCGGTGGACCACCCGGTGTGGTGGACGAGGGCGTAGATGAGGTAGCTCCGGTGCGGTGGTGAAGCGCGACCGTCGTCTTTGTCATTGTCGTCCGGCACAGAGGTGGGGAACGGTGGGGAAAGAGACGAGACGAGGGGCGATTCGAACTTTGCTTGGGTTCGTGACGAATTAGGGATTTGAGCAATCTGGGCGCGGAAGGGGACGGTGGAGAAGAGAGATTTTGTAGGGCTGGAATCGGGGCCGCCAGATATTTCAATCCGAAACGTGGACGAAAGAACTTATTTTGTTGTCATCCTTTTGGGGGGGGTGGCTGGGTGCTACGCGTCCGCCTGACACATGCGACCACCCCGACAGGACTATGCTTCTGTGCCTTAAGGCACCTGCCTTTGTGTCCATGACATGTGGGCCCAACAGGTGGCTGGCCCACATGTCAGTGACCCAAAGGCAGTTGCCTTTAAGGCACCGAAGCAGTGTCCACCCCGACACAACCCTGGTCTGCCTGGTGCGCCTACATTTGAGAATGCAAACGAATCTTCTTTCATTTGCAAACGAATCTATATGTATTACCATGTCTGTGTTTTCCTTGCAATAATTAGTCATTCGAAACGAGATACTCCCTCCGTTCACTTTTGTAAGTCGTTTCAGACAACTTAAAATGAACTATTTTGCACATTGTCTGAAATGTCTTCAAGGTCTTGTAAAAGTGAACAAGGGGAGTACTATAAATTAATTAATGAGTTATTTGAAAAAAATCGAAATGGTACCCACGCTAACATGGATTAGAGTGTGTGTCACATAATTAGTTATTTGAATTAGAGTGTGTGTCACGTAGTTAGTTATTTGAATTAGAGTGTGGGTCACGTAGCGATCTCCAATTCTAACGTGGATTTCGCATTTCACTGTATCCATGCTACTTTTTTAATACAAATTCATATGTATATGATGAACACCATGGTAGTGAGAAAACTTTTGGATGGATTCAAACATATGACCTACAAAAAAGCACAACAAATTGAGTCAATGTCAACTTTTCAAAACGTAGTATGGCACGAATTCGAAATAATTACCCGTATGCCTTGTCCTCGGTTCAAATCTTACAATGTACACTGGATTGAAACATCGATATTAAGTCTCGTACTATGTACATTCAAATGTTGTTTTTAGCCCCCCCCCCCCCGCACAAATGCTACATACTTCCTGTATCAGTCAATCTTCCTCTCCTAACCACCTTAGGAAGCTATCAGTTTCCAACACACGTTCATTCTTTCTCTCCATGTTTCGATCTCTAAGTCTCTCAACTACACAACCCCTTTTTCCACTCTGTTACCAAATGTATTTACCTCACACACCCGCCATTGCACCCCATCCTGAGCTCTCTCTCTTTCCCCTCTCCCTCTCACCCTCTCGCACTAAATACATGCATTGCCTATCTAACCCCCCCCCCAACCTCTCGTGTGCACGCACGCATGTTGTATATCTAGGTCACTCCCTCGAGACTATCTCACTCTTTCTTCCGCATGGCAGGCCACACTCGCTCAATCTCGCTCTCTTTATCTGAGTCTCGTTTAACCTCGTTTTCTTTCACACACAAATGATATATCTCCCTGTTCGGGCCTCAATCGACACGCTCTATACTCTCTCACGCAGATTGTCTATCTAGGTCAGTCCATCCAAGCCGCCGCCACTCTTTTGACCTCATGGTGGGCCACGCTCACTCAATCTCTCTCTTTCTCTCTCTCTCTCTCTCTCTCTCTCTCTCTGTATGTCTCGATTGACCTCGCTCTTTCTCGGACAAAAACGATATATCACCATGTTTGAGCCCAATTCGACCTATTCACATTGTATACTCTCTCACGCACATTGTCTATCTAGGTCATTCTCTCCAACTCGTCTCACTCTTCCGATCGCACGGCGACCCTATGTGATCGGTTGACCTTGCTTCCTCCCATGCACAAAATATATCTACACATCTATGACTGGATCATCTCTCAAGATCTATCTTACAGCCCTCACCCTTGCCAAAAGCTCAATCGGACAATATCTCTCCAGAGCATATATATTCGTTCAATGAATGTCGGACCACACTCACTTTGTCTCTCTATCTATATGTCTCTCAATTTACCTTGCTTTCTCACACCGTATCTTCCACACGTTGAGGCTACTACCTCTCCATCCCTCACAAAGCCAGGGCTATTTACATTGCAAGGGGCACTCCAACCTTGGATTAATTTGTGTAGGCATTTATTCCGGTCGGTTCAGATTATATTTGCGTAGCATCCGGCCCACAACTACTCCAAACACCGTTGCAACCCACGCAACTCCCCTAGTTGATTTCCCTCTGGCTCGGTCATCGCTCTCTCGCACGTCCTTTCTCGCCTTCAACGTCGCACCATGGTATTATTGAAAAAACTATGTTGTTCTCTTTAATTATTATAAATAAGCTACAAAACTACACACCGATAGTCCACTTGGAATGGAACAAATTTCGACCCATAAATTAAAGTGCTACAAACTACACACCGAGGGGCCCACATGTCATGAAACAAATTTGGACCCATATACAAATTAAAAAATAAAGGACGAGGATCGAACATGCGACCGGGCCTTCAAGCCGCACGTCAATAGGCAACATACGTAGAATAGCAATGTTTGTTGTACCCCCTTTGTTCACATAATGTTTTTATATTACCACAGCCTAATTAATGGATAACATGTAATATTATTTTTAGTACTATTCGCCTTCACTTACTGGTGGGTTCCATGTGTGCTCTCTCTCTCTCCTCCCCTTCTGCGTTTAGACGCATGGGCAAACAGGAAGAACTCGCGGGCGATGTTGCCGTTGACCATATTAGGACACATTCACAAGTCACGGCATCAGTTTCACGTACTAGCAGCACTAGTCAGTGTGTACGTGCAATGCACGTTAATTTGGAAGTATATTAAGTGCATGCGGATATTAAGTACTAGGATATTATTTCCGTGTTATGTGATTAGCACTATTTTGGCATGAAATTAACTGCACGCTAAACGTGTTGAGCGCTCGACGTTGAAGCAGTCTAGGTCATTGGATGACAAGTAATACATGTGGCTTGATGACGTTTTATATTTAATTTGATACGGCTCTAGTAGAACATTCAATCGATCAAATCATAGATTTTGTTCAGTCTGACTCCGACTTTAAATTATACGACAATCGATATAAAATAAACGGAAATGATAAACGTTCGAATTTTAAGCATGACAATCTGAACGTTTTTCATGGCAAATTTAGATTACGCGGCGGCGGCGGGGGTGTCTCGCGGTGGGAAGCGGCTCCTCTGCCTGCTCTATGTGTCGTCGGGCCACTGACCGACGGCAACAGCGGCATCTTGCGCCATTGTTGGCGTACTCCTGGATGTTGGCTAGCTTCAAGGAAGGACAAAATGTTCTGGACTTCGGAGCGAGTCAACTGGCGGGAGGAGGCGACTGGCATTGGTGCAAGGAAGCGGTCGATGGCGGCCATCCATGCCGCTGAGGGGGGCACTGGCACCCGCGCGGGGACAGGCGCTGTCAACGGCGCGGCCGAGACATTAGTGTCCACAGGCACCAGCACGGGCGCACACGTCAATGCACGTGCAGGCGCATGCACTGGCAGGTGCACGGGCACCGGCACGGGCGTGCGCGTCAGTGCACGCGCAGGCACATGCGCTGGCAGGTGCACGGGCGCGTGAAAGTCGGCGGGGACCTTGTGGAACCCCGTGGGATCAAGTACAACGACAATGTGCGGCTCCCAGCCCATCAATGCCACGGGGATGGGCGCTGGCGCAGTCGGGGCGACGGGAGCCGGAACAGGAGCGGGGACAGGCGCAGTGTCTTCCCGCAAGGCAGTTCAAGCTCGTCCCAAAGCGCCTTATGTTCTTGAGACTCCGGCTGGGTGTCTTCCTCGGGAAACTGGAACACTAAGGGCTGACCATCGTGATGCGGCATGGCGTACGTTTAGGTCAGGCTAGTTGGAGGTAGATGACAGGAGAATCGGAGAGGAAGAGAGAAGATTGTAGCGATACCGGGTAGTGGGGGGTTGATTTTAAACTGCGGCGCCGGCGACATTAAAAGTGGGAGCAGTTGGGACGACGGTGGGCGGCGGAGCCTGGTCAAAGGGATCGCCTCCCGGTGAGCCTGCACAGCAGTCTGCTTGCATGCCTCCCTGACAGCCGGCGCAGTGGTCTGCTCGCACACCTCCTGTCGACTCACACGCTTGCTCGGACGGCACCTGCCGATGAGAACCGGGGACTCGTGGCGGCACATAAACGCCCACGGTTTCAATAGTGAAAGCGTTCGCCTTAACGTGACAGGTCTTTGTTCCAAAATACCTTGGCTCTTCATTTGTGCAACTTGTCATAAGCAGCTTGTCTAAAATTGAAGAAAAACTTACGAAGTAATATTTGTGCCATATCACGTGACCATGCTCAGTTTCAAGAATTTATGCTCACTTTTGGATTTTCTGAAATTTAAGATCCAGGATTCGAAACAATATCATAACCTGCATCATGCAATAAATTTTCAAGCCGTACATCTGTCCTGTTGTATTTCTTAAGAAAGGATTTGGTCAAACATTTTGCTTAGTTAGACTTCACACAAGTTATATATGCAGAGTAAAAGGATAATCCCTCCGTACCAGTGCATTGCCTGATATATTAACTCAAGTATTAGGCACGAACAAACGGGCTCAATTCTGTGCTCATCCTTGTGTAGTAGTAGTAGTAGTACTAGGCAATGCAGTTGACGGGTGACCTTGAGGAGCGGCGACCGAGGGAATTGAATCGTGCTCGGCACGGTAGGTAACGTTGTCTAGTTACTAAAGCATCCCTCCATTGTTCATCGGTAGTCATTATGGACCGGGGACATGAGGGGAATTTCCTAGCGCTAGAATTCTGGCCTCCAGATATTTCGACTTGAAACGTTGTGGCTCGACTGGTTGGGGTTGCCTAATGTGCGTACCACACACGCCACGGAAGGACACGAGCTCGGTTTTTTTAGGATCAACACGAGCCAAGGTCTAGCTGGTATGCCATTGGGTCCTACCATTCGAGAATACGAAAGGAACCTTTTAAATTGCCAAATGAATCTATGTGTATTACAATACCCGTATTTTCCTTGCAAATACTAATCACAATATGGTAATTGATTTATGACGAGTTGTTGAATTAGACTGAGTTTGTGATATAGTGATCACAACGTGGATTTCACATTTCATGGTATCCCTAGTAAGCTTTCCAATGCAAATTCAAATATAAAAGATGAACAATACGGAGGTGAGAAAACTTTGTATGTATCAAGCATATGACCACACACACACACACAGAGAGAGAGAGAGAGAGAGAGAGAGACACACGCACGAACACAACAACAATTCAATAAGTATAGTGCATCTATTTTTCCAAACCATGCGTGTATGACACGTTCAAAAATACTCCTTCTATTCCTAAATATTAGTCTTTTAGAGAGTTCAACAAGTGACTACATACGGAGTAAAATGAGTGAATCTAGACTCTAAAATATGTCTATATACATCCATATGTGCCAGTCCATTTGAAACCTCTAAAAAGACTAATATTTAGGAACGAAGGGAGTAAAATGTAAGACATCCATGGTCCTCAGTTCAATATTTAAAATGAACATGAAACTGAAACATGAATATTAAGTCTAGTACTACAGTACATGCAAATGTTGTGTTTAGGCGGAGCTATGATTGTCGGGGGTCAACCCCTCGACCTTAGAAAAAATTGTGGAGCTCTGTTTAGGGTTGTTTAGATTTTATTTGTCCCCACCCTCCCAACCACCGATTGGTTGTGCACCCCCCACCCCTCCTCCCCGGAATAATATCATGTGCTCCCATACCTTAGATGCTATATGCCGATATGAGTTGCTTGGAGCTTGTAGATCTGAGATATAGCAGCTCACATGATGTGTCTTAATATTTTTGTAGGAAACCTTGATGAATTTGAGAATTGCACACAATTTGTACAAAAATTACTCAGATGCCCTTTGATCCCATATCCAACGACCTCGAAGCTCGTATCACTGTAGCATCTAAGATGAAGGAGGACATCATATTCTCCTGTATGTAAGAATATCATGTGCTACCACACCTTAGATGCTTTGGTGATACAAGCTCTTCGGAGTGACCCAACACCTCCTCGGTGGTTCGAATGATTTTTTGCAGAAAAGCCCCAAAAGAGTTCGGCCACTGCTTACAAGCACAAAGACTGCTCAGATGCCATTGGATCTCAGATCAAACGACCTCCAAGCTCGTATCACCGTAGCATCCAAGCTGTGATAGCACCTTATGTTTTCTCGCACGAGAGAATATGAGGTGCTCCCGCACCATAGATTCTATGGTGATACGAGTTCACTAAGATCTAACGGCCCAGAGTAGGAGATTTTAATGTTTTTGCAATATAAGGCTGATAGAGTTTGGGAAATGCGCAGAAAGTACAAGTACTATGCATGTGCCATCTGATGACTGATCATACGACCTAGATGCTCATTTCACCATAGCGGGTAATTAAGCTACGGGGAGCACCTAATATGAGCAACGGGGAGCCGTTGGATCGAAGATGCAGCGGCACACACGAGGCCTGAATGTTTTATTTGCAAAAAATACCTTTGGAGAGTTTGGAAATTGCGCATAATTACAAAGACTACTCCCAAGCCATTGGATCTCACTTCCAACGTTGTAAAAACTCGTATCACCATAGTATCTAAGATGCGGGGTGGATGTGATATTCTATGCCGCTGTCATTTTTGTTCGTAAACTTGCAAAATACGTGTAACTCGTGTCGTTACTTGTCTAACCGCGCAAAGCGTTTGTTAAAAAAACATCCTACACTGAAATATCGGAACAACACACGGGGGTCCCACTTGTCATTAATCAAATTTGGACCTAAAACTAACAAATCTGAAAGACGAGATTCGAACTGGCAACCTGGACTACAAAGCGTAAGTCGATAGCCTGAAAAAAAAATGGTTGTTGGCTTTGTCCCATAACTTGATTTTATACAGTACTTGCGTTGAGTAGAGTAGAGGGAGTGCCTCGTCAACACGTGCATGACTGTTGTCTCACTTACTGGTGGGTCCCAGGTCTGCGATCTCAATCTCTCTTCTCTCCATTGTCTAACCTTTGCACGGGCACACACGAAGAGCGGCGCTAGCTTGCCGTGGTGTTATTACAACTAAAAAAGCTTGGAAAATAGAAGAATCGCCTAGAACAAGAGACGTTGTGGCTGGTCGAGACGGAGCTAACCACATCTATCCTCCGTGCCACGTTTGCATGATGAAGCTGTGTGGCTAGTGGGGTGTTTTCGACCGACTGGCTGGGTCCCGAGGTCGAACCATAGGTACTACGTCTGATACAGTATATTTTTACACGCACATTTTTCCTCCGTACCGAGACGTGGCACACCCTACCGCGCGGTTTCGGGGTCCTCCCGGGTGGTGCACGCATATATTCTTCCTAACGTGGGACGCCCTACCGCGCGTTTTCTGGGTCCTCCTCGGTCGTAGCGCCGAAGCAAGTAAATGAGTCGTCAAATCACGAAAGACCACCTTTCCCGCCGAGTACATCAGTGAAGCACCGTGGATAACTAGTTGGGCTAGTTCGACCGATTAGCTAGGCCGCCGCCACATTTGTTTTTTCACCCCTTTTTTTATCTACTTGCCGGCAGGTAAATTTAAATATCCACCACGGTGTTGCTCTGGTGTTTGGGTGCGGCAGGATTTTTAATTTTTTGATTAGAAGGAGCAGGCGCGGCAGGATTTTTAATTTTTTGATTGACGGGAGCAGGCGCGACAGCAATTAGTCACGATGACTCCGCATGTAAAACCCACTGCTCCCTGATGTGAGAAGTCGTCGACTGCTGTTTTACCGTGGTGAAAACCAAAAGATTCCCCGCTCCTCGGCAGGCTCCCTCCGCCTTCCCGTAGATTGCATTGCCTTTCAGCCGTTTCACCCCTTTGCTTCCTCTCCCCATTGCTTCTACCTGGTGCCATGGCGGCGCAGCAGATCATGGAGTCCGAGGTGAGGCACCTGACACAGGAGCTCCATGCCAAGTATGCGGAGCTCAGGGCCAAGGACGTGGAGCTCCGTGAGCTCAAGGAGGAGAGGAGTGCCATGCTCCTCCATTATGTGCTGGAGTTCACAGAGCTTCAAAAGCGACAGGCGTCCACCACAAAGATGCTCGAGGCGTCGGTGGAGTTGTTGCAGAAAGCGGGAGATACGATAGGCCGTCAGGGGAGCCGGCTGGAGCACGAGTGGGCCAATTGTGACGAGGTCCAGGATCGCCTCAGCCACTTGGTGAACCAAGTTGCCACGCAAGTGTTGCGGCTACGCGATGCCTACAGTCATGCCAGCGTGACGATGCCGGCCGTCGGGCTAAACCCGTTCGACCACCCGGTCGAGTTCAACGAGTTGCGGCTTCCTGATCTGGTCTCCTTCTTCACCTATATCTCCGAGGAGCTGAGTCGTCTTCGTGCGATGGTGGGGGTTGAGCTAGACAAGGAGGGGTTGCGGGCTGCCGTCACCGTTGTCGGGCGAATCCTTTCAGGGCTCTGTCACCGGAATGCATTCGTGCCATTGGACGCCGTCTTTGACGAGCTGGCTCTCGTCGACCGGGAGCGGGCTCTGTGGGCGGTTGCACCCTGCATCACCAATGTCGTGCACCTCGAGAAGCAGAGGGACTTTGGTGGTGTTTAGGCGCCCTCTGCATGGGCATGTCCATGTCTCGGTGCAACATGACCGTTGGATCAAACTCAGATGGTGCAGATCAGTCACTGTAGCACAAAGCGTGTGGGTGTGTTTGGTTGCATTCTCATCTCAATATTGTTGTTTCCTCTTCGTGTATTTTTGTCAACCTACTAGTGTGGACTCATGCACCCTTCATGCACTCTGCCAAACACCCAAAAGTGGGTCCACAAGGGAACTTTTGCTCCCATCCCGTGCACCCTTCATACACCCTGCCTAACACTATTCATGCTTCATATGGTTCATGTTTCATGGAGTACTGTAGCACCGTACTCTCCGTGCGCTCTGGACCTAGTTCTGTTAACATTGATCTCACCGTTCATTCTCGACCGGACGGTCGAAAAAGCGGTACTATGTTACATATAGGAGTAGTTGAAATGCGCACAACATCATTTGTTATCGTCATATCTTACTACACTAGCAACAAGATTGTGTAGTACTGACGTATGAACCACTGCACATGCCTAGTAGTAGGAGCACTGTGTATGTTCAAGTGGCCACCGTGTTTCGCACTCCTCCGTCATAAGTGTGGAAACGCTTGCTGTAATCATTTTTTTCTTCAGAAAAACAATGGACACGCTCTACCGTGTGGATCCTCCTCCAGCCATGCACTAAATTACTCACTTTCGCCGACGTGTGGGACAACCAGCACCTGGGTCCACCAGCTATGCACTAAATTATTCCGTAGTAGAGTGACGGTAGACTACCCCGATCGAACCGCCGCAGTAATGCCCAATGAGCCGTCAAATCACAAAACCCCCTCCTTTCCAGCAGTAAGTTGGACGGACGAAGCAACCATCATTTCACTCTTCTCTCTCAGCTTCCGCTCTTGAAGAAAACACCCACTCGCTTCACTTCTCCCTCATCTCGTTCCTCCTTTCACTCTTCTCTCTTAGCTTCCTCTCTTGGATGGACGCCGAAGCACCGGCCGACGTGATGTCTATGGCTCTGGCCAAAACTGTCGAGGCTCATGGTATGAAGAAGCGCAAGCACCCCGCCGAGACTACCGCAGACAAGCTCAAAGCCATCGCCCTGTCCAAGCCCCCCTCTCCATGATCCCTCATTAAGCAAGTCCAGGTAATGTCTTGTAACGCCCCGGATTTGATGCGCCAGGTGTCTTCCCGTTATTCGCCATCGTAGCCATGTCATTTTCTTGCATGTTGCATTTTCCATGTCATCATGCGCATCTCTTTTTGCATACGTGTTCGTTTCATGCATCCGAGCATTTTCCCCGTTGTCCGTTTTGCAATCCGGCACTCCTATGTCCTCCGGCGTCCCCCTTTTGCCTCTTTTCGTGTGTGGGTGTTAAACTTTCTCGGAATGACCCGAGGTTTGTCAAGCGGCCTTGGTATAGCACCGGTAGACCGCCTGTCAAGTTTCGCGCCATTTGGAGGTCGTTTCATACTCCAATGTTTAACCGCGTAGCCCGAAACCCCCTTCTCTTTGCAGCCCAGCCCCTCTTCACCACAGCCCATGAGCCCATCATAAACCCATCCATCCTCTCGGTCGTTCGATCACGATCGTGTGGGCAAAAACCGTGCCTCATTTGGACTCTCTTAGCTCCCAGAATCTATAAATATGTGTCCCTCCCCATCCAAAACGCAGATCAAACCCTAGCCAAACTCCTCCCCGCCGCCGGACATGTCCGCCTCCGTGCCGGACGCGTCCACTACCCGCCGCCACGTCGCTCCAGCCAATCACCGGTCGCCACATCACCCCGCCGCCGCCCGCAGCTAGTCCGGCTTCGCCACCTCACCTGGCCCGCACCCTCTCTCTCCCCACCGCGCCGCGGCCCGTGGAGCCCATCCGGGCCCCGCACGAGCCCGGCCGCGCCGCCGCCCGGCCCGGGGCGCCCGCGCCCCCGCGTCCCCGCGTCCCAGCCCCGCCGCCCCCGCCTCCGGCACCGGCGAGCCACCCCACTGCGCCCGTGCTCCGCCCCGCCGCCCAGTGCCCTTCCGCCGCCGCCGCCCGGGCCCTAAGCGCCCGAGCGCGCCGCCGCCAGGCCTCGGCCTCCTCGCCGCCAAGCTCCACCGTCATCGCCTCACCAGCGACCGCGGCTTCGCCGGCCGCTCGACCGCACCGGTGCGCCGCCGCCTCGCGCCGCCAGGCACCATGCGCCGCCACCCTTCGCCGTCCTCCGCCCGGCCTCGCCCTCGCCTCCGCTGAGGCCGGATTCGGCGAGGTCCGGACGGACCCGCTGCCCCGCCATCTCCGGCGACCTCGCCGTCGCCTCCGGCCGCCGTCGCTGTTTTGGATCTGGTCGGGTGGATCAGATCCACTAGGCCCGCGAACCAAACGTCTCCCCGCGCTCGGATCCCTCCGTCCCGGAACATCTTCGTCCAGTTTTTCGCGGGGTAAAAATCGCCTGTCCCTGAGTTTTTCAACATTTTGTTGCTCTGTTCAACGTGCCATATCTCTTTGCATACTACTCTGTTTTGTGTGTTCTATATATCAAATGTTCATCATGAGATGCTCTACATTTCATTCCATTGTGCCATGTTCGTTTGAGTCCATCTTGATGCCCTAATCATCGTTGCAAGAGTGCTACATGATGTTAATCTACTGAAACTGTTATAACATGCTCATTTGTCATTTTTTCCATGTTTGATGTGTGCATCCTATGAGGTTGATGTCTACATGTATTTTGATCTATGCTATGCCATCTTTCCAGTGGTGCAATCCATTTATTTTTGTGACTTGTGTAGTGAGTGCATCAAGCTTGTTAAGTGGGGTACTTGCTGTTGCTGTTTTGCTAGGCTGAATCTGTTATATCACGATGCTATGTAAACCTGCTGCTACAAGTCCTTCCATGCATAATCTGGAGATGTTCTCTAAGGATGATTTGTTATACATGTCATGCTCTATCCATCCATGCCCCTGGTTGCATTTATAGCCTGTTGTAGCTTGTTGTTATCTTGATCCAGAGTTGCTAAATAATGTTGCTGTCAGCCTGTTAACATGAAGTTCAGTTTTTCCATGTATTTTGCTAGTGATCCATACACCCTATGAACTTGATCTTGCCATTCTTAGCTTCATAAACATGTATTCTTACTGTTGGTTGCCTTGCCATGCCATGTATTGCTCTGTGGTGAGTAGTTCAAGCTCACCAACATGCCTACTTATTATTGTTCCTGCCATGTATGAATCTGTCATATAACTTGCCATGTTTACATGGGTGCCATCATATTTTCTGTGCCTTTTTGGCTCATGGTCAGTAAAGGACTTTTGTTCTATGATATTCGTAGATTCATTCCATGCCTTTGTTTTCCATGATAAGTTCATGTAGCATGTTGTTTGATAGCTCTAAACATTGCAACCTGATGTTATTTTCTGCTAAGTCTGAAACTGTATTGTTTGCAATCTTGCCATGTTCTTTTGAGCATGTTGTAGTAGTTTCTGGAGATAGCTCAGTGTTCATGTTTTGTTATGCTTTACCTGTACATCATGTCCATGCCTTTTGTTCTCATGTTGACGTGCTGTAGCATGTTGTTTTGATGCTTGCAATATGCCTAGTTGCTGTTTTGGACAGATTGTTGTCATATCTTATATAGTGTATGTGTTGAACCGTTGCTCCGTTTTGAGTGTGCTCTATATGAAACTTGCTTGTTTTTGCATGTAGCTTCATATTATCATGTTGCATCCTTGTTTTGAGGTGTTTTCTTGATGTTTGAATGCCTTTTGCATCAATGCCATGTTTAACTTGTTTTGCTCATATCTTCTAGGCCGTAGCTCCGAATCTAATGAACTTTATATGTAACTTGACTAGAATCTCGTGTAGATCATCTTGGTGCATCTTAACTTGCTGTTTAACAACTTTAACATAAGTTTTATTCAGATCTGGACCAACTTCGAAATTTACATATGAGGACTTACCGGAATTGTTATATGTTGTTCCCGGCCTCATTTAAACTTGCTTTGATGTGTTGCTCTTGTTTGCATCGTATCTTGCCATGAGTAGCTTCATGTAGCTTTGTCATGCATCATGCTTGTTGTGCATCATGTCTTGTATATGTGTGGTGTGTTTACTATGTTGTGTGATTCTTCTCGATAGTTTCCCGTTTCGTTGCGATCGTGAGGATTTGTTCGTCTACGCTTGGTTCGTCTTCGTGGCTTCATCTTCTTCATGGACTCGTTCTTCTTCCTAGCGGGATTTCAGGCAAGATGACCGCTACCCTGGATCTCACTACTATCATTTCTATGCTAGTTGCTTCGTTCTATCACTATGCTGCGTTACCTATCATTTGCTCTTCAAGCCTCCCAAGTTGCCATGAACCTCTAACCTTTGACACCCTTCCTAGAAAACCGTTGCTTGGCTATGTTACCGCTTTGCTCAGCCCCTCTTATAGCGTTGTTAGTTGCAGGTGAAGTTGAAGATTGCTCCATGGTGGACAGGATTTTTGTTGGGATATCACAATATCTCTTATTTAATTAATGCATCTATATATTTGGTAAAGGGTGGAAGGCTCGGCCTTATGCCTCGTGTTTTGTTCCACTCTTGCCGCCCTAGTTTCCGTCATACCGGTGTTATGTTCCCGGATCTTGCGTCCCTAACGCGGTTGGGTGATTTATGGGACCCCCTTGACAGTTCGCTTTGAATAAAACTCCTCCAACAAGGCCCAACCTTGGTTTTATCATTTGCCTCACCACCACCTACATTTCCCTTGGGAGTAATTAACCCAAGGGTCATCTTTATTATAGCCCCCCCCCCCGGGCCAGTGCTTGTCTAAGTGTTGGTCCGAACCAGAGCCACTTGCAGCGCCACCTCGGGGAAACTTGAGGGTTGGTTTTAGTTGTACGTACTGTTCATCCGGTGTTGCCCTGAGAACGAGATATGTGCAGCTCCTATCGGGATTGTTGGCGCATCGGGCGGTCTTGCTGGTCTTGTTTTACCATTGTCGAAATGTCTTGTAAACCAGGATTCCGAGACTGATCGGGTCTTCCTGGGAGAAGGTATATCCTTCGTTGATCGCGAGAGCTTATCATGGGCTAAGTTGGGACACCCCTGCAGGGTATAAACTTTCGAAAGCCGTGCCCACGGTTATGGCTAGATGGGAATTTGTTAATGTCCGGTTGTAGATAACTTGACACCAGATCTGAATTAAAACGCATCAATCGCGTGTGTAGCCGTGATGGTCTCTTCTCGGCGGAGTTCGGGAAGTGAACACGGTTTTTGGGTTATGTTTGATGTAAGTAGGAGTTCAGGATCACCTCTTGATCATTGTTAGCTTCACGACCGTTCCGTTTGCTCTCTTCTCGCTCTTATTTGCGTATGTTAGCCACCATATATGCTTAGTCGCTGCTCCAACCTCACCACTTTACCCCTTCCTTTCCCATTAAGCTTTGCTAGTCTTGATACCCATGGTAATGGGATTGCTGAGTCCCCGTGGCTCACAGATTACTACAACAACAGTTGCAGGTACAGGTTTTGCGATGATCATGACGCGAGAGCGATGTTTACTTGTTTTGGAGTTCTTCTTCTGCTTCTTCTTTGATCAGGGGATAGGTTCCAGGTCGGCAGCCTGGGCTAGCAGGGTGGATGTCGTTTGAGTTTCTGTTTGTGTTTCATCCCTAGTCGGATGTTGCTCTTATGTAAGATGGTGTTGTATTCATGTGGCATTGTATGCCTTATGTATGTATCCCTACCTATTATGTAATGTTGATGTAATGATATCCACCTTGCAAAAGCGTTTCAATATGCGGTTCTATCCTTGGTGGGACCTTCGAGTCTCTTTAGGATAGTATCGCATATTGGGCGTGACAAGTTGGTATCAGATCCTCGACCGACCCTAGGAGCCCCCTTGATTGATCGTGTAGTTTGGCCGTTGTTGAGTCTAGAAGAAAACTTTTTCGGAGTCTAGTTATATCGGAGAGTAGGAATTCTTTTTACTCCTCGGCCCCTTCGTCGCTCTGGTAAGGAATCTTGACGTAGGTGTTTTGAATTACTTCTCTTCACTTTCAAATTTTCTTTAGGTTCACGTAGTTGGTTTTCTGATCATTGGTCCTCAGCTCTTTTCATCCAGTGCATTTCTCGTCAAGTTGACTCGAGCCTCTTCATCGATGCCAAGTTCAATCATGAGTTGTTTTCTTTTCCCACCCGCCCACCCTTCTTCCTCTCTGAACCAGAGTCCGTAATCGAGTATCCATCCTACTCGTGTGAAGTTTTTGCTCTCTCTCCTCAATGATTTCAACTGGTGTTTTCTCTTCAAGATATTCGTCGGTTCCCCCTTCCAGTTTCCTGTGTTTTTCCCGCCCTCCCACCCCTTTTCTTCCCGGAGTCTGAGCATATATTCGAGAAGCTATTTCATTCATGCGGAGCCTCTTCAGGTTTTCCCTCAATTGTCTCAACCGGTGAATTCTCGTCTCGTTCATCATTCTTCATCTCTTTTTTCTTTTCCGGTGGATTCAATTCAAGTTTTTCGGTAGTGATTATATTCTTTTCCTCGGATCAAGTGTTTTCCTTGCTTGTTCGCCTCTCGTCAGTTTATCATTCCGGAGTTCGAAAGATATCTCAGGAGACTCGTCTGTGTTTCAATTAATTCGAGGTTGTCACCTCATTCAAATATTTCAATTGTTCCGGTGCTTCATCTATCTGTTCAACATTCCTTTCCAATGGTGTTTCTTTTTAGTGGGCCCTAACCCACAGGTCTTTTCCCAGGATCTTACCTGACTCTTCTAATTTCCCGGAGCTATTCTCAAATTATTTTCGGAGTTTGACGTAAGAATGAATTTCATCAGTCAGATGACTTTCCAAGATCAATTTCAAATCATTTTCATTGTTGGCTCAACCTCTTCGTTTTTCATTCTCCCGGAGTATCTCAGTAATTTTGGTGGTGTTTCTCGTCATCATTTGAAGATTGAAGAAGAGTTTTTCCTCTAAATCTTGCCCGTTCTCTCGAAGTTTCGTGGTTCTAGCTTCATGTTATCCTCTCATATTATTCCATTTATCAGATATTCTTTCTTACCCATCTGGAGTATGTCAGGAGTTATTTTTTCCATTTATTTTCACCAGAGGCCATTATTCCAGTTATCGTTCTCTATTTATCCTGGTGCTTCGTTCAAGTGTTCTTTAATCAGCTCATCATCATTTTATTCTTTTGCATCTAAATCCCCTCTAGCATATTGGTTCTTCTAATTCTTCTCAGTGATTCATTCTTTTTCATGAGTCATTTTCGAATTCTTACAGTGGTTCTTCATGATTTAATTCATTCTTCAAGAGTTCATCAAGTATCATTCCATCCTCTCTAGCTCATCTTCTATTCCTTCCATGTTCAGCCGGAGTGCTGCCTAAATCCTTTCAGTCTTATTCGTTTCTTATCTCGTTCTAACCGGAGTGGTTTCATAGTCTATATGATTCCGTGAGTTTGCGATTATCGTCATTCTCGCCGTTCCTCTCTTCTTCTCGAGTGCTCTCGATTCTTTGTTTCTTCTCTTGAGTTCTTGCTTCACCTCATCCTTTTTCCCTTCCGTCTCGGTCCTAAGATCTCGGGACGAGATCTCTTGTTAGTGGAGGAGTGTTGTAACGCCCCGGATTCGATGCGCCAGGTGTCTTCCAGTTATTCGCCGTCGTTCCCATGTCATTTGCTTGCGTGTTGCATTTTGCCATGTCATCGCATCTCTTTTTGCATACGTGTTCGTTTCATGCATCCGAGCATTTTCCCCGTTGTCCGTTTTGCAATCCGGCACTCCTATGTCCTCCGGTGTCCCCCTTTTGCCTCTTTTCGTGTGCGGGTGTTAAACTTTCTCGGAATGACCCGAGGTTTGTCAAGCGGTCTTGGTATAGCACCGGTAGACCGCATGTCAAGTTTCGCACCATTTGGAGGTCGTTTGATACTCCAACGTTTAACCGCGTAGCCCGAAACCCCCTTCTCTTTGCAGCCCAGCCCCTCTTCACCACAGCCCATGAGCCCATCATAAACCCCTCTATCCTCTCGGTCGTTCGATCACGATCATGTGGGCGAAAACCGTGCCTCATTTGGACTCTCCTAGCTCCCAGAATCTATAAATATGTGTCCATCCCCGTCCAAAATGCAGATCAAACCCTAGCCAAACTCCTCCCCGCCGCCGGACATGTCCGCCTCTGCGCCGGACGCGTCCACCGCCCGCCGCCACGTCGCTCCAGCCAATCGTCGGTCGCCACGTCACCCCGCCGCCGCCTGCAGCCAGTCCGGCTTCGCCACCTCATCTGGCCCGCGCCCTCTCTCTCCCCACCGCGCCACGGCCCGCGAAGCCCATCCAGGGCCCGCGCGAGCCCGGCCGTGCCGCCGCACGGCCCGGGGCGCCCGTGTCCCCGCGTCCCAGCCTCGCCGCCGGCGCCGGAGCCCCGCCGCACCCGTGCTCCGCCCCGTCGCCCGGTGCCCTTCCGCCACCGCCGCCCGGGCCCCAAGCGCCCGAGCGCGCTGCCGCCAGGCCTCGGCCTCCTCGCCGCCAAGCTCCGCCCTCGTCGCCTCGCCGGTGACCGCGGCTTCGCCGACCGCTCGACCGCGCCGGTGCGCCGCCACCTCGCGCCGCCAGGCACCATGCGCCGCCGCCCTCCGCCGTCCTCCGCCAAGCCACGCCCTCGCCTCCGCCGGGGCCGGATCCGGCGAGGTCCGCCCGGACCCGCCGCCCCGCCATCTCCAGTGACCTCGCCGTCGTCTCCGACCGCCGCCGCCGTTTCGGATCTGGTCGGGTGGATCAGATCCACCAGGCCCGCGAACCAAACGTCTCCCCGCGCTCGGATCCCTCCGTCCCGGAACATGTTCATCCAGTTTTTCGCGGGGTAAAAATCGCCTAAGTCCCTGAGTTTTTCAAGATTTTGTTGCTCTGTTCAACATGCCATATCTCTTTGCATACTGCTCCGTTTTGTGCGTGCTATATATCAAATGTTCATCATGAGATGCTCTACATTTCATTCCATTGTGCCATGTTTGTTTGAGTCCATCTTGATGCCCTAATCATCGTTGCAAGAGTGCTACATGATGTTAATCTGCTGAAACTGTTATAACATGCTCATTTGTCATTTTTGCCATGTTTGATGTGTGCATCCTATGAGGTTGATGTCTACATGTGTTTTGATCTATGCTATGCCATCTTTCCAGAGGTGCAATCCATTTATTTTTGTGACTTGTGTAGTGAGTGCATCAAGCTTGTTAAGTGGGGTACTTGTTGTTGCTGTTTAGCTAGGCTGAATCTGTTATATCATGATGCTATGTAAACCTGCTGCTACAAGTCATTCCATGCATAATCTGGAGATGTTCTCTAAGGATAATTTGTTATACATGTCATGCTCTATCCATCCATGCCCCTGGTTGCATTTATAGCCTGTTGTAGCTTGTTGTTATCTTGCTCCAAAGTTGCTAAATAATGTTGTTGTCAGCCTGTTAACATGAAGTTCAGTTTTTCCATGTATTTTGTTAGTGATCCATGCACCCTATGAACTTGATCTTGCCATTCTTAGCTTCATAAACATGTATTCTTACTGTTGGTTGCCTTGCCATGCCATGTATTGCTCTATGGTGAGTAGTTCAAGCTCACCAACATGCCTACTTATTGTTGTTCCTGCCATGTATGAATCTGTCATATAACTTGCCATGTTTACATGGGTGCCATCATATTTTCTGTGCCTTTTTGGCTCATGGTCAGTAAAGGACTTTTGTTCTATGATATTCGTAGATTCATGCCATGCCTTTGTTTGCCATGATAAGTTCCTGTAGCATGTTGTTTGATAGCTCTAAACATTGCAACCTGATGTTATTTTCTGCTAAGTCTGAAACTGTATTGTTTGCAATCTTGCCATGTTCTTTTGAGCATGTTTTAGTAGTTTCTGGAGATAGCTTAGTGTTCATGTTTTGTTATGCTTTACCTGTACATCATGTCCATGCCTTTTGTTCTCATGTTGACATGCTGTAGCATGTTGTTTTGATGCTTGCAATATGCCTAGTTGCTGTTTTGGACAGATTGTTGTCATATCTTGTATAGAGTGTATGTGTTGAACCGTTGCTCCGTTTTGAGTGTGCTCTATATGAAACTTGCTTGTTTTTGCATGTAGCTTCATATTATCATGTTGCATCCTTGTTTTGAGGTGTTTGCTTGATGTTTGAATGCCTTTTGCATCAATGCCATGTTTAACTTGTTTTGCTCATATCTTCTAGGTCGTAGCTCCGAATCTAATGAACTTTATATGTAACTTGACTAGAATCGTGTGTAGATCATCTTGGTGCATCTTAACTTGCTGTTTAACAACTTGAACATAAGTTTTATTCAGATCTGGACCAACTTCGAAATTTACATATGAGGACTTACCGGAATTGTTATATGTTGTTCCCGGCCTCATTTAAACTTGCTTTGATGTGTTGCTCTTGTTTGCATCGTATCTTGCCATGAGTAGCTTCATGTAGCTTTGTCATGCATCATGCTTGTTGTGCATCATGTCTTGTATATGTGTGGTGTGTTTACTATGTTGTGTGCTTCTTTTCGATAGTTTCCCGTTTTGTTGCGATCGTGAGGATTTGTTCGTCTACGCTTGGTTCGTCTTCATGGCTTCATCTTCTTCATGGACTCGGTCTTCTTCCTAGCGGGATTTAGGCAAGATGACCGCTACCCTGGATCTCACTACTATCATTGCTATGCTAGTTGCTTCGTTCTATCACTATGCTGCATTACCTATCATTTGCTCTTCAAGCCTCCCAAGTTGCCATGAACCTCTAACCTTTGACACCCTTCCTAGCAAACCGTTGCTTGGCTATGTTACCCCTTTGCTCAGCCCCTCTTATAGCGTTGTTAGTTGCAGGTGAAGTTGAAGATTGCTCCATGGTGGACAGGATTTTTGTTGGGATATCACAATATCTCTTATTTAATTAATGCATCTATATATTTGGTAAGGGGTGGAAGGCTCGGCCTTATGCCTCGTGTTTTGTTCCACTCTTGCCGCCTTAGTTTCCGTCATACCGGTGTTATGTTCCTGGATCTTACGTCCCTAACGCGGTTGGGTGATTTATTGGACCCCCTTGACAGTTCGCTTTGAATAAAACTCCTCCAACAAGGCCCAACCTTGGTTTTATCATTTGCCTCACCACCACCTACATTTCCCTTGGGAGTAATTAACCCAAGGGTCATCTTTATTATAGCCCCCCCCCCCGGGCCAGTGCTTGTCTAAGTGTTGGTCCGAACCAGAGCCACTTGCAGCGCCACCTCGGGGAAACTTGAGGGTTGGTTTTAGTTGTACGTACTGTTCATCCGGTGTTGCCCTGAGAACGAGATATGTGCAGCTCCTATCGGGATTGTTGGCGCATCGGGCGGTCTTGCTGGTCTTGTTTTACCATTGTCGAAATGTCTTGTAAACCAGGATTCCGAGACTGATCGGGTCTTCCTGGGAGAAGGTATATCCTTCGTTGATCGCGAGAGCTTATCATGGGCTAAGTTGGGACACCCCTGCAGGGTATAAACTTTCGAAAGCCGTGCCCACGGTTATGGCTAGATGGGAATTTGTTAATGTCCGGTTGTAGATAACTTGACACCAGATCCGAATTAAAACGCATCAACCACCACCTACATTTCCCTTGAGAGTAATTAACCCAAGGGTCATCTTTATTATAGCCCCCCCGGGCCAGTGCTTGTCTAAGTGTTGGTCCGAACCAGAGCCACTTGCAGCGCCACCTCGGGGAAACTTGAGGGTTGGTTTTAGTTGTATGTAGTGTTCATCCGGTGTTGCCCTGAGAACAAGATATGTGCAGATCCTATCGGGATTGTCGGTGCATCAGGCGGTCTTGCTGGCCTTGTTTTACCATTGTCGAAATGTCTTGTAAACCGGGATTCCGAGACTGATCGGGTCTTCCTGGGAGAAGGTATATCCTTCATTGATAGCGAGAGCTTATCATGGGCTAAGTTGGGACACCCTGCAGGGTATAAATTTTCGAAAGCCGCGCCCGCGGCTATGGGCAGATGGGAATTTGTTAATGTCCGGTTGTAGATAACTTGACACCAGATCCGAATTAAAACGCATCAACCGCGTGTGTAGCCGTGATGGTCTCTTCTCGGCGGAGTCCGGGAAGTGAACACGGTTTTTGGGTTATGTTTGACGTAAGTAGGAGTTCAGGATCACCCCTTGATCATTGCTAGCTTCACGACCGTTCCGTTTGCTCTCTTCTCGCTCTTATTTGCGTATGTTAGCCACCATATATGCTTAGTCGCTGCTGCAACCTCACCACTTTACCCCTTCCTTTCCCATTAAGCTTTGCTAGTCTTGATACCCATGGTAATGGGATTGATGAGTCCTCGTGGCTCATAGATTACTACAACAATAGTTGCGGGTACAGGTTTTGCGATGATCATGACGTGAGAGCGATGTTTACTTGTTTTGGAGTTCTTCTTCTGCTTCTTCTTCGATCAGGGGATAGGTTCCAGGTCGGCAACCTGGGCTAGCAGGGTGGATGTCGTTTGAGTTTCTGTTTGCATTCCATCCCTAGTTGGATGTTGCTCTTATGTAAGATGGTGTTGTATTCATGTGGCATTGTATGCCTTATGTATGTATCCCTACCTATTATGTAATGTTGATATAATGATATCCACCTTGCAAAAGCGTTTCAATATGCGGTTCTATCCTTGGTGGGACCTTTGAGTCTCTTTAGGATAGTATCGCATATTGGGCGTGACATGTCTCTTGTTGACGATCTTTTTGTCGATCTTGATCGTGTTTTTTCATCTAACACGCAGTACTAGTACTGGTAGTACAACTTTCTAGGTGATCTTGCATGTGATTTTAGTGTGCCAAATGACGGTTCTAAATTCCTCTTTTGACCAAAACATGCGAGAGGTTGACACTGATTTCTTATAGATTACTTTCAACTACTCCCTCTGTCCCAAATTTGTTGTCTTATATTTGTCTAGATATGGATGTATCTAATACTAAAATGTGACTTGATACATCCATATCTAGACAGATCTAAGACAAGAATTTTGGGACGGAGAGAGTACTTTATGAACATCAATGCTACCTTTTAAGAGGGTATATTTGCCTCGGTAACTTGTGTTATGGATATTGCAAGTAATCCCTCTGCTCTCATACCTTTGAAGACATGTTCTAGTGTCTTTGTTCACTCATTTCTGTGCGTATATGTAGTCATATATGGAGTATAATATCGAAAATCATCTTATATTTCTGAACGGAGGTAGTAATAAAATATGGTTTCTGTTTGAATTAGAACCAGGTCCGTGGTGGAGATGAAGTTCTCAAAGTCATGCCGTGTGAACTGGAAGACCTGATGATGAGTTCTACTGCTGAACTATCCAGCTGATGTGTCCTTGTCGCCCTGTGTCCTGAAGTAGTGTTTTCCTGTAGCATTGTTGTCAGGCGTGTTCTCGAGGCTGTACTTGACCACAACAATTTCCTGGTTGTGCCTTCGATTACGAAGGGTGTGGTTCTTGTAAAGCTTCCCAACAAATCTGATGTGGCCTGTCTTCATCACCATGTTTATGAGTGGAAAGACCACTCTATTAGGTTCTCCAAGGTTGACAAGATGGTGATGCTGCATGTAGACATCTCACACGAAGTCCATGGCCTAGTCAGTTATGCGGGGTTCATCCCGTAGGTCGGTGGCAAGAAATAGTCTGCAGAGTTTAGTTAGTGCAACTTTGCTTGTTTGTAGTAAGTACTATTGTTCAGTACTTGAATTGTGTTTGTGAACCCTGTATTGTTTATTAGTACTGCCGCTTTTGGTGTGTGGTCAGTCCTGAGAACGGTCTATGCTACTGTCTATCCACTCAATTCAGTCTGTATATTTTGAAGTATCCAGATCATATTTTTTGTGAGGACGGTTTATCAATTATGGTTACACTCCAATATCTGTATGCATTGCAGGGTTTATTGCACCCACCAGGATTTCCAGTCCCATGGATGTTCGGTCCATACGATTTGTCATGACCTTTGGACTGTCCTGCTTGTGGGAGTAGGCGAGGCCCCTGCATGGCATGCGTAGTTGGACGATCAATCTTCTGTTTAGTACTTCAACATAGTGATTTCCTGGTAAGGATTCACTCGTGTCACATCAAGTAAATCTTATTGATTTACTCTCTAAATCTTATTGATTTAATGTCATGTTTTCTTTCTTTTCCTGCAATTTTACGATGCAGGTTTTGCCATGTGACATTCATCACAGAATAAACCGTTTGGTTTGCTCTACGATGGCTATTTTTGCAGGTTTCACTTCTTATGTCGTGTCAGTAACGAAGGCACTGTCCATCACTTATATTACTGGAAAAAATTGGATCAGTTTGTTGTCTGAGTACAAGCTGAATCCCTATGATGAACTGCAATTTGGTTTAACAAAAACGCCACAATTAGTCCTTCTCGCGTTTAAAAGAAATGAAGAAAAAAACTGGATCACGGTCACGGATCCTAGTCAAGTTAGAAAGTTGATCATAGCAGACCAGACACGATCGCCGTTGTCTCGCACATCGGTACCACCTTCAGCAACGGATCGAGCACTGGCAGTTGCTCTAGCACTGACAGCGGCACCAGCTCAATCTGATCCAGCTGAGGATTGGGCACCGACCGCGTCAACAGATCAGTCTAATCAACCAGAGGTTCGGGCATCGACACCAGCACCTACTCCGACACCGGCACCAGCTCTACAAGGAGCACCATCTCCGGCAGAAGCAGGGGCTTCGGCACCTGCACCGACACTTGCACTTGCATCTGCTCCGGCCCGTGCAGTTGCACCGGCAACAGACTGGGCTGTAGTTCGCACTTCATATACCAAAGTCCTTACAAAACCGACATGTCCACCTTCTTGGTAAGCATTGGCCGCCCAAGTGCTTCGTTCTTTTTTCTTTCCATGTTGTTTCACATGATTCACTGTGTTGATCTAACTATTTGGGTATGTCTTCTTGTTTGCAAACAGAGAATTCCTAGAGCAACGAGGGAGTCGCTCAACAATCCGGGCGACCGCGGCCAAGTTTCTCTTACCATGCGCAGCCTTGGTGTGAATGAACCTGCTCAATATACCGTAAGTACAAAGGATGGTCGCATGATGATTGATGCTAAAGGATGGTCAAGGTTCAAATCTAAATCATATCTTGCGGTAGGGGATGATGTCAAAACCGAACTTTCTCGGCAAGGAGAGCTGGTCCAAATCAACTTTGAAATTCTTCAGTAGCAGCACGCAACTGCCGAACTGATCTATCGTCCGAGAGATTTTGATGTAATAATCTAGCATGGTGAAACAAGTGTCCTATGTGTATAAGTAGTACGACAGTATTATTTATCACATGGTATATCGCTGATAGAATTGCAACTCTGATTGCTGGTTAGGAACTGTCGTTCGATTTCATTCCAACAGCTGTCGTGCTTTATTCAATTTTGTGTATTCTCCTTGCGGCAGTATCTAAAACCAGCGCCGTACCGATCGCTTGCAATATGAAAAGCGCTGAGGTAGAACACATGGGCCCCCAAACATGCAGGGTCGGCCTGCGGCTCAAAGTCCAGAACCGTGAGCCTATCTGAGTATTATATTCTCAGTTGAACCCCCATAAAAAAAGCTGAACCCCCATAATGCACGTGCGTTGTAGAGGGAGTATATTTCTCGGCAAGGTGAGCCTGTGATATAAAAGATTTTTATATTTCTTTACAGAGGGAGTATCTCTCTGTCAAAAAATATATTTATGTGTAACTAGTTACTCTTGTTTTTCTACTTCCTTTCACTGATATGTGGGGCAACCGGCAATTGGGTCCACGTGCCATGTGCACAAATTAGAGTGCACAACTTCACGGTAGACACACCCCGGTCGTAGCGCCGCAGTAATCCCCAATGAGCCGTCAAATCACAACCCCCCCCCCCCTTCCAGCTTTAGCAGTAAGCTGGACGGATGAAACGGCAATATTTCACTGGGCCTGAATTCCCTTCTCCCTCGTCTACTTGTTCATAGAAAACCCCCTCTCGGCGATTGCATAGGGTTTTCTCATGGAGAACTAGGTACGAATTCTTCATCCATCCCCGATAAATCCAAGTCCCTTGGTCGCAGGTAATCCTAGGATGGCAACTGCCGCCGTTGATGCATTTTTCTTCCTACTGAATCTAGTGTGTTTCATGTGCAATGCCCAAAGTGCGAGTACCCTACAGGTTTCTGCGCCCTCGGCGAGACGCCACACTTGTTCCTTCTCATCCTAACATAGCATTTTGAAACTCGCACAGTATGTTCCTAGAATCCTCTTTTCTATCCGGGAGGGTGGGATTTTTTTTAACATGTTGTGTTCTCATATTATTTTTCCTGCAGTGTATTATTTGCTCTGCCAGAACACATGTACTCAAGATGCTCGGCCTTGCCATAATTGAATACACTAGTTTAATGGTCATAGTGAAGACAAGCCATGGATATAAGTTCCGAGTTGGGTTCATGAACCAAGAAGATCGCTGCTTTTTTTATGGACGAACTTGGATAAACTTTCTCAAGTGTTACAGACTGAAAGTTGGCGCACGAATGTTGATGGAAATAGCAGAACCTGGTCTCATCTTCACTGCGATCTTTCACCCAACGTCGTTCCAATTGTTCATCCATGTTAGTTTTGTATCTGGTTCTTGCTTGTTGCCTCGATTACTTCTTAATCCACCTATTCTGTCTAACCAATCACAATTTAACTTTAGAAGTAGCAACGAATCTCTCACGAAGATGCTATTTCTAACTAATATTTTCTTATAATTGGTGGCACGTGTAGGTTTTTTCAGAGTTAAGCAGTCTGCTCGTTTGTTACTCTGTAATAACTCGGCTGTTACTAATGGCACTGAAGTTGGTTGGATCGACATCCACAAGTTCCTACACTTAATTGATCGTCTTGAGGTCCTTGTGGGGCGTTTCAATGGTGGAAGGCCACGTGGGATATGTGTGCCACTACTGCACTCGTTGAACAGGTCCAACTGTGTCGAGAAACTTATGGTACGAGCTGTTTTCTATTATATATGTTGTTCATAAACTATTGCTTATACACAGTTTTACAGCTGTGATCTTCTTGAAACAGGAACTGCCCAGTTCTATTGTTCGTATACAGATGCCTAACCATGGTCGGGTCAGACTTGCGCTTGGTCACAACATGATGTTTATGTCGACCTACTCAATTCCCCTTGGAGGTGAAAAGATACTTATTCATGGGTGGTCTCAAATAATGAAGGCCCGTTCATCTTGGAGAATAGGACAGAAGATTATGTTCATGCTTTTCCATGGCTCTAAACCGAATATCCTGTTTATTGACCACGTTGCGAGATGAAGCCGCTTTCAGAAGGTTGTGGATGCGCGGGGTGGCGCCTGGGCCTTGTCCTGGGGCTTGGCGGCCTCACCCTTGGTTAACTGTAGGCAAAGTAGCACTGTTCGAGGCGTGCTTTGTATGGTTGAACCTGTATAAGTACTCATACCGCTTTCAGCTTTGGTTGTTAAGTGCCCCTGCTAGTTTCAATTAAGGTTGTTAAGTACTCCTGCTGCTTTTACAGTCTGTTGTGTTTCTTCAGTCCTGTCTTCCTCCAGCCGCCAAAACCAAACCAGCGCCGGCGGGGCCGCCTGCTTCCGCCTCCCACGACTGGCTGCGCCTCAGCGCACGCATCGCCGCCCCACCGTCTCCTAAATCATTAACGTGGATGTCCTCTGTGCGCTTTGGTGCGCTCGCCACGGCGCCGCCCTCTCGCGTTGTCAACATGGTCAACAAACAACAGGAATCGGCAGAAGTACGTGGAGAGGATGACAGTAGGGGCCCACCACGTCAGCGTATGGAAAAATAAAATGCTTCCTCCTAGTGTTTTCATGACATCTGGGATCCCACGACATTGTGAGCGTATATAGTCAATAGACAAGAGAACAGCGCAAGATCGGCTGACACCTGGGACGTAGCTACTCGAGTAGTATTTTTTTTGTTATTGTTGAGACAGAGCAGGGTTTGAACTGGGTTGTGGCCCGTCTAGCCTAGGCTTATATTTTGTGTTCACCATGTGACCAACCCAGCTATTTTTTCTTTGTGAAAATGAGCCCAGTTTTTTTTCTGAAGAATACCCAATCCAGGCCTACTTATTTTTCTACGCCTGATGGGCTGCAACTCTTTCAAGACGCCTGCAAATCTTAAAAGTAATATGAAATGTGATGTAAATATAAAAACAGATGACAAATTGGCAATTACTTTATAATTTCTAAATTTTTCACATTTTCAGATTCCTATTTCACTGGGCATTAACCTAATTTAAATATATCTTCAAAGTAATTTAAATCTGGCTCGACATTTCGGTATTAAAAATAGTTTGGAACCCACAGAAATATGCGAAATTGGCCCTGGCCAACCAAAAAAACAACTGCAATAAATTGCATAAGAAGTTGCCATGAGCTATATATAAATTATTAAAAAAGAGGGAGTGGTCTGACTTGTGGGCCTGTTTAGTTGACGCGTATGCAAGATTTTTTTAGTTATTATATACGTCAACAAATGATTCTAGCAGACGTAACCGTTGGATGTTAATCCAACGGCCGTCGTGTTTCTTCAATCTCTGATCTTCTTGCTCCAGCCGTCAAAGCAGCGCCGGCGGGACCGCCTGCTCCCGCCTCCCGTGGCTGGCTATGCTGTCGCGCAGGCCTCAGCGCCCCCTACTACTCCCACCGCTGGCCAGGGCATCCCTCTACTCACCCACACCCCCTGTTATTCTGCGGCGACGGTAGCCTCACACCGCAGCCGAACCGGTGAACCCTCATACTCCTCTCCGCGCGGGCTTCCACTGCCGCGTCTTCCCCGGCTCCGCGTCATCCCCTTGCTAGGCCTCGCGTCATCCATCGCCGTGGTGCTCTTGGCGCGGCGTGGTCAATGTGGTCAACGACCGACTTCCATCGGAAGAGTACTGCACGTGGAGAGGCTGATAGCTGGGTCCACGACAGCCGCAAGGAAGTGCCTCCTTATTACGTGGAAAATAATTATTCCTCCACCTGACAGCAGGGACCCACCGGACGGGCCACCAGTATTTCACGAAAAAAACATTTCCCGCTGACTGCTGGGACCCACCGAACGGGCCACCATATTTCATGAAAAAAAAACATTCCTCCCGCTGTCAGCTCGGACCCACCGGAAGTGCCTCCTTATTACGCACAAAAAATGAATACTCCCCCTGCTAGCTGGAACCCAGCATAGTGGGAGGCTGACTTGTGGGCCTACCAAGTTGACGGGGATGGAGGGCTTTGTCAACTTAGTCAATATGAACGACTCTAGCTCCTGTTACCGTACGATGTTCATCCAACGGCCGTAGTGCTTCTTCAACCTCTGGTCTTCTTGCTCCAGACGCCCAAACCAGTGTTGGTCGTGCCGCATGCTCCTGCCTCCCATGGCCGGCTGTGATGCCGCAGAGGCCTCACCGCCCCGTACTACTCCCACCGCTGGCCAGGCCATCCCTCTAATCACCCACACTCCCTGTTATTCTGCGGCGACAACATCCTCACACCGTAACCGAACCAGTGAACACTCGTACTCCTCTTCGCATGGGCATCCACTGTTGCGTCTTCCCCGGCTCTGAGTCGTCCCCTTCCTAGGCCTCGCCGTCGTCCACCGCCGTGGTGCTCTCGGCCCAACGTGGTCAATGTGGTCAAGGAACGACTTCCATCGGACGTGGACTATACGTGGACAGGCTGAGAGTTGGGTCCACGGCCGCAGCAAGGAAGTGCCTCCTTATTACACGCAAAAAAATTATTCCTCCACCTGACAGCGGGCACCCACCGGATGGGCCACCGTATTTCATGAAAAAAACATTTCCCCCTGACTGCTGGGACCCACCAGCTACATCTTCGCACGCAAGGAAGTGCGTCCGGGCAAAAAAAATGATTCGCCCCCCTGACTGATGGGACCCACCAGCTACACCTTCACACGCAAGGAAGTGCTTGATAGTCGGGACCCACCTGGTCGAAGCATACGCAGTGTTGTCATTCTGGTCGCGAACGTGTACGTACATATATATTGGTTGATGTAGAGGCGCGCACGTGTCATAGTAGAGGTGCGCACGTAGCATGTACATGTACGTACAACGGCCAGGGTGCAAGAAAGAAACTACGGCTACGTACGTTCATATGGGCAGGGTCTCGAACACCTACTCGTGCATACGTACGGGCAAGGCTCGTGTACATGGCTGGGTCGGAACGGAGAAATAGCATCGTCGTTGTGTTCATGGGGAGCCAACCGGTTGGGTCAGAACAGAATGCGTGGTCGTGTTCATCGGGAGGGCTTGGACAGAATAGGCGATGGAAACGAGGCCTAGCGTATCACAAAATAGAGAAAACCGACCTCCTACATTCGGAACGGGGTCCTGTTGATCCGGAGGAGTTTGGCGTACCGCAAAACGGAGGAAACGGACCTCCTACAGTCGAAACGGGGGTCCTGTTGATCGGGAGGGGTGTGGCGTACCACAAAACAGAGGAAACGGACCTCCTATGGTCGAAACGGGGGTCCTGTTGACTGGGAGGGGTGTGGCGTACCGCAAAACGGAGGAAACGGACTTGTGTTGGAGCGCTACGGTCGAAACGGGGGTCATGTTCATCGGGAGGGGTGTGGCATACCACAAAACGGGACTCCACGAGATACTGTTCATCTCCACCGTCGACCTCCTCCAGCCTCCAAGGGCTACCGTCGACCTCCTCCAGCCTCCACGGGCTCCTGTTCATCCAGCCTCCACCGCGCGCTACTCCATCGGCTACTGTTCAACCACCCCTCCACCATCTACTGTTCATCCAGCCCTCCACACCACGGGGTCATGTTCAACCACCCCTCCACGAGCACCCCTCCACCATCTACTATTCATTCAGCCCTCCACACCACGGGGTCTTGTTCATCCAGAGGCAACGCCACCGCTCACTGTTCATCCCCCCCCCCCGCAACGCTCACTGTTCATCCCAGAGGCAGCATCGATCGGCTTTAGTTAGTAGCATTAGCGAAGGGATCGCTCGACTGGGTTCAGTTAACAGCCATCGATTGATCGCTCGGGTTCAGTAACGCATAGCCTGCAGTGCAATCGCTCGGGTTCAGTTAGAGCCCAACGCCTCGCTCGGGTTCAGTTAGAGCCAACGCCTCGCACACACGCGCGTACGTGTACGAGAGAAACGCACATCGCTCGGCCCCCGACCTCCCACCGTAACCGGGATCTCCCTGAAATTTTCCTCGCCCTCGCTTCTACCACGGTTTTTTCCATAATGGACGGTCCAAAGAATGTCATGCAGTTGCGTCTCCGGCCCGCCCAGGACGAAAATCCCATTTTCTGTCATGATTTTTTGTCATAGAAGTAGGAGCCCACCACATCTATGATGATACCGGGTTTTGTCAGAATTATCGTCATAGAAGTGTCATATGTATGACAGAAATTTTTTCCGTTCGGCCCAAAATGTCACGGATGTGTCTTTTTTTTTGTAGTGGTACCGGTAGCTATGTGTTTGATCTTTCTCTCTCGTGTTCTTGATATGGCACGATCTTGATGTACCGCAAGCTTTGCTATTATAGTTGGATCTTATGATGTTTCTCCCCCTCTACCTTCTTGTAATGGATTGAGTTTTCCTTTTGAAGTTATCTTATCAGATTGAGTCTTTAAGGATTTGAGAACACTTGATGTATGTCTTGCATGTGCTTATCTATGGTGACAATGGGATATTCACGTGATCCACTTGATGCATGTTTCGGTGATCAACATACGGGTTCAATGACCTTGTGAACTTATGCATAGGGTTGGCACACGTTTTCATCTTGACTCTCCGATAGAAACTTTGGGGCACTCTATGAAGTTCTTTGTGTTGGTTTGAATAGATGAATCTAAGATTGTGTGATGCATATCGTATAATCAAACCGGCGGATAGTTGAGGTGACATTGGAGTACCTAGGTGGCATTGGGGTTTTAGTTGATGTGTGTCTTAAGGTGTTATTTTACTACGAACTCTAGGGTTGTTTGTTACAATTATAGGAATAGCCCAATGGATTGATCGAAAAGAATAACTTTGATGTGGTTTCGTACCATACAATAATATCTTCGTTTGTTCTCCGTTATTAGTGACTTTGCAGTGACTCTTTGTTGCACGTTGAGGGGTTGTCATATGATCTAATTATGTTATCATTGTTGAGAGAACTTGCACTAGTGAAAGTATGAACCCTAGGCCTTGTTTCCAAGCATTGCAACACCGTTTTACTCACTTTTGTTACTTGCTACCTTGCTGTTTTTATAATTTCAGATTACAAAAACCTATATCTACCATCCATATTACACTTGTATCACCATCTCTTCGCCGAACTAGTGCACCTGTACAACTTACCATTGTATTGGGTGTGTTGGGGACACAAGAGACTCTTTGTTATTTGGTTGGAGGGTTTTTTGAGAGAGACCATCTTCATCCTACGCCTCCCACGGATTGATAAACCTTAGGTCATCCACTTGAGGGAAATTTGCTACTGTCCTACAAAACTCTGCACTTGGAGGCCCAACAACGTCTACAAGAAGAAAGGTTGCATAGTAGACATCAAGCTCTTTTCCGGTGCTGTTGCAGGGGAGGTTAGTGCTTGAAGGTATATCTTTAGATCTTGCAATCTGATAACCCACAAGTATAGGGGATAATTGTAGCCTCTTTCGATAAGTAAGAGTGTCGAACCCAATGAAGAGCTAAAGGTAGAACAAAAATTCTCTCAAGTCCTATCTGCCACTGATACGACTCTACGCACGCTTAGTGTTCGCCTTACCTAGAACAAGTATGAAACTAGAAGTACTTTGTAGGTGTTGTAGGATAGGTTTGCAAGATAATGAAGAGCACGTAGATAAAGAAGCAATAAAGTAAATATAGCGAGTGTGGAAAAGTGGTGGTAGGAGTTGTGAAATTGTCCCTAAGCAATTGACTACTTTACTAGACCGATAATCACTATTGCAATTCTATTTTAGGGAGAGGCATAAGCTAACATACTTTCTCTTCTTGGATCATATGCACTTATGATTGGAACTCTAGCAAGCATCCGCAACTACTAAAGATCATTAAGGTAAAACCCAACCATAGCATTAAAGTATCGAGTCCCCTTTATCCCATACGCAACCAACCTACTTACTCGGGTCTGTGCTTCTGTCACTAACGCCACCCACCATAAGCAAATCATAAACATATTGCAAACCCTACAGCGGGGATCCCTCACGCTTGCGCCACACGGAGGGCACCATAGGACAGCACCAAACATGCAACTCAAACCAATCATAGCAATTCATCAATCACCGATAGGACAATGAAAATGTACTCAGACATCATAGGATGGCAACACATCATTGGATAATAATATGAAGCATAAAGCACCATGTTCAAGTAGAGGGTACAGCGGGTTGCGGGAGAGTGGACTGCTGAATATAGAAGGGGGAAGGTGATGGAGATGTTGGTGAAGATGGCGGAGGTGTTGGTGTAGATCGTGGTGCTGATGATGGCCCCCGGCAGCGCTCCGACGCCACCGGAAGCAAGGGGGAGAGAGCCCCCCTTCTTCTTCTTCTTCCTTGACCTCCTCCCTAGATGGGAGAAGAGTTTCCCCTCTGGTCCTTGGCTCCCATGGCATGGGAGGGGCAAGAGCCCCTCCGAGATTGGATCTATCTCTCTGTCTCTCTCTGTTTCTGCGTTCCCCGATTCTGCCCTTTCACCGTTTCTTTTATATCCGGAAATCCGTAACTCCGATTGGGGTGAATCTTTTGCCCAGATTTTTCTCATAAAATTAGCTTTCTTGCGACAAAAGAAGAGCATCAACCGCCTTATGGGGTGCCCACGAGAGTCCAAGGTGCGCCTGCCCCCCGGGGCGCGCCCCCTGTCTCGTGGCCCCCTCGGGCACCGTCTCGCGTTGATTCTTCCTCCCAAAAATCACAAATATTCCAAAATAATTCTCCCTCCATTTTTATCCCGTTTGGTCTCCCTTTGATATTGGGTTTCTGCGAAACATAAAACATGCAACAAACAGGAACTGGCATTGGGCACTGGATCAATATGTTAGTCCCAAAAAATAGTATAAAAAGTTGCCAGAAGTATATGAAAGTTGAATAATATTGGCATGGAATAATCAAAAATTATAGATACGATGGAGACGTATCAGCATCCCCAAGCTTAATTCATGCTCGTCCTCGAGTAGGTAAATGATAGAAAAGATAATTTTTTATGTGGAATGCTAGCTAGCATAATCTTGACCATATGTCTAATCATGGCATGAATATTAAGACACGAGTGATTAAAAGCAATAGTCTATCATTTGACATAAAAACAATAATACTTAGGGCATCCCAACAAACAATCATGTCTTTCAAAATATCAATGCTTCAGAACGTTATTCCTACAAAATCATATAGTCTGGTGTGCTCCCTTTTCTTAACACAAGGTACCCCTCATGCCTATCCCAGTGTCAGCCAAGCAATTGTTTCATACTTTAGTATTCTCAAACTTTTTCAACCTTCACGCAATACATGAGCGTGAGCCATGGATATAGCACTATGGGTGGAATAGAATATGATGGTGGGGGTTATGTGAGAGGACAAAAAGGGAGAAAGTCTCACATCGACGCGGCTAATTAACAGGCTATGGAGATGCCCATCAATTGATGTCAATGCGAGGTGTAGGGATTGCCATGCAACGGATGCACTAAGAGCTATAAGTGTATGAAAGCTCAAATTGAAACTAAGTGGGTGTGCATCCAACTTGCTTGCTCATGAAGACCTAGGGCATTTGAGGAAGCCCATCGTTGGAATATAGAAGCCAAGTTCTATAATGAAAATTCCCACTAGTATATGAAAGTGATAACATAGGAAACTCTCTATATGAAGAACATGGTGCTACTTTGAAGCACAAGTGTGGTAAAAGGATAGTAACATTGCCCCTTTTATTTTATTTTTCCTTTTTTTCTTCTTTTTTTGGGCGGGCTTCTTTGCCCCCCCCCCCTTTTTATTTAGGCTTCTTTGGCCCCTCTTTTTTATGGGGCAATGCTCTATAATGATGATCATCACACTTTTATTTACTTACAACTCAATATTACAACTCAATACTAGAACAAAGATATGACTCTATATGAATGCTTCCGACGGTGTACCGGGATGTGCAATGATCTAGCACAGCAATGACATAAAAAAACAGACAAGCCATGAAAACATCATGCTAGCTATCTTACGATCATGCAAAGCAATATGACAATAAATGCTCAAGTCATGTATATAATGATGATGGAAGTTGCATGGCAATATATCTCAGAATGGCTATGGAAATGTCATGATAGGTAGGTATGGTGGCTGTTTTGAGGAAGATATAAGGAGGCTTATGTGTGATAGAGCGTATCATATCACGGTGTTTGGATGCACCGGCGAAGTTTGCACCAACTCTCGAGGTGAGAAAGGGCAATGCACGGTACCGAAGAGGCTAGCAATGATGGAAGGGTAAAAGTGTGTATAATCCATGGACTCAACATTACTCATAAAGAACTCACATACTTATTGCAAAAATTTAAAATCCCTTGGAACAAAGTACTACACGCATACTCCTAGGGGGGAGGTTGGTAGGAGTTAACCATCGCGCGCCCCCGACCTTCACGCAAAGATAAACAATCAAAATACAATGCGCGCCAATTTGGTTACATAGTTAGTAGACCATACGTGCATGCTTCGGGAATCACAAACCTTAACACCAACATCCTTACTAAACACAACCATCTACTAGTACCTCCCACATATTATCATCTCTATATCGCAAAAATATTGCAAGGAATCAAACATATCATATTCAGTTATCCACAAGTTTATGTAGGATTTTATGACTAACCATGTGAATGACCAATTCCTGTCATCTCTCTAAATTGATATAAGTGAAGCAAGAAAGTTTAATTCTTTCTACAAAAGATATGCCCACGCTCTAACAAATATAAGTGAAGCAAATGAAGCATTCTGTAAGTGAAGCACATGAAGCATTCTATAAAGCCATACTCAAAAGATTTAAGTGATGTGCAATGAGCATTCTATAAATCAACCAAGGACTATCTCATACCAGCATGGTGCATAAGAGAAAAAAATGAAAACTAAATGCAAAAGACGCTCCAAGACTTGCACATATCGCATGAACGAAACGAATACGAAAACATACCGATACTTGTTGAAGAAAGAGGGGATGCCTTCCGGGGCATCCCCAAGCTTAGACGCTTGAGTCTCCTTGAATATTTACTTGGGGTGCCTCGGTCATCCCCAAGCTTGAGCTCTTGCCTCTCTTCATTTTCCTCATATTGAGACCTCCTCGATTAGACACTTCATCCACACAAAACTTCAACAGAAAACTCGGTAAGATCCATTAGTATAATAAAGAAAATCACTACTCTAGGTGCTGTTGCAACCAATTCATATTATATTTTTGCATTGTGTCTACTGTAATATAGCTTTTCATGGCTTAATCCACTGATATAAATTGATAGTTTCATCAAAACAAGCAAACTATGCATCAAAAACAGAATCTGTCAAAAACAGAACAGTCTGTAGAAATCTGAACATTCACCATACTTCTGGCACCCCAAAATTTCTACAAAAATTAGGAAACATAAAGAATTTGTACAGCAAGACAGTGCAAAAGGTATCAAAACCATTTGACCTTCCAGTTGAAAATGTAAAATCGCGCACTACAGCCAAAGTTCATGTCCTGCACCATACAAACCAACAAACATTGTAAACATCCTAAAGGCAAACCTTGGCACGTTATTTTCATAATACAATGGAATTGTACAAGGGGATAATTATTTTTGATGAAAAGTTTCTGTGATCAAGATTTACAAAGTTTCCGTGAGCATGAACAAAGTTCAAGGAGCTCTCCCACTTCAACAATGCTTGTCTTTCTCACTTTCACTTTCCTTTTTGAAAAGTTTTGGGTTCCCCTCTCTATTTTTTTGTTTTTAGACTATATGAAAGCACATAACAGAAATAAATGACTCTCTAAAACTGCCGGGTTGTCTCCCTGGCAGAGCTTTCTTTAAAGCCATTAAGCTAGGCATATAGTGCTCAAGTAATGGATCCACCCGGATCCCAAGGTATATCCAAGCCAATTTTAATTAACAATGATTTGTAATTTAGTAGTGAGCACAAAGTAACATATATCATGCAACAACGAAGTCTAACTCTCTTCCTATGCATCGGCATGTCATAAAAGAACAATTCATGCACACATAGTAAAGGCCAATGCGTAGTATAAACAGTTTCTTACAATTTTGTCATATTGGACACATAGAGAGGTGGAGATATAGTTCCTCTCTCATAATAATTGCAAGTAGGAGCAGCAAGCACATGCGTATTATATCTATCAAAATCATCACGTGTAGTAGTAAAACATAACCCATCAATATAATCCTTAATAAGCACAAACTTCTCCGATATAGTGTAGGAGGGAGAATTCAAAAAGATAATAGGACTATCGTGCGTGGGTGTAATAGCAACAATTTCATGTTTAACATAAGGAACTATAGCAAGTTCATCTCCATAAGCATAATTCATATTGGCATCTCGGCCACAAGCATAGCAAGCATCATCAAAAGGGGATATTTCAAAAGAATCAACGGGATCATAACAATCATCATAGCAATCATCCTTCGGTAAGCACGAAGGGAAATTAAACAATGTATGAGTTGAAGAGTTACTCTCATTAGAAGGTGGGCACGGGTAGCTAATCCGCTCTTCCTCCTTTTGTTCTTCGCTCTCCTCATCATCTTTTTCATCCAATGAGCTCACAGTTTCATCAATTTCTTCATCCATAGCTTCCTGCAGAATATTTGTCTCTTCTTGTACAGCGGAGAATTTCTCAATATATGGTTTAACATAGGCATTAGAAGCATAATTATCATAACAATATTCAAGTATGGCAAAGTTTTCAGATTTGTAGAGAGTAGCATCATACTTTTCAATCAAAGAATCAATTTCATAAGCACCCTTAAAAGCAACAAATTCTTCAATTTGTTGAACATCATAGTAATTATAAACATCCTTAGCATACGAAGATACGATTCCATTATCAATAAACTCACATTGGTAGGGAAGGTGTTTCTTAGGGTTTTCGGAACAACAAGTAACATCATATATCTCACATAAATTCCAAGCATAGCATTGCAAACGATGAATTTGATCCAGTAAAAGTTTCCCCTTTTCAGATATATGGTGTCGCACATAACAAGCATGCTCATCTAAAGATTTTCCCTCAACTAAGCTAGCTGGGGTTTCAGCACGAGCACATAGGGATCGAAGATGATCCAAGTAAAAAGCTTCAGGAGTGTGATAGATTTTGAGTGGTTCTTCAACCATTGGTTCAGTAGGTACAACTAATTTTTTTGGTATTTTGTGTTTCCTACCCATAACTAAAGATAGAAAACAACTAAGAACAGCAAATAAAATTACTTAGTGATAAAGCAAACAAGCACACACGAGAATATTCACCCCACGCTATGACTCCCTGGCAACGGCGCCAGAAAAAGGTCTTAATAACCCACAAGTATAGGGGATAATTGTAGCCTCTTTCGATAAGTAAGAGTGTCAAACCCAACGAGGAGCTAAAGGTAGAACAAATATTCTCTCAAGTCATATCTGCCACTGATACGACTCTACGCACGCTTAGTGTTCACTTTACCTAGAACAAGTATGAAACTAGAAGTACTTTGTAGGTGTTGTAGGATAGGTTTGCAAGATAATAAAGAGCACGTAAATATAAACTAGGGGCTGTTTAGATAAAGAAGCAATAAAGTAAATATAGCGAGTGTGGAAAAGTGGTGGTAGGAGTTGTGAAATTGTCCCTAAGCAATTGACTACTTTACTAGACCGATAATCACTATTGCAATTCTATTTGAGGGAGAGGCATAAGCTAGCATACTTTCTCTTCTTGGATCATATGCACTTATGATTGGAACTCTAGCAAGCATCTGCAACTACTAAAGATCATTAAGGTAAAACCCAACCATAGCATTAAAATATCAAGTCCCCTTTATCCCATACGCAAACAACCTACTTACTCGGGTATGTGCTTCTGTCACTCACGCCACCCACCATAAGCAAATCATAAACATATTGCAAACCCTACAGCGGGGATCCCTCACGCTTGCGCGACACGGAGAGCACCATAGGACAGCAACAATAATAAAGCATGCAACTCAAACCAATCATAGCAATTCATCAATCACTGATAGGACAACGAAAATGTACTCAGACATCATAGGATGGCAACACATCATTGGACAATAGTATGAAGCATAAAGCACCATGTTCAAGTAGAGGGTACAGCGGGTTGTGGGAGAGTGGACCGCTGAATATAGAATGGGGAAGGTGATGGATATGTTGGTGAAGATGGCGGAGGTGTTGGTGTAGATTGTGGTGATGATGATGGCCCCCGGCAGCGCTCCGGCGCCACCGAAAGCAAGGGGGAGAGAGCCCCCCTTCTTCTTCTTCTTCTTCCTTGACCTCCTCCCTAGATGGGAGAAGGGTTTCCCCTCTGGTCCTTGGCTCCCATGGCGTGGGAGGGGCGAGAGCCCCTCCGAGATTGGATCTATCTCTCTGTCTCTCTCTGTTTTTGCGTTCCCCAATTCTGCCCTTTCATTGTTTCTTTTATATCCGTAGATCCATAACTCCAATTGGGGAGAATCTTTCGCCCAGATTTTTCTTATAAAATTAGCTTTCTTGCGGCAAAATAAGAGCGTCAACCACCTTACGAGGTGCCCACGAGAGTCCGGGGCGCTCCTGCCCCCCTGGGGCGCGCCCCCTGTCTCGTGGCCCCCTCGGGCACCGTCTCACGTTGATTCTTCCTCCCAAAAATCACAAATATTCCAAAATAATTCTCCGTCCGTTTTTATTCTGTTTGATATTGGGTTTCTGCGAAACATAAAACATGCAACAAACAGGAACTGGCACTGGGCACTAGATCAATATTTTAGTCCCAAAAATAGTATAAAAAAGTTGCCAAAAGTATATGAAAGTTGAATAATATTGGCATGGAACAATCCAACATTATAGATACGACGGAGACGTATCACAATCGAATCTTTTAGTTTCTTGTTTTATCACTAGTTTAGTTTATAAAAGAAAACTACAAAAAATGGAATTGAGGTTGCCACATGCTTCATCTTTTTAATATCTTTCGCGAAAATGATGGAAAGGAAAATTGTGCTCAAGTGTTAGAAGAATAAGTCTATAAATTTTTTGGCATAATATCTTTATAAGATGAGCATGATTGCAATGTTGTTAGTATGAATTCCTTGAATGTCCATGATGCTAATGATATGCAAAGCCACAAGCTTGGGGATGCTATGTTTCATGAATATGATATATATTTAGTCCCCCAAGTTTTGATGAGAATATTTATTATGATGAAAGCATGCCTCCTATTTATGATGATTATATTGATGAAAGTGGGTTTGGAAGAGTGTCAACTTTAGGAATCAATGATCCCACTATTTTGGAGTGTGTTGAATCTTATTGCAATAATTACGAAAGTGGATTTGGAGAGGTCATGACTTTGTTTAGTGATGAATCCACTATTTCGGAAGAGGTTCCAATTGATTATGAGAACAAAGTTGCCATCTATGATGATTATTGTGATGACATGTATGCTATAAAGAATAATGATAACCATGAAACTTGTCATCATGATTTTAATTTTCAATTGGATTATGCCTCACATGACAGTTATTTTGTTGAGTTTGCTCCCACTACTATTCATGAGGATAAATTTGCTTGTGTTGAGTGTAACAAAAATTCTATGCTGATGTATCATGAAAAGAATGCTTTATGTGATAGTTATATTGTTGAATTCATTCATGATGCTACTAAAAATTATTTTGAGGGAGGAATATATGCTTGTAGGAGTTGCAATAATATCAAGTTTCCTCTCTATGTATTGAAAATCTTGAAGTTATGCTTGTTTTGCCTTCCTATGCTAGTTGTTCTTGCTCCCATAAATTATTTGCTCAAAAAATCCCTATGCATAGGAAGTGGGTTAGACTTAAATGTGTTAGTCATATGCTTCATGATGCTCATGTTATGTTTCAACTCTTATCTTTCATGTGAGCATCATTGACATTATTATGCCTAGCTAAAAAGGCATTAAAGAAAAGCGCTTGTTGGGAGATAAACCAATATTTATCCCTATTGTTTTTTTGTGTTCACATGATTAAGCTACTGTAGTAATCATGTTTTATAGCTTTTGTTTCAATAAAGTGCCAAGTAAAGCCTTTGGGATAGTGTGGATGATAGTTGACTTGATTCTATGCAAAAACAGAAACTTTTGTTCTTAGTCTAGGAAATTTGAAAATTCACTGGAACGTGCTTTTGATCTGATTTTCTATACAAAATATTGATATACAAATTGTCTATGTTGTCCTAATTTTTCAGAATTCTTGGAGTTACAGAATTATGGAAAGTTTCCAGATTACTACAGACTGTTCAGTTTTTGACAGATCCTGTTTTCTATGTGTTGTTTGCTTATTTTGACGAATATATGATTAGTATCGGAGGGTATGAACCATGGAGAAGTTGGAATACAGTAGATATAACACCAATATGAATTTAGAATGAGTTCACAACAATACCTAAGTGGTGATCTATTTTCTTATACTAACGAAGCTTACGAGTTTTCTGTTGAGTTTTGTGTTGTGAAGTTTTTAAGTTTTGGGTAAAGTGTCGATGGACTATGGAATAAGGAGTGGCAAGAGCCTAAGATTGGGGATGCCCAATGCACCCCAAGATAATATTCAAGTAAGATCCAAGCAATTAAGCTTGGGGATGCCCCGGATGGCATCCCCTCTTTCGTCTTCGTTCATCGGTAACTTTACTTGAGGCTATATTTTTATTCACCACATGGTATGTGTTTTGCTTGGAGCATCATTTCTTTATTCGATTTCTATTATTCAGAGGCATGTTTATATCTTTTAGTTCAATAAAAAAGTCAATTATAGCCTTTACCATGCTTATTTTACAAGTTTATATCTTGTTGTTTTGAAATCAGAAAGTTTGATGTTATGTTTTGAATATTGGTGAATAGTCAGAACATGATAAAATCTTGAAATTTTGATGCAATGAGTAACAACAAATTTTCTACAGCGTGGTAATTTTTTAGAATTTTTGGAGTTAGGAAAGTATGATACCTCTTGCATTCTTTACAGACTGTCCTGTTTAGACAGATTGTTGTTATGTTTGCATTGTTTGCATATGTTTGTTTGTTTAGTGATTCTGTTGGAGGATAGGAGTGTTAAATATGCAGAGGCATTTAGTAGGAAATGTCAAATAATAATTTTAGTGATTTTCTACAGTAGAGAATGATAAGGTTTTGTGTTGATTTATACTAACTTATCTCACGAGTTCTTGTTGAGTTTTGTGTGGACGAAGTTTTTATGATTTAGGGAAACCGTGATATAAAAGGAATTAAGGAGACATAAAAGCTCAAGCTTGGGGATTCCCAAGGCATCCCTAATTAATATTTCAGGAAGTCTCAAGCATCTAAGCTTGGGGATGCCCCGGTTGGCATCCCACCTTTCTTCTTCAACAACTATCGGTCAGTTTTGGTTGAGCCTAAGTTTTTGCTTCTTCACATGATATGTGATATCCTTGCAATGTCATTTTATTTTATTTTGTTTTGATTGTTGTTTGAATAATATCCCAAGATCTGAAATTCTTAAATGTTAGAGAGTCTTCACATAGTTGCACAATTATTCAACTACTCATTGATCTTCACTTATATCTTTTGGAGTAGTTTGTCATTTGCTCTAGTGCTTCACTTATATCCTTTTAGAGCACGGCGCGGTGGTTTTATTTTGTAGAAATTGATGAACTCTCATGCTTCACTTATATTATTTTAAGAGTCTTAAACAACATGGTAATTTTCTTTGGTTATGAATTTAGTCCTAATATGATAGGCATCCAAGAGGGATATAATAAAAACTTTCATATAAAGAAAATTGAATACTATGAGAAGTTTGATTCTTTATGATTATTTTGAGATATGAAGATGGTGATATTAGAGTCATGCTAGTGGAGTAATTGTGAATTTGAGAAATACTTGTGTTGAGGTTTGTGATTCCCGTAGCATGCACGTATGGTGAACCATTATGTAACGAAGTTGGGGCATGAGGTATTTTTTTATTCCTTATGAGTGGCGGTTGGGGACGAGCGATGGTCTTTTCCTACCAATCTATCCCCCTAGGAGCATGCGCGTAGTACTTTGTTTCGATGACTAATAGATTTTTGCAATAAGTATGTGAGTTCTTTATGATTAATGTTGAGTCCATGGATTATACACACACTCACCCTTCCATCATTGCTAGCCTCTCTTGTACCGCGCAACCTTCGCCGGTACCATACACCCACCATATACCTTCCTCAAAACAGTCACCATACCTACCTATTATGGCATTTCCATATCCATTCCGAGATATATTGCCATGCAACTTTCCATCGTTCTGTTTATTATGACACGCTTCATCATTGTCATATTGCTTTGCATGATCATGTAGTTGACATTGTATTTGTGGCAAAGCCACCTTTCATAATTCTTTCATACATGTCACTCTTGATTCATTGCACATCCTGGTACACCGTCGGAGGCATTCACATAGAGTCATATTTTGTTCTAAGCATTGAGTTGTAATTTTTTGAGTTATAAGTAAATAGAAGTGTGATGATCATTATTATAAGAGCATTGTCCCATGTGAGGAAATCCAAAAAAATGAGGCCAAAGAAGCCAATCAAAAAAGAGAGAAAAAGATAGAAGGGGCAATGTTACTATCCTTTTTCCACACTTGTGCTTTAAAGTAGCACCATGATCTTCATGATAGAGAGTCTCCTATGTTGTCACTTTCATATACTAGTGGGAATTTTTCATTATAGAACTTGGCTTGTATATTCCAACGATGGGCTTCCTCAAATGCCCTAGGTCTTCATGAGCAAGCAAGTTGGATGCACACCCACTTAGTTTCTTTTTTGAGCTTTCATAAACTTATAGCTCTGATGCATTCGCTGCATGGCAATCCCTACTCACTAACATTGAAATCTATTGATGGACATCTCCATAGCATGTTGACATGCCTAGTTGATGTGAGACTATCTCCCTCTTTTTGTCTTCTCCACAACCACCATATTCTCTTCCACCATAGTGTTATGTCTATGGCTCACGCTCATGTATTGTGTGAAAGTTGAGAAAGTTTGAGAACATCAAAAGTATGAAACAATTGCTTGGCTTGTTATCGGGGTTGTGCATGATTTGAGTATTTTGTAGGGATAACTTTCTTTGGCCATGTTATTTTGAGAAGACATGATTGCTTTATTAGTATGCTTGAAGTATTATTGTTTTTATGTCAATATTAAACTTTTGTTTTGACTCTTATGGATCTGCATATTCTTGCCACAATAAAGAAAATTACATGGATAAATATGTTAGGTAGCATTCCACGTCAAAAATTCTGTTTTTATCATTTACCTACTCGAGGACGAGCAGGAATTAAGCTTGGGATGCTTGATACGTCTCCAACGTATCTATAATTTTTGATTGTTCCATGCTATTATGTTATCTATCTTGGATGTTTTATATGCTATTTTATATGATTTTTGGGACTAACCTATTAACCTAGAGCCTAGTGCCAGTTTCTGGTTTTTTCCTTGTTTTTGAGTTTAACAGAAAAGGAATATCAAATGGAGTCCAAACAAGCTGAAAATTTATGGTGATTTTTTATGGACCAGACGAAGCTCCCGAAGCAAAAGAGTTGGGCTAGAAGAGTCCCGAGTCAACCACGAGGGTGGAGGGAGCGCCCTACCCCCCTAGGCATGCCCCCTACCTCGTAGCTACCTCGGGGATTCCCCTGACATGAAACCGACGCCAAAACTTCCTATAAATACAGAAACCCCTGAAAAGAAACCTAGATCGGGAGTTCCAGCATTGCAAGCCTCTCTAGCCACCAAAAACCAATCGGGGTCCTGTTCCAGCACCCTGTCGGAGGAAGGAATCATCACCAGTGGTCATCTTCATCATCCCGGTGCTCTCCATGATGAGGAGGGGGTAGTTAACCCTTGGGGCTAAGGGTATGTACCAGTAGCTATGTGTTTGATCTCTCTCTCTCTCTCTCTCATGTTCTTGATATGGCACGATCTTGATGTACCGCGACCTTTGTTATTATATTTGGATCTTATGATGTTTCTCCCCCTCTACCTTCTTGTAATGGATTGAGTTTTCCCTTTGAAGGTATCTTATCGGATTGAGTCTTTAAGGATTTGAGAACACTTGATGTATGTCTTGCATGTGCTTATCTGTGGCGACAATGAGATATTCACGTGATCCACTTGATGTATGTTTTGGTGATCAACTTGCGGGTTCAGTGACCTTGTGAACTTATGCATAGGGGTTGGCACATGTTTTCGTCTTGACTCTCCGGTAGAAACTTTGGGGCACTCTATGAAGTTCTTTGTGTTGGTTTGAATAGATGAATCTGAGATTGTGTGATGCATATCATATAATCAAACCCATGGATACTTGAGGTGACATTGGAGTATCTAGGTGACATTGGGGTTTTGGTTGATGTGTGTCTTAAGGTGTTATTTTATTACGAACTCTAGGGTTGTTTGTGACACTTATAGGAATAGCCCAATGGATTGATCGGAAAGAATAACTTTGAGGTGGTTTCGTACCCTACAATAATCTCTTTGTTTGTTCTCTGCTATTAGTGACTTTGGAGCGACTCTTTGTTGCACATTGAGGGATTGTTATATGATCTAATTATGTTATCATTGTAGAGAGAACTTGCACTAGTGAAAGTATGGACCCTAGGGCTTGTTTCCAAGCATTGTAACACCGTTTTTACTCACTTTTGTTACTTGCTACCTTGCTGTTTTTATAATTTCAGATTACAAAAACCTATATCTACCATCCATATTACACTTGTATCACCATCTCTTCGCCGAACTAGTGCACCTGTACAATTTACCATTGTATTGGGTGTGTTGGGGACACAAGAGACTCTTTGTTATTTGGTTGCAGTGTTGCTTGAGAGAGACCATCTTCGTCCTACGCCTCCCACGGATTGATAAACCTTAGGTAATCCACTCGAGGGAAATTTGCTACTGTCCTACAAAACTCTGCACTTGGAGGCCCAACAACGTCTACAAGAAGAAAGGTTGCATAGTAGACATCAGGCAGCAACATCTGCCTCGAGGATAGCAACTGGTCAGAGCAGCACAACACTTGTTCGTTCCGCAGCGGCGGCCTTAGCAATGTTGGATGCCACGCACGACCATGTCGAGGCCACCCACACATAGCTCATGGCGGTCACCACACAAATCGAACGAAGCTTCTCCGACAATGGTCAGCAACCCACGGCCAAAGACTTGGCAATCGCCGAGAGCGTTCAAGCAGTCGTCCGTTCCTGCGCGGCATACCTTGCCACGACGGAGCCCGCCCAAGCCAAGATCGCCGCCACCCACGCCAAGCTCGTGGCGGCCTATGCCAAAGATATGGCGGATGTGAAGGGCGAGATGCTTGCTGAGCTGGGTGCGATGGATGCCATGGAGGCCCTTCCCCAGGAGATCGTCGGGCGCGAGCTAGACATGGAGGAGGCGGTGGAGATCGATGAGCACTAGCCGTAGTAGTACTCTTTGTTTTGTTTAATTAAGAGTGTCGGTCTTTAATTTGTTAGAGTAATGTTTAGGTCAGCTAGCTCTGTTTAATTGTGGAAATTGCCCGATTAAGAAGTGTGGGTGTGCTGTAGTCTCCTTTGTGTACGCAAATTATGCAATGACGTGGATGACCACTGTAATCAGGGAAATTCGAACCAAAATTTTTCACGTTCAAACTCATCACACACGGGTTAAGCTATATGAATCATTTGTGATGTTCACATATCGTACAACGTGCTGAATAAGGGACCGTGTCTGATGACACTTTGCGCGCCAGTTTTTTTGTTGAACCGATTCAAAATTTTCGGCTTCCGCGGAAATATCTACGTCCCTACCCCCTCCCCCTTACCAAAAGGCACATTTCCCCTGTTTCCGCCTTCCTTTCCAAGTTAAAACCTTCACTCCTTGCTTGCAGCGCTGCCACCTTACTGGCGCCCCTCCTTCACGCTGCTTGGCCTTGTTTATCCAAGCAGGTAATCCACACCCGACCCCCATCCTCCTCCTCCTTCCACATCCCACATGCCCTGACCGCCGGCAGCGCTTATTCCACCCAAATCACCGACCCCTCCACCAAATAAGTGCCGCCCTAATCCATGGTGCATGCAGTATAGCCAGGAGCTCAAGGAGCATTTGGCAGCGGAGAAGCAAATCGCGGTCGCACGCGCGGATGAGGTCACGATGGCTACCATTCGTGTCGACCACCAGATCTTGGAGGAGCACCTCGCCATCGAGGCCACCATCGACGCCTCGCGCGCCGATGCCGCAATGCGGTTGGCTGCTTTAAACGATAGTCCGTGGCGTTTTCTCGAGGCCACCCTCGGTGCCTTCGACGAATACTACGAGGTGTTTTCTCAGCATGCACGTGCTTACCTCAACTCGAGAGCCAGTAGGTTGGTGCCCGGAGCGGCTCAGGCAACTCACCACTATGACGAGGGCACCCACGATGCAGTGGCCTCGCCCTCTTCCATGTCCAAGGAGCCAATCGTCATTGATATCTCCGACAATGAGGAGTAGCTTGTCTTATTAGCTCACTATAAGGACCCATGTTCAGTTTGCTAGCTACTGCCTTTCCTTAACAAATTCTAGTGAATTGTACTATCTACTTTTACCATGCAATCTATTGCTCGTGTATATGTTCTATATGTCGTGCAATGTGGTGCTCACTTATTAACTAATTGGTTAATTAGTTGTCGTGTTCAGTTAACTGTTTGGTTTAGTTCTGCAAATGTGTTGTTCAATTCTTCAGGGTGCAATTTTGTATTGTCTTCCATGTGAGAAATAAGTCGAATTTTTCTTTACAAAATACATGAGAAACAAATACAATTGCTATATTTCCAAGTTGTCAAGCATGCTTGGTTTGGTTAACTGTCTAATCTTCTAGTATGTTATACATTGTGCATTGTGGTGCTCAGTTAAACTTTGGTTCGTTTATTATGGTGTTTAGTTAACTGTTTTGTTCAATTCTACAATGTGATGTTCAATTGTTGTGGGTGCATTCTGTTATTATATACCATGTGAGAAATAAATCGAATTTGGCTGTACTAAATACATGAGAAACAAATACAATCGCTATATTTCCAAGTTGTTAAGCATGCTTGGTTTGGTTAACTGTCTGATCTTCTATTAGGAGTATGTTATATTGTGCAGTGTGGTGCTCAGTTAATGTTTGGTTCATTTGTTGTGGTGTTTAGTTAACTTCTTGGTTCAATTCTGCAATGCGATGTCCAATTGTCCTGGGTATAATTTTGTATTGTTGTGCATGTGAGGAATAAATCAAATTTGGCTGCACTTAATACATGAGAAACATATGCGATTGCTATATTTCCTAGTTCTTAATCATGCTTGGTTTGGATAAATGGGTTTTCCATCTGGCTTGAATTAATCTGATGAATCTGCAATGTGCTTATTTTTCATCAATATATTTTACTAATAGCATGCGAACCCTCACTTAACCAGATCACTAACTACCTTATATGTGTTGTAGGGAAACAATGGGAAGCACTAAGGTTTACAATCGAGGTTTACACATGCATGGTCCTTTGTCTAATAGCACATTATTTTGCAATTGCAGCAACCATTCTAATATTTAGGTTTTTAACAATTTGGTCTTGCAGATGTAGGTCCTGCTGTCAGAGGTTTGGCCTTGTTGTTCGACACTTTGTGCATATGGGGAAATGAGTTGTCCATGAATATTAGTCAAGTCCAGAAACTCAGAAAGATTGTTAGGATAAAGAAATTAGCAACAAAAAACAACAAGATCTTTGTCTGCACAATGAAAAAGACATCAATTCACTACGGGATGGTACTAACTATTATACCTTGCCTTTTTTATTCCTTTGCCCCATTTCCAATATAGAGAAGATATTTATGCACATCCTTGTTTTCAGGCCTTTCCAAAGCAGTTCACTAATGATTACCTCTCAAACCACCTGTATGGTCAGGAGGCGAGGAAGGTATTCATACAACACCAATGGTTCAATATTGAAGTGTTCCTGAAAAGGACGAAGGATAACGGTCAATCATCTATAGGCACTGGCCTAAAGTTGCAAAGACCTTCGACATCAATGAAGGCTCAATATTTGCCTTCCGCTTCAGCAGTTTTCCAAATGAGATACATTTGTCTATGCACCGTCTATGATGCTAATTTCGAATGGTTTGTGAAACTTGGTGCTGGTGCAGTTGTGTAATGGGGTAGCTGAGTGCTGAAGCTATATGATGTTGTACTCTGATGTATTTCAATTATGAAATCCTACTTCCTTAATATGAAAATGAAATATATTGTGTGCTTAATATGAAATGTCAATTAGATTAATAAATGGATTATTAATAATAAGAAAATTAGCCTGCTAATTGGGTTTTTCTATTGCAAATGGTTATTGAGAAAACACCGTGGGTGATGACCTCAGGCAAAGCACACAGTTTCTAGGAATAAACCATGTTGGATTAATAAACAATCACACACGACATCCTCTTGAAAACTATTTGCATTAGGCCACCTGACGCAAACGTTTACCATATAAAAACTGTGTGTGATGGACAGCCTTTGCCACACAGTTTCTTCTACGCACCATGTGTGATGCATTCAATAACGCAAACGAAAAAAATGTTAATACCGTGTGCAACGAAAACGCTATCATAAACGATTTAATGGGGAAAATTGTGTGTGATGTACCTGCGAACAGAAACATTGTCCTTGGAGCGACCGGGTGGGATGTATATATGAACGGAAACGTTTAGCGGGGATTGACTGTGTGGGATGAACTTACGACCGGAAAGGATTTCGCCTGTATAATTGAATTTCTTTTGAGCACTACTATACGTATAACCGTATTTGATCGCTCACTGGTACCACACGACCTCATTTTGCCGAGCGTGTGTGCCAGGAAGACATATCCGCGACGGTTTTTGGGTCGTGTGGGAAGGACCTCCCTATCGCAGTCACTCACTAGGCAACGGTTCCAAATGCCGCCGCGGAACGAGTTTAAAACTGTTTGTAAAGCACCTCGCTGTACTAGTGTACAGATACTGCCGTTTTATTACCATTTGCTATTTTTGGTGGATGCTAACCCTGTAGAAGTTAACATTGGCTTTCCATGTACTTACACAGGGCTATAATGGGCGATGTTGTTGTTTGCCATCGAGGTTAGCTGCATCCATGTCTTATACACCATCTGTTTCTAAATATTATAAGTACTTTTAGAGATTCCAATATAGACTACACAAGGAGCAAAATGAATGAATCTATATTCTAATCTAAACTATATCTATAATTCTATATACATCTGTATGTAGTTCATATTGAAATCTCTAAAAATACTTGTACTTAGGAACGTAGGTAGTTGTATTTTAGGTCATTTGTGCAATCTCAGTTTAGCTTCTAACACTTACTGGTTGCTTGTAGGTACATATATGAGCGGTACGGATCCACACTTCGATCCCTTTTTCGTATGGGGCAATGAGATATTCATGAACAAGTGTCAAGTGAGAAAACTAAGAAAGATTGTTAGGCGAAAGAAATGGGTGATGGGAATTAGGCTCTTTATTTACACTTTGTCCAAGACAACAGTGAACTTTAGGATGGTAAGTAATGTGATGTCTTTTCCCCCTGCCCACAACAAGTTACTTTATTAGACCTCAATATCTCATATTTTTCTCTTTTCAGTGGTTTACGAATCTATTTACTCATGATTACCTTGCAAACTACATGACCGGAGTGGAGGCAACTAAGGTTAAAGTATATAATTCATGCTACCATGATAATGCTCTAGAAGTCTTCCTGAAGGCAGTGAAGGATGGGCAGCGATCGTCACAAGGGGATGAAAAAAAGTTGTTCATGCCTATGGCATGCAGGAAGGCACACTATGGGCATTCCGCTTCTTCAACACCATCGGCAGTCAAAATGATTTACACTTATCTTTTCGCCTTTACCGCCACTAAATATTGTGGTTCATCATAGTTAATTGATGTATAATCCTGTAATTACTGAACATATTGTACTAACAATTTTATTCATGGATTCGTTGTTGAACCATTGTTCTGAGAATTTGAATTGCACTTTGATATTTCAAAATTTCCAATTTGAATAATAAATTACAGGGGAAAATAAAATTATACAGGAATGAATAAAATAATGTGCACAAGGTTAGAAAGAAAACAGCGTGTGCGATGAAAAATAGAGAATAGACGGTTCTTTGACGTGAAACATTTGCGATACCCGACGGACGCACACACAGTTCCGTCTCATATGCGTGTGCAATTCATGGTAATATGGCAAACATTTCAAACCAGTGTGTGTATGTGAGAGGAATACCAATCGCACACAGTTATGAAAATGGACACGTTAGCATTAGTAGAGGCACCACGTATATTTTACATTCTTGAACCGTGTGCAATAACGTACCTATCATAAATATATTGGTAGATTAAATGTTGATGTCCATCTTTTTCACACAACTATAGCGGCGTAATCATTTGGGATGTCTGTGTGATCAAAAACGTAATGTCGAGATGTAACGTGTGAGACTGGGGCGGCTTCTCATACGTTTATTCTTTGGCGATCGTCAATAGTCGCTAGCCTATCCCCGGCGGTTTCTTGGGCATGTGGGAAGGACCCCCTATCACCCACACTCACTAGGCGACGATTTCAAATATCGTCGCTGAAAGGGGTTAAAAACTGTTTGTATAGCATGATACGCTACCAGTGACTATCTAGTTAACACGAGAACAACTATAACAACTAGTGAAATCGTAAGACAAAATTAAACAATACTAAAATAATTATGAAACTAATTTACTCCTAAATAACAGAATCAATAACAGCATAACTTGAAGTGGCAAAAATAATTACTTCTAAAACTAATAAAATTATTTTTATCAACTATCACGATGAACTAAACAAGTAATAACAAAAACAGTAGCTAAACACTAATAAATAACTACAAAATTTTATCTATTGTATCCCAACAGAAACATATAACAACAAGTGAGAAGCTACAAAAATAATTAACTAAAAATAATTAAAAACAAAAATTATATGATTTAAACAACCATATAAGACAGTACTGTTTTTGCAATAACCTAATTTAAAATAAAAAAATAAACCAATATATGCTATTGGATAGACAAACCAATAACAAAATAGTAGCAAAAAGAATCGATCAAAAACAATTTATAAAACTCAAGATATGGCCAAAATAGTGATTGCAACAAATTTCTTTAAATTCAAATTTAAACTACTCAAATTTGAAATCCAATTGCACTAACAGAAACTTCAGGAAATTTGAATCGAATGCAAAAAGAATCACTCAATTTGTTTTAAAAACCTAAAAGATATTAAATTTCTAAAAACAGAACTATTTCTGCAATCTAAAACTGAAAAGAAAAAAAACTAATCCCTACGGATCAGCTACGGCCACGTGGCAGTGCCCTAGTGGCTGCGGACGTGCGCCCGCTAAAGTAAGGAGCGGACGGCCGGTAGTTACGGTATTCGGCGCACCACCGCTAGCAAAGAAAAGACAAAACTGAGGCGGCTTGGCTTAAACTAGCCGGTATTAAACCGATACTAAATATATATATTAAAACAAACCCCTACGTGTGGATCTAATCTATCCCATCTACTGAAGATCTAACGGACGAAGAATACTCATAAAAAATAGAGGGCGCCGACCGGACTTGGGGAAGATGGCGGTGCAGCGTCAGACGTGGACGTGGAGCTCGTCCTGGTGGTCACCGGACTCCTGGGATGGGCGGATGAGACGCCTCGCGTGAAGGCGAGCATGGAGGTGTCCTCATGAGCGTCGGTGGCATCCTCCCGCTATGGTGACAAGCGGCTGGAGCACGGGGCAGCGCCCGCGAGATTCGGAAGGCGTCGGGTGTCGAGGGGGCAGCGGCTCCGGTAGTTCTCTGGCTCATCCGAGAGCACGCGAAGGTGCGGCGCGGCAAGGCGGACTCGATGGTGATGGCGGAGGTGGTCAGAAGGGGCGGGTGGAGGTGCGGCAAGGTGGCGGAGCTCGGTGAAGCTTTGCAAACTCCGGCGAGATCAGGAGGACTCCCTAGGGCACGGTAGGAGGAAGTTTTGACTAAAATCAGAGGAGGAGAGGTGGGGAAGTATTTGTAGGGGCATATCTTGCGAGAGGGGCAAGGATACCGGTCAATCTTGTGCGAGAAAAATCCAGCCGACGGTGTCGTGCGCACAACGGAGTTCTTCTGTAGCTTGGGGATGAAGATGACGAAGGGGTCCCACTTGTCGGTGAGTGAGGGAGAGAAATGAGTAAGACAGAGGTCGGGTGATCAGGAGCCGTCGGATCTTCATAAAATGGACGAAAGTGATCGCAGCGTACCCCTTCGGCTGAGAAAAAGGCCGTGGGCCAAAAGTGTGAGGTGGGCCAGTGGTGAGCGCCTGGGCGGGACGCTGTTTTTCTTAAATCAAAATTACACACAAGGAAAAAAAGAAAAGGAAGGAAAATAAATGCAAATATAATATATACATATTATATATCAAAATGTTCAGAAAAAGATTTCCTAAATCATGAACAATTTTACAAAGCCAAATAAAATACAAAACAATTCAAATAAAGTAAAGAGTGCTACCATTGCAATAAAACCCAATAAAAACATTTTTTAAATACCAAAATTATTTCAAATTTATTTTCTCCTAATTTTCCATTGAAGGGAATCATTTTACCCAGGAGAAAAATAATTTTGAATAAAAGCCAAATAACTCCTAAATGGTTTTGAATTTGAATTTCAAACCACTTCCAAATCTTTTCTATTTTTCTTCGTTCAAATTTATTTCCAACGTCCCTGAATTTCTAAAGTGTCATATTGCTTCTCTCATTTTGAATAACTTTCACAGAATTTGAAATTTGGCAATTCCCAAAACTTCAAATGGAAAGTGGGTTTCAATTAACTTCAACATGACTTTCCAAATGATTCTTTGAAACTTCCAACTTCTTTCTTCATGAATCTCATTGAGTTGCTTAAAGTTTCTAAATTTGAAATATTTTCTGTCGGATTTCAGGTTCCGCAAACCCTTGACAGATTCGAACTCTGGGGTGCGTGCTTAGATCTCAACCTACCCAGCCTGTCTACTCACAATCCTCACAGCCTAGCGCATCGAGCTCAAAGAGACAAAGAGACACAACAGTTTATCCTGGTTCGGGCCACCTTGCGGTGTAATACCCTACTCCAGATTTATGGTGGATTGCCTCGAGGGGCGGAGGATGAACTAGTACAATGGATGAACAGCCTCAAGAGGTGAGGTATTCTTGAGCTCAAGAGAGCTGGCAAAGGGGGAATAGCTTTGCTCCGTCCGGATCCATCTCCTCTCTCTTCCTCTCTCTCTCTCTGTGGATCCGTCCCCCTCCTTGGTGGTGGCTAGGTCCTATTTATAGTGGCCTTGATCCTCTTCCCAAATGTTGGCGGGAAGGGATCCCACAATGGTCGGATTTGAAGGGAGACAACAAGTACATCCTATCCTGACTAAAGTGGTCTTCGCCTGCAAAAGCCTCTGGTCGTGACGCTGTGGTGGGCTCGGCGATGACCTCCGTCCTACCATCCTGGTGGTCTGGGTATTGTTGCACCAAAATGGAAACCTTTGGTTGATTCCTCGGGACCGCGCCTGCTGCTTGCCTCCCTTGCACCAAAGAGGGAAATGGTACTCTGCGCCCGCTGGCGCCCGCCTGGCCTTGGTCGTCATGGCTCACATCAGTTGAGCCTCGCGAGGTGCACCTTGCATAGACATCTCCGCTCCTCGGGAGCCAGCCTGAGGCGGCCGATCCCCTTGGAGGTCTTGGTGTCGTCCGCCTCACGAGGCTGGGCCCCTCACGAGGGTCTTGAGTTGTTGATGTTGAAGCTGGGCCATACCAGACCCCATGCAGTGGGCCGCAGGCAGGCAAGTCTGGGTACCCCCGTATGCAGAACAACGACAGTAGCCCCCGGGCCCAAGGTGTGCTCGGACTTGGCTTCTAGGCGAAGCCAAATGGCAAGCGCGGAGCGCCGCATGCCCTAACCGCCTACGGCCTTGGACGACACATGGTGATTGGTGGGACGTGGGCGTCTCCACTTCCCCATGCTGCCTCGGCAACCGTTTTCGGCTGACAAAAGGGATTGACACCTGCCGTTGAGCCTTCATTGCCTTCCTTTCGTCTTGCTACAGATCCCCTTCTCTCCCTACGCCGGAAAAATCCTCCAGATCTGCCGATCCTCCCCACCAAGCTTTTGCCCGATGGCCATCGAGAAAGCTAATGCCCCAGCCTCGACCGCAAGCCCCGCCTGGTTTGAGCCGGCGCTGATCACACCCTCCGTGTCTGAGGAGAAGCTCCAGACTTCCCTTCTACTGACAGCGAGCGATGACAGCGAATGGGGGAAGATAGCGCTACGGGTCGCCTCCGCCAAGCCGAAACTCGCGAACAGTACCTTCTACCCCTTCTTCCTGTGAAGCGTCTATGCAGGGTTGATTCCTCCTTTCTCCCGCTTCTTCTATGCCGTCCTCCACCATTACAGTATCCATGCGCTCCACCTTCATCCCAATTCTGTCATCCTTTTGTCCATCTTCGCCTTTTACTGCGAGGCATTCGTGGGACTGATGCCCTCCATCGCAATGCTCCGCCACTTCTTCTACCTCCGTGTGAATGGCCACCAGCCCACAGGGTGTGCTGGCTTCGTTGCGGCCCATGCTAGCAACGCGATTTTCGCGTCGGGAAGAAGGTGGAGGACGTCCGGAACAAATGGGTCCTCATTGACGCCAAATGCTCCCATGTCCTGCTGGAGCTGCCGACCGGGCTCCCGTCCTCTGAGAAGGGGTGGTCTTTCGAGAAGATTACCGACCCCCGGTTGAGACCGCTGATGAAGAAGATGGAGGCCGACTTGAAGGCCGAGAAGCTGACGGGGGCCATGATTGTTAAGGAGTCCCTGATGCAGCACCTGGCGCCGCTCTAGGAGCGCTCCCGCACCTTGGGGAAGCTTGGGTGTCACATCCCTAGTCTGGTATGACCTAGACTAGCTAGTCATTTGTGCATCATGTTTAAATTTCATTTAAATTTGAAATGAGGATTGGTGGAACCCTCAGATTCATTTTTGGAAATGACCCAAATAAAAATTTCTCCAAAAGGGTCCAAGAAAATGCTCATGTTGCCCTCTGAAAATATTGGACAGAGATAAAAAAAATCAAACCAATATTTTCAGGACCTCATAAGTATTTTATTTTGGACATTTGGAATTAATACAATAATTATTTGCTTGGATATATAAATGTTATATATATTTTATATGTCCAAAATTGTGCCATTTGTTGAGGAGCTCTGGAATAATACCATTAGCCCCTACAAAAATTGGCATAATAAAATAAAATGGTTTAGTATTTTTATTAAACCAAACAAATGTCAGAAAATTAGAAAAGAAATCAGAAAAGGGGAGAGAGACTTACCTGGGCCACTTACCCGATCGGCCCAGTAGCTCGGCCCAGCTGACTGGCCGACGCCAGTCGTCCCCCTCCTCGCGCCAGAGGGACAGGGCGCGTGGTCGCCGCACACCGCGCGCATGCGCGCCACGGCAGCTGCCTGCGTGCCCTCCCCCTCGACGCCCTGGCCTCGCCAGAAGCGCCCAGCACCGCCCCGGATCTCTCCCTCGCTCTCTCGTTTCTCTCCCTCCCCTGCATCTCTCCCTCTCCCCGCGCCCGAAGCGCTGCCGTCGCCGCCGCACGCCGTGGCCATAGCCACCGCCTCCCCCTCGCCTCCCCGTCGTGCCCAGGAGCTCCGCCTCGTCGCCAGCTACCTCCTCGCCGAGCCACGCAAGCCGGGGTGCCCCGAGGAGCCGCCATCGCCGTCATCTTCGCCGTTGGCCGCCCGAGATCGTCGGCGCCCGTCCGTCGTCTCCGACTCGTCCTCGAGCCTGTTGACCATCACGTCGCCTCCGCCGTGAGCTTCTGCGCCTGTTCCCCCTTCTCTTCTTCCTCCCCGTGCGCCGTAGCTGTGCTCCCGCTCGAGGCCGAACTCCGGCCGCCGCCGTGAGCTCTGCTCCGGCGAGCTCCGCCGCCCCCGCAGCCTTCCGCGTGTTCCACTGGATGCGCGTGAGCGCGGGCTTCGCTCTCGTGGTCTCCGCCGCCCGAATGGTCGCCGGAGCGACGTTCCCAAGCCCCTCCGCCGCGCTCGGCCTCGCCGGCGGCTAAACGCCGGCGGGATTGACCGGTCAACCCGCGCTAACCCCCCCCCCCCCCAGTTGACCTGGGGTTTGACTACCCAGAGTCAATGACATGTGGGCCCCGGCCCTGCTAATTTTAGTTTAGGATTAGTTTAGCAACTAATTATCTCTGTTAAACTAACTGTGACACTGACAGTGGGCCCCAGCGCCACTAATCTTTTTAATTAGGATTAAACTAACCCTGTTTAACCCCCCTGTCACTGACGTGTGGGTCCCACACGTCAGATTTGACCTGGACAGCCGCGTTGACCCGCTGATGTAGTGATGATGTCATGCTGACGCAATATATAATTTCTGGATTTAAATTAAATCAGGAAATTCCAGAAATTGTTTTAAACTTCAAAAATTCATAACAATTCAACCGTAGCTCAGATTAAAATAATTTATATATGAAAAATTATCAGAAAAATGCAATCTTTCCATCTGTACTAGTTTCATGCATGAAAAACCAACTTATACATGCTGAATATGGGAAAACACATTATGGCATATATAAGAGACTTAATTTAGTAATGCATTTGAACCTTTGGTTCAAATGGACTTCAAACCAAATGTTTACTAGTTGCATTAGCTCAACAGCATCACATCTACATGCCATGTTCATGCATCATATTGTTGCATATGATTGTGTATTGATTGCCGGCACCGTTCCTTCTCGATAGGTCCTACTCCGGAGACGTTCCAGAGTACCTGTCTGTGAAGCAGTGCCTCCCTTGTTGATTTACCAGGCAAGCAAACCCCCTTGTTCATTTCGATAAAACCCTACTCTCTCGCTCCTGCTCTCAGTTATTGCATTAGGACAACAACGGTTCATCTGCTACTTTGTGCTGCGGTAGTTGAACCCATTCCTCTGCATGACCTGTCATTGCCACAGTAAATAGTTGAAACCCACTAGCATGTGTAGAAGTTGATTGAAGCCACTGATGTGTTCCTACCATGCTATGCCTGCTATTGCTTAGAGTTGTGTCAGGTCTGATTCATTGGGAATGAATTGGAGTGTTACGATATGTTCTGATGCTGAGAGTGAAGTGTGTGAACACGATTTGGTAAAGGTAGCGGTGAGAGGCCATGTAGGAGTACATGGTGGGTTGTCTCACTGGAACCGTCCTTAAGCACTGAGTTCTATGTATGTTGTCCAATGACTCGATACTACCACACATTGGAATGCTTAAGTGCCCCTCTCGACTTATTAGCCAACTTGATCTCTGTCCAGGAGTCGCAACTAGTTTCTGGTATTTGTAGGTAGTGCTATTTTTCTACCAAGTGGCACCCGGCAGGGTGGGCTTGGGACAGACTAGGCACACGTGGCACGGTGTACCGAGTGGCACCCGGTTGGTGGGCTCGGGAACCCTGCTCACATCGTTTGGGGCCGTGAGCGACACCCCGGCCGGATCTCCTTGCGGATGGAACCCGAATAGGCGATAAACCTGGGCTAGAGTCTTGTGTGGTTAGTCAGGTCGTGGCCGACACCCTCGCCAGGCTTCCGCTTGAAGGTTGCCGAGATACATGACGTGTACATGGCGGTAAGTGGCGAGAGCGTGTGTGAAGAAGTACACCCCTGCAGGGTTAACATGATCTATTCGAATAGCCGGGTCCGCGGTTATGGACTTCTTGGATGCTTACATGGTACATAGACAACTTGAAGTGGATACTCTAAAATGCTCAAGACAGGTGTGAGTGCTATGGATGGCCTTCTCGTAGGGAGACGGGGATGAGTCCATAGTAGTGTATTGTGTGGTGCTTAGTGGACTCGTGTACGTTGTTTCACCTCCAGAGTTTCTGGTAGTCGTAGAACAGGATAGCCACAGAGTCAAAGCTGGCTTGCTGCAACTAAACCCCACGTTACCCTCTTGATACAAGTGCATGTATGATAGGATCTGATGTAAGTCTTGCTGAGTACCTTTGTACTCATGTTGCTTTATTTATGTTTTTGCAGCGGAGACTTCGGTCTTACTAGGGTTCTCATGGACTTCGACTAGTAGCTAGTACCTCAGCTACGATCTTGATCGGATGTTGTAGATAGTCAGGCTCTTCAGCCTTTTTCATTTGTAGATGTCTGTACCCAGACATGTAATGCTTCCGCTTGTTGCTTGTATGCTCTGTATGATGGGTTTTGTGACCCCTGTTTGCAATATATGCTATGATGGCTCTTCTGAGCCTTTATCTATATGATTGTTGGGTTATGCTGTGATGCCATGTTGTACAGCACATACTTGCATGTTATGCGTACGTGTAATGTGTATTGCTATGTGTGGGATCTGACTATCTAGTTGTTTATCCTTAGTAGCCTCTCTTACCGGGAAATGTCTCCTAGTGCTTCCACTGAGCCCTGGTAGCTTGCTACTGCTCCGGAACACTTAGGCTGGCCGGCATGTGTCCTTCTTCGATCCTGTGTCTGTCCCTTCGGGGAAATGTCACGCGATGAGTACCGGAGTCCTGTTAGCCTGCTACAGCCTGGTTCACCGGAGTCCTGTTAGCCCAGTGCTACAGCCTGGATTCACTCGCTAATGACCGACACGTTCGATGCTGGGTCATGGATGCCTGTCCCTGTAAGTTAGTGCCACTTTGGGTTTACGACTAGCCATGTCAGCCCGGGCTCTTTATCATATGGATGCTAGCGACACCATCATATACGTGTGCCAAAAGGCGCAAACGGTCCCGGGCAAAGGTAAGGCGACACCCGTGGGGATACCGTGCGTGAGGCCGCAAAGTGATATGAGGTGTTACATGCTAGATCGATGTGGCATTGAGTCGGGGTCCTGACAGCGCTGGTATCAGAGCCTGACTGCCTATAGGATTACCAAGCCATACTGGTCGAAGTTGAGTCTAGAAATTCTTTAGTTATGTAAGGGAATTGATTGTGGGAAGGAACGTAAGGCTCTTTTTACTCCTTTACCTCATGACCTTCTGATCTGAGTCGTCCTATCTTTCCGACGGGGTTAAGGAACTAGGCTTCTTTTCCGTCTATCAGGATCACGTGTTACTACTCCGTAGTTCCATAGGATTGGTTGATCAGAGTCATATCCCAGCTTTGAGTATTTCCGGTGTAGTCTGCTTAGTATGATCTCAGAACCTTGAGTAATACTGATGAGTATGTTACCACCCCATTTTTAGTAGGATGTCTCATTCTGAGCATTTTACTGTCGTTATGCTGACGAAATTTCCCTAGGAGTTCGAGAGATACTAATTCCTTGTCCTACATTCTACAGTCCATAGTTAATGTTGATTTCGTCCTTGGTTTCGTTTCTCAGGATGTCATCAGCTAAGCGAAGTTCCGTCGCTCGTAGCCAGAACCACGGAGATGGTAGGAATGAGGATCCTCCTGACCAGCCTTCGTTGACAGAGTTCATGTTAGAGATGGAGAGGAACAAGCGTGAGTCTAATCGTTTGTTGGCACGTATCGAGGAGAACACCGCACATCAGTTCAAAGGGTCTGCTACCATTCATGACTTCATTCGTTTGCACCCACCTACCTTTCATCATTCCATCGAGCCACTCGATGCAGATGACTGGCTCCGTAGCATCACCCATAAGCTGCGTTCCGCGAGCGTAGCTGAAGATGACAAGGTCACTTATGCCACATACCACCTGGAAGGTCCTGCTAGTCTTTGGTGGCAGAACTATGAGACTTTGCTTCCAGCCGGCCAGATTCCTACCTGGAAGGATTTCACTGAGGCTTTTCACGAGCGTCACATTCCCCAGGCCCTCCTTGATCGCAAGAGAGAAGAGTTCTGCAGTTTCACCCAGAGTAAGATGGCTGTTGATGCTTATAGCAGAGAGTTCGAGAACCTTGCCCTCTATGCCACAGAAGAAGTGTCCACGGACGCCAAGAAGCAAGCTAGGTTCCGGAAGGGTCTCAACCCCAAGTTGCGTCGTGATCTCCACCTGCATCATTGTGATACATTCCAAGCCCTTGTGAACAAGGCCATCAATGCAGAGACAGCTCAACTCACTTACGAGGAGTCTCGTAAGCACACTCGTGATTTGGGATCTCCCTCTGGCTCTAGTTCCCAGAAACGCCGGATTTGGGTTCCAAACTCCGCTCTTCCTTCCGGTTATACACCGAGGTCATCTCATGTGGTGCCTCCTCCAGCTCAGTCGTATGTTCCACCCAGGCCTACTGGTAGACCGTTTGTCAGTGCGGGTCCACGTCCAACCTCAGGGACTTGCTTCACATGCGGGAAGCCAGGACACTATGCACGTGATTGCTCTCAGACTAGTTATGCTCCACCCCAGCCCGAGAAGACTGTTGGCTGTATTAAGCCATCACGCAAGATGATCAGTGTCAAGTCAGCCCCCACTGAACGTGGACGTGTGCATCACGTCTCAGCTAAAGACGCTCATGATGATCCAGATGTCGTTCTTGGCACACTCCTCGTCAATTGTCACCCAGCATCAGTTCTATTCGATACTGGAGCATCTCACTCCTTCATTTCTGAAAGCTATGCTAACTTGCACAACCTGTCATTTTGTGAAATGCCAACTCCGCTAGTCATCCAAACTCCTGGATCCAAATGGCAAACCTCTAGTGTAAGCCATGGTAACGAAATCCTTGTTGACAGACTTGTATTCCTTGCATCACTTGTAGCCCTCAAGTCTTCAGATATTAACATCATCTTGGGTATGGACTGGATGACAGCTCATCATGCCAAGATTGATTGTTACACAAGATCTGTTCAACTTACACACCCATCTGGCAAGATAGTCACCGTCTCCACTAGAGTTGCAAAGCGTCAGCTCTATTCTCTTAATGCCAGCCCTCTTCCAGACCTTGAAGATATCCCGGTAGTCCGTGACTTTCCGGATGTCTTTCCAGAGGAACTGCCAGGTGTTCCACCTGATAGAGATGTAGAGTTCGTCATAGATCTTATCCCAGGAACAGCTCCAATCTCCCGGAGACCTTACAAGATGGCACCCCTAGAATTAGCCGAGCTTAAGAAACAACTCGATGAGTCCTTGCAAAAGGGTTTCATCCGTCCCAGCTCTTCTCCTTGGGCTTGCCCCGTCCTCTTCGTCAAGAAGAAGGATGGTACGGACCGGATGGTCGTTGATTATCGTCCCGTTAATTTGGTCATGATAAAGAACAAGTATCCGCTTCCCAGGATCAACGACCTGTATGATCAGCTCGCCGGATCCTCAGTCTTCTCCAAGATGGATTTAAGGTTAGGCTACCATCAAATCAAGATCAGAAACGGGGACATTCCCAAGACAGCTTTTGTCACTCGTTATGGTCAGTACGAGTACACCGTCATGTCCTTTGGTCTAACCAATGCCCCAGCTACATTCTCCCGCTTGATGAACTCGATCTTCATGGAGTACTTAGATAAGTTCGTCATGGTTTACCTCGATGATATTCTTATTTACTCGAAGAACGAGGAAGAGCATGCCGAACATCTTAGACTTGTGTTAGAAAAACTCAGAGAGCACCGCCTTTATGCCAAGTTCTCCAAGTGTGAATTTTGGTTGCCAGAAGTGACCTACCTAGGCCACGTAATCTCTGGTAAGGGCATTGCTGTCAATCCCGAGAGAGTTCAAGCCGTTCTCGATTGGACTCCACCTGAGACTGTTAAACAAGTTAGGAGTTTCCTTGGTCTAGCCAGCTATTGTCGCCGCTTTGTTGAAAACTTCTCCAAAGTAGCCAAACCCCTCACGGAACTTCTCAACAAAGATAAAAAGTTCGAGTGGTCCCCACAGTGTGAGTACAGTTTTCAGGAACTGAAAAGACGCCTGACTTCTGCTCCCATACTTGTGCCACCGGATTTCACTAAAGACTTTATTATCTACTGCGACACCTCACGACAGGGACTAGGTTGCATTCTTATGCAGGATCGTCATGTGATTGCCTATGCATACCGACAGTTGCATCCACATGAGGAGAATTATCCTACACATGATCTAGAGCTTGCAGCCGTAGTCTATGCACTCAAGACCTGGCGACATTACCTCCTTGGTAAACGTTGCGAGATCTATACCGATCACCAGAGTCTCAAGTATATCTTCACCCAACCGGATCTGAACCTTAGGCAAAGACGTTGGTTGGAGTTAATCACAGATTATGATCTAGGGATTACCTACACCCCAGGCAAAGCCAATGTCATGGCTGATGCTCTAAGCCGTAAATCCTATTGCAACAATCTCATGTTGCAGCAAGGCCAACCACTTCTCCATGAGGAATTCTGTAAGCTTAACCTTCACATTGCTCCTCGCGGATTCCTTTCTACCTTGGTGGCGAAACCTACCCTTGAGGATCAGATCATCTCTGACCAGAAGTTTGATAGGGGGGTTATCCGCATTAAGAGAAACATTAAGAAGGGAGTTGGTGGATGTTTCTCTATGGATGATCGTGGTGTTGTTTTCTTTGAGAATCGCTTGGTGGTTCCCAAGAAGCAACATCTTCGGCAGTTGATTCTTAAGGAGGCGCATGAATCTCCTCTCACAATTCATCGCGGTAGCACTAAGATGTATCAGGACCTACGCCAGAGGTTCTGGTGGACTAGGATGAAGAGAGAAATCGCTGAGTTCATTGCTAAATGTGACATTTGTCGTCGCGTTAAGGCAGAGCATCAAAGACCTGCTGGCACCCTTCAGCCTTTAGCTATTCCTGAATGGAAATGGGATAAAGTTGGTATGGACTTCATCACCGGCTTTCCCAGGACCAAGAGAGGGAATAATGCTATCTTCGTAGTCATTGATCGTCTCTCCAAAGTGGCTCACTTCCTTCCTGTTCGAGAGAGTATCACTGCTAGTCAGCTTGCTGACTTATATATTTCTCGAATAGTGTCACTTCATGGTGTTCCACTAGAGATCAATTCAGACCGTGGCAGTCTTTTCACTTCTCATTTCTGGGAGAGTTTCCAAACTGCCATGGGAACCCATCTTTCCTTCAGTACCGCTTTCCACCCTCAGTCGAGTGGTCAGGTGGAACGGGTCAATCAAATTCTCGAAGACATGCTCAGAGCTTGCGTTATCTCATTCGGTATGGATTGGGAACAATGTCTTCCTTTCGCCGAGTTTGCTTATAACAATAGCTACCAATCCAGCCTCAAGCAAGCTCCTTTTGAGGTTCTCTATGGACGAAGATGTCGAACACCTTTGAACTGGTCAGAAACCGGTGAAAGACAATTCTTTGGACCGGATATGATCCAGGAGGCAGAAGAGCAAGTTCGCATCATTCGTGAGAATTTGAAAACAGCCCAGTCTCGTCAGAAGAGCCAGTACGATCGTCATCATAAGGATATGACTTATGAAATTGGCGACCAAGCTTACCTTCGGGTTACTCCTTTGAAGGGTACCCATCGTTTCGGTATCAAGGGCAAGTTGGCTCCTCGTTACATTGGTCCCTTTCGCATTCTCGCCAAACGAGGAGAGGTTGCCTACCAGTTGGAACTACCCCCACATCTTTCTCGAGTTCATGATGTCTTCCACGTCTCTCAACTCAGGCGTTGCTTCTCGGATCCCATCCGTGGAGTGGACCACGAAACGCTTGATCTCCAAGATAACCTCACATACCGAGAGTACCCGGTTCGCATTCTTGATCAAGCAGAGCGTGTCACTCGACGTCAGAACATCAAGTTTCTCAAAGTTCAGTGGTCTCATCATTCCGAGAGAGAAGCTACTTGGGAGCGAGAAGATCGTCTTCGACTGGAGTACCCCGCTTTCTTTCCGTCGACCCCTGAATCTCGGGACGAGATTTTTTTAAGTGGGGGCGAGTTGTCACATCCCTAGTCTGGTATGACCTAGACTAGATAGTCATTTGTGCATCATGTTTAAATTTCATTTAAATTTGAAATGAGGATTGGTGGAACCCTCAGACTCATTTTTGGAAATGACCCAAATAAAAATTTCTCCAAAAGGGTCCAAGAAAATGCTCATGTTGCCCTCTGAAAATATTGGACAGAGATAAAAAAAATCAAACCAATATTTTCAGGACCTCATAAGTATTTTATTTTGGACATTTGGAATTAATACAATAATTATTTGCTTGGATATATAAATGTTATATATATTTTATATGTCCAAAATTGTGCCATTTGTTGAGGAGCTCTGGAATAATACCATTAGCCCCTACAAAAATTGGCATAATAAAATAAAATGGTTTAGTATTTTTATTAAACCAAACAAATGTCAGAAAATTAGAAAAGAAAACAGAAAAGGGGAGAGAGACTTACCTGGGCCACTTACCCGATCGGCCCAGTAGCTCGGCCCAGCTGACTGGCCGACGCCAGTCGTCCCCCTCCTCGCGCCAGAGGGACAGGGCGCGTGGTCGCCGCACACCGCGCGCATGCGCGCCACGGCAGCTGCCTGCGTGCCCTCCCCCTTGACGCCCTGGCCTCGCCAGAAGCGCCCAGCACCGCCCCGGATCTCTCCCTCGCTCTCTCGTTTCTCTCCCTCCCCTGCATCTCTCCCTCTCCCCGCGCCCGAAGCGCTGCCGTCGCCGCCGCACGCCGTGGCCATAGCCACCGCCTCCCCCTCGCCTCCTCGTCATGCCCAGGAGCTCCGCCTCGTCGCCAGCTACCTCCTCGCCGAGCCACGCAAGCCGGGGTGCCCCGAGGAGCCGCCATCGCCGTCATCTTCGTCGTTGGCCGCCCGAGATCGTCGGCGCCCGTCCGTCGTCTCCGACTCGTCCCCGAGCCAGTTGACCATCCCGTCGCCTCCGCCGTGAGCTTCTGCGCCTGTTCCCCCTTCTCTTCTTCCTCCCCGTGCGCCGTAGCTGTGCTCCCGCTCGAGGCCGAACTCCGGCCGCCGCCGTGAGCTCTGCTCCGGCGAGCTCCGCCGCCCCCGCAGCCTTCCGCGTGTTCCACTGGATGCGCGTGAGCGCGGGCTTCGCTCTCGTGGTCTCCGCCGCCCGAATGGTCGCCGGAGCGACGTTCCCGAGCCCCTCCGCCGCGCTCGGCCTCGCCGGCGGCTAAACGCCGGCGGGATTGACCGGTCAACCCGCGCTAACCCCCCCCCCCCAGTTGACCTGGGGTTTGACTACCCAGAGTCAATGACA